>NC_081408.1:527662991-528009241 GCF_030272615.1 Cryptomeria japonica | reverse complement strand
ACACACACACACACACACACATATATGTGTGTGTGTGTGTATACATATACATACATATATATATATATGTGTGTGTGTGTGTGTGTGTGTGTGTGTGTACATATACATACATACATACACACACACACACACACACACACACACACACACACACACACACACACACACACACACATATATATGTATACATTTACATACATATATACATATACAAATATACATATATACATATATACATACATATATATACATACATACATACTGTAAAGCGAAAAAATCGAACCCTAGTCGTTCTCCCCTCCCCAACTCCAAGGAGAGAGAAGGGAGAGTCACTAGGGTTGATGGTTTTCACTTAGGAGGGACTTTACATTCAAAAGAGGGGTTGAAACCCACAAGATCCAATCCCACGCGATGCAAGATTGGATTCTATATGAGTTTCAAGGGTTGTGATAGCAAGGATACCCTCTTTTGTAAAGAATGTAGATAGAAAGATTGAACTAGGAATGCATGTAGAAGCAAGAAAGATTCACTTATAAATAGAGGTAGGGATATGATATGAAGCTGCGGACCTGGAATTAGCAGTAAAATGTCGAGACGGCGTTGTCCTGCAAATTTGAGCAAAAGTTGACAGGACGATGGCGCCCGGCGTGCACACGGTCCTCCGAAAAATCCACGAAACGAAGGGGGATCTGTTCGTCTCTGCACAAGGATTCCAGATCTTCAATTTCAGCCGCGTACCTGCAACCTTGTTGTAAGGATGTTTGTATCCTTATATGCGAAGGTATAGATGTTGTTGTTTGTTGTATGTTGTATGTTGTAGCATGTGATCTCCTCTTCAATGGTTGAATCCTTGTCTTGAATGCAACACCTAGCCTTGAATGGAGACTTAGAATGATCAATTGCTTGAAGGAATGCTTGAATGCTTGAATGCTTGAATGTTTGAATATCGTTTCCACGCCTTTTTCCCTCATCCCTAAAATGAGAGAGGAAAAGTAGTTTATATACTTGCCAATTAGGGTTGATAGACTGATTTTCCCGACCTTAGGCCGACCAGGAAATGTTATTTTCCAATTTGCAAACAAAAAGGCCCGAAGTCCCATAGGAGACCGGGCCCAAAATAGGGCCAGGGACCAGGGCGCTGGGCACCATGGTCCTGGGGGACCATGGCGCTGGGCGCTCTGGTCCCACCTCCCGGGACAGCAGGGTGCAAGGAGGGATCAAGCAGGGTGCTGGAAAAATGCAGTTTTTGATGTCATGAACAAGTTTCGGGGTCTCCATTCAGGTTTAGTGTTGCGTCGCCATCGTGAGGACCCAAATGTAGTCGAAATTGCAAGTGTCGCAATTTTAGGACGCTACACATACATACATATATGTATGTATACATACATACATACATATATATACATACATACATATATGTATATATGTATGTATGTATATATATGTATGTATGTATGTATATATGTATGTATACACATATGTATGTACATGCATATATATGTATGTATACATATATGTATATATACATACATGTATGTACATACATACATACATGTATGTATGTATGTATGCATGTATATACATATATATGTATGTACATACATATATACATACATATATGTATACATACATACATACATAAATACATACATATATATATGTGTGTGTGTGTGTGTATTTTTTATTTTTTTTAATTTATCAGCAAGTGCTATCAAGATGGGGATATCACCCTATATTAAACCAAAATGAGACATACATATTGTCATTTATGTAACCTCCACATTTTTTAAATCTATTTCTAATACTTATTACATAAGCCTAAGTATGGTAGCCACCCGCGTGCCTATGGTTGCCACCTTGTCAACATTTCCTTCTGACATCCAACCATCTTCCTGGAGCATCATCCTTCTGAAAGGATCCATATCTGCGTTCTTGACACCAACTCTGAACACCTCCCAAGCCTCCACCATGAACTCCTCCTTCCTCCTTTTGATTGCTTTTGTAGCAAGCCGAACTTCATCTTCGGGGTCCGAACACTCCTTGTCTGAAAGAAATACCAGTGGGTTGAAGTACGGCCTGAGGATGTTGGCCCATTCCTCCTCCACTTCTAGCACCGCTCCTCCTACAACTTCAATATCTTCTTCTCGAACGAAGCCCTCTAACTTTTCCACACAGGCTTCCTTTGAGGGGAAAACATCCACCAACAGACACAGGATAATCTCGTATACGAAGTCGTCGCACCAATGCCTGTCTTCACTAAATGCATCATCTAGAATTCCCTAGATCGCAGTCTGACCTTCGATATCTATATTGAATAGCCATTCGCATTAAGCTCCCAGCGTCTCCTCGTGGCAAAGGCAACTTAATCCAAACCTGTGAACCATCTTACTTATGCAAAGTGTTTTGATCCTGTCTATCCACTCTAATTTATAACGATTGACTGGTTCTAGAACCCTCTCGGCCATTCTAAATCCTTTTGTTGTTTATTCATAGGCTGTTAAGAAACGCCCGAGGGTACTTCTGCCCTCCCTCATGAGCCTCTGGATAAGAGCGTACCTTCTCTTATCCTTATAAGCCAATCCACCTTCCGATCAGCCAAATCCCGACTTAGGGATGTGGGCTGCGTCCTCTTGCAATCTCTGCAGGATATCTCTGTTGACTGCATTTGTAGTAGATAAGATGGCTGGTAGAAGAATGTCCAACCCGTGATTAGCTAAGAGGTTCACAACTTGATTGCCTTCCCGATATGTATGTTGTATCTGGTAATCCTCAAATTTTAGAAGGTGGTCATAAATTCGTGGGATCCAAGAGCCCAACCGCCAATTCAAAAAGTGCTTATTAGTGATTCCATTGATAACCACTTTCGAGTCTCCTTCTATCACCACTTTAGTTAATCTGCTAGCACTTGCCCATTTGAGTCCTTCCTCTAGAGCTGTAATTTATGCTATATTGTTGGATACAAAGCCCGCTTGTCCACTAACCACACCTATAAATTCGCCTTTCTCGTCTCTAATAACCGCTCCATAGCCTGATAGACTTGGATTTCCTTTGCTAGCCCCATTGAAGTTCATCTTTTTTCAACCACTAGGGGGAGGGTTCCACTTAACCCTTTTACATTCTATAGTCTTAATTCCTTGGATATGAATGCTACTTTGTTTCAATTTCCACACCTACTCCATTTCCCTATCCCACTTTGAGTAATATTTATATTTATTGCCGCATATCTTGCCATTAATTGTTTCTTCGATGGCCCCTTGAATTTTGTTGATAAGGATATTGACCTCCATCTCTTTTTCCCTAAAAATCCCTTTGTTTCTCTCCTTCCACACATGCCACACCATCAAAGAAGGAGACGTAATCCACAAGCTACCCCATTTAGAAGATCTACCTCTTGTCGGCCAAGCTTGAATGAATTCCTTAAATGAGTTGTTATAAACCATATAATTCTGAAGCTGCATCTGCAACCAGTCCCAACACTTCCTAGAAAAAAAGCAATTGTACATTAAATGATTCACTGTTTCTTCCTCCATTTTGTTGAGACAGCATCTTCTGGGCCCCTGGATCCCAATTAACTTCAATCTGTCACTAGCAAGAATTTTCCCATGCAAAGCAATCCAAAGAAAGGCCCCCGCCTTAGGTAATACCCACTTGTCCCAACATAAGGCAGCTAGCCAGTCCCCATCTTTTTGCCTCCTTCTCTGTAATTTGTATCCCAAGTTGACCTTATAACTTCCTGATTTGGATGCATTCCAGATAAGCGTGTCTTTTTCGGATGTCAAATGGATGATTCTGCTTCGGAGAATATCATTTACCTTCTCACTATTTGCAATCTGAACATTATCAAACACCTTCCATCTAATTGGGGAATTTGGATGACACCCTTCTTGGATATAGTCTGCCACCCGATCACCCATAGAAGCTTCCATCTCATTTATCCAATCTAAATCATCAATTTCATCAACTAGTGCTTTATCACCATTCCATGAATCCCTCCAGAATTTAGCCTTACAATCGTCGCCTAATCTCCATGTCAAATGATCGGTAATGATTCTCCTACTTTCCCATATGAGTTTCCATCTCGGAGAATCTCCAATTGAATTCGCCATAGTGAAAATTCTTTCTGGCTCAATCAAATCCAGGTATTTATGCGACATCATCTTGCACCAGCCTTTGTTGGGACTATTGTACATCTTCCAAGCCAGCTTTGCCCCCAGCGCCAAATTCTGCAAGTTCATCTTCCTTAGACCCGCTCCACCTTCCGTTTTGAGCATACAGACTATTTCCCAATTTATTAAAGGGATCCTTTTTCCATCCTTCGCCCCTTCCCAGATGAATCTTTTTAGAGGCCATCCATTGTCGACAATGCCTTTTGAGGAGCCCTGTAGCATGACAAATAATAAATAGGAATGGCCGAAAGCACTGACTTGGTCATCTGTATCTGCCCCGCCTGTGAAAGCCACTTATTCTTCCATAGGGTTGTTTTGGCTCTGCATTTATTAACTACTTCTTCCCATAACCTAACGTCTACTTTGCCTGCGAACGGGGGAACTTCGAGGTAATGGATCGGGAATGCACCTTGGCCGAATTGCAGTACTCTGACTATTTTCTCTTGCGTTTTCTTACTGGAATTTAGAAAGTAAATATGGGACTTCTGTTTGTTCATGCTTTGCCCTAATTCCTTTTCATAAGCTTCCAATACGCTGCCAATGACTAGAGCTTCTCTTTTCAATGCATAGCCAAAGAGAATGGTATCATCTACGAATTGAGAGTGGGACACCAGACTCAATCTTTTGCTAACTGAAAACCCTTTCCAAAGACCTTGATCCACTTTATTTTTGATCTGCTTGCCTAACACTTCTGCCATCAAAACAAACAGGAAGGGCGACAAAGGATCTCCTTGTCGTAGCCCGTTAGAAGCTTTGAAGAAACCACACATGGAGCTGTTAACCAAAATTGAGAAGGAAACAGTTGAAATATATTGGACTATACATCTTATCCATTTATCATCAAAACCAAACTTCTTCAGTACCTCTATTAAGAAACTCCACTTGACCCGATCGTAGGCCTTGGAAACTTCAAGTTTAATGACCATACCTTGAAATTTAGAAGCATGCATTGAGTGGATGGTTTCAGCTGCCATGATGATGCTATCCGTGATTTCACGCCTCGGGATGAAACCATGTTGTTCTGGAGAGATAATGTTTTTGAGGATTGATTTAAGTCTGTTGGTCATTGCCTTGGATATGATTTTATATAGGGAGTTACAAAGTGAAATTGGCCTGAAATCCATGATTGATAAACAGTCTTGTTTCTTCGGAATTAAAGCAATGTTCGTGTGATTGATCTCTCTGATGAACTTCCCCTATTTTCTAAAATCTTCCAGAATTCTGAGAATATCATTCCCCATGAATTCCTAGCATCTCTGATAAAATTTCATTGTGAACCCATCTGGACCTGGTGCTTTGTTAGGATGTTAATCAAAGACCACCTTTCTAACTTCATCGAGCGAAAAGGGACAACATAAAGATCAGTTATCAGCCTCTGAAATTACTTTTGGGATGACGTCCGCAAGAAATTGGGACTGCAGATTTTGAGCAACCGCATTCCCCAGCAGATCTTTGAAAAATCTTATCACTGTCTCCTCTATGGCTTCTGGAGAAGAGTGCAACTTACCTTCTAGATCAGTGATTCTAGAGATTCTGTTCTTGGACCTGAAGGATTTAATAGATGCATGGAAAAATTTCATGTTTGCATCTCCCTCTTTAATCCAGAGCTCCCTGGATTTATCACGCCGAAAAACCTCTTCTCTACGAAGGATTTCTGCCAATTCCTATTTGAGGGAGACTTCTCCGAGGTACATATCATTTGTCATCCCAACAGAGATAGTTATCCTATTTATTTGATTAAGTTCCTCCTCTATTCTATTTATTTCTACAAAGATATTCTTAAATGAATCTCTATTCCAAATTTTGATCTTTTCCTTTATAACTTTTAATATTTTTACAAAACAAAAGCTCGAGGAGCCCCCAAAGATATTACTATCTTCCCACCATTTCTTAAGAAGTGTTAAAAACTCTGGGTCTCTCCACCACATACTTAGGAATTTGAAGTTGCTTCTTTCTTTGTTAAATGCTTCACTCAATTTGAGTTCAACTGGAAAATGATCTGAGAGTGATATAGGAAGAATTAAAGCTTCTACCTGAAAGGACGACTCCAACCAGGCTTCACCAATAAGATGCCTATCCAACCTTTATGAAATATGTGCAAATTTGGCTCTTCTGTTCGTCCAGGTGAAAGATCCATTCTTAGGAACTACGTCCATCAAATGATTTTGCATTACAAATTCTCTAAAATCTTCCATAATCTTGTTTGACATTCTCAATCCTCCTTTTTTCTCATCCAGATCAAGCAAGGCGTTGAAATCGCCAACCACTACCACCTTATTGTTACAAATTTCCATCATTTTTTTTGTGAGAGTTTGTCATGTCTCCTGTTTTTCCGATGTTTTGATCGGACTATAGACATTAATTAGTGGAAAGTTCAATTCCTTCTTAAAGCTGAAGACAGAGCAAATCATCCAATGTTCTGCCTTTTCCAGCAAGGTTATTCTAACTTTAACAGGATTCCAAATGACTCCCAATCCACCAGCGACCCCTGAAGCTTCTTGAAAGATGCCTTCCCAAACTTTACAATAACTAATGAAACTGAAAGCCTTTTTTTCATTGAACTTTGTTTCCTGTAAGGCAATAATGTCACTACTGCTTCTAGCCAACACTCTTTTTACCAAGCGTCTTTTGTCAGGGGTCGATAGGCCCCTGACATTCCACGTGGTGATTTTTATATTTTTCCAAGGGAAATTCCTTCTCCCCTAGCTTTTCTCATGAAATCAAATACGCTGACAATTTCTTTCTCCTTGTCACTTTCTTCTCTCTTTTGACGGTTACTTCTCCTTCCCTTAGAACCTTTGCCCTTTCCCAGGAGTATGTTCACCGATTGGTGCATCTTGGATCAACATTTTCCAATGCATCCTCTTGATCACAATCCTCGACAAATTCTTTATCCAATTCAAATTCCGTATCTGATAGGCCTTTGCTCATATTAAATGTTTTCTGCGGCGAAAAGGCAACCCCTCCATCCTTGGATCCTATCACTGCTTCTTTATAGGATCCCTCACCTACAACTTGAGAGACATTCTCTTCAATAGGCCTTTTCTCCGCATTCAAATTTTGCTCTGCAATCTCTGCCGATGAATTTTCAACCTTTTCTTTATTTCTCGCGGAATTTTCTACATTTACCTCAACCTCCGAACCCCTAACCGTTTTCTCTATCTTTTTCCTCCATTGTTGCTCTAGGTTCCTAACGGGTTTCCTGGCCTTCCTAACAAACATTCTACAATCCTCTGTACCGTGCGATTTGTTACCACATCTAGAACAAGCTCTCCTTTCTTTTTCGATTTTCAGACGTTGTCTCCATATTCCATTAGTAGTTTGTATATAGAAATATTCGAGATTTTTTTTAACTGCCGCGACTTTGATTTTGACCAATTTGCAAAGCTCTCCCTCGTCATTGAAGTCAATTTATAACACTGATCCCAACATCTTGCCTATCTTTCCCAAATAGGATTCTCCCCAATACTCTATTGGCAGATTATACATGTTTATCCATATTGGGCTTGAATACACTAACAATGGGATTGGATTGAAGTTGGGCTTCCAAGATTGTAAATATACCGCATGCTTATCTGCATACCATTTCTCTTGATTGAGAATGCACTCCCTTTCCGTTGAATCTTCAAACAACACCACAAAGAAACCCTTCAGGATAAATTTGATAACAACACGGTTACCCCAACTCTCTGCCACCCATAATTTTATGTTTTTTCGAGACCAATTAAGGCCAATAATTCTTGTGATTACAACATGGTTATTCCATAGTTGACTGTCTTCATCAATTTCCTCCCTAAGATCCACCACCGTTTGCTCTTCCTCCAAATCTCGCCCTTCCCTTGGATTACCTGTGTTGCGTCTTGTTCCACCATTAATCTCCAACCGTTTTTGCAGAGCCTTCATCACATCTTTTTGCTCAAAAAACATGTATATATATGTATATGTATATACATACGTATACATATACATATACATATACATACACATATACATATACATATACTTATACATATACATATACATATATACATATACATTACATATACATATACTTATACATATACATATACATGTGTGTGTGTGTGTGTGTGTGTGTGTGTGTGTGTGTGTGTGTGTGTGTGTCCTTCCCAGTTGTGGACAGAGCATCCTATGCCTGTCACTCCTGGATTGCCCCAGGATGCCCCATCAAAGTTTAACTTAAGCCATCCCTCGCCTGGAGGATGCCATCTACAAACAACTCTTCTCCTAAGGTTTCCCTCAGGACCATCCCCCACAAAGGGTGGGATAGATAGACCCTCCCACCGACCTTTCATCTTTTCATCCCAATAGGTAACAGTGTCATTCTTCTTCACACCAGAGAAGTTCCGGTTGTTTATGAGTTCAATGATGGCAGCCTCAATTTTATTGATTACCCGGTGCACCTCTAGTTTTTCATTGTTGAAAAGACGTCTATTTCTCTCCTTCCACAGTTCCCACATTATGGAAGATGGAAGAGAGATCCATAATCCTTCAAAAAGACATCCTCGTCTAAGGAGAGGCCAGGCCTTGAGCATCCCTAAAATGGAGTGGGGAAAGACAGAGGATCAGTTAAGTTTCTTGGTGAACCAGACCCAACATTGGTTTGCATAGGTGCAATTGAGGAGGAGATAGTTGGTGTCTTCTTCATTCATCTCACAAAGAGGACATCTGTTAGGTCCCCCATACCCCATCCTTCTGAATTTATCAGTTGTCAAGAGCTTATTCTGGAAAGCAATCCAAGTGAAGACTCTAGCCTTGGGAAGGCAGTACCTATCCCAACAAAGTTTCAGAGGTATCTTTGTCAAGGGTCTAAGGTGGGCTCTTGTTATATGAGAGTACTCATCCTTAGAATTATACTCCCCACTCAGGGATCCATCCCATACAAGCCTATCCTTGTTTAGGCCAAAGGAGATGTTCCTTGCTCTAAGAATTCCCATGAGCTTGCATTTATCCCCTGTAGGGATATCCCCATTTTCTCTTTCAATCCATTGCCACCCCACCCCATCCAATGAGGGGGAGATGTAGTGCCATAACAATGTTCCTCTATGAGATTCAAGGAGAGCTTGAGAGGTCCCAAAGTCATAAATTTTCTCGATAGCCTTATACCCTCCCCACCAATCAGACCAGAAAAGGGCTTCATCCCCAGAACCAAGGTTCCAAGTGAGTTTGTCTGAAATAATACTTCTGCATTCCAGCATAAAATTCCAAATGCGAGATCCTCTAGGTGGGTTGTTTTCTCTGAAGATTTGGATAGGGTTGCCTCCATTAAGGTATTTATTGTGCAATAACCTTGCCCATTTCAAGTGGGGGTGTTTGAACATTCTCCAAACTAACTTAGCCCTAAGGGCTCTACCTTGATCACGGAGATTTTTTATGCCAGCACCTCCTCCTTCTTTTGGTCTGCATATCTTGTCCCAAGATAGGAGTGATAATTTCCTATCTTCATTGGCGCCTTGCTAGAAGAACGTCCTAAGATGTTTGTTTAGTTCATCCTGTTTTTTGGATGATAAATTTTGATAGGAAAGCTGGTAAATGGGCATAGCTGCCAAGATCGATTTAACCAAGGTTGTCCTGCCTGCAGATGACAACCATCTTCCTTTCCAGGTGTTAATCCTCGATTTGATTTTATCCACCAGGTGATCCCACAATTTTGAAGACCTACTGCCTTTATCGAGGGGAATGCCTAGATATTTGCAGGGGAGGAGACCTGGCTTGATCTCCAGAACTTTGCAGATCTCCTCCCCAAACGTGGGGTCAATGTTGAACATAAATACTGCTGACTTCTTCAGATTAACCTCTTGACTCGATGCTATCATATAGGATTTGAGGATGCCTTTGAGGGCTCTTGCTTCCCTGATGTTGCCTTGTCCAAAAAGAATTGTGTCATCAACAAATTATTGGTGGGTAATGGAGGGGAGACCACTGGTAATGGGAATACCTTGGATCTCGCCCTCCTCTTTGGCCTTTGAGATGGTCCTCCTTAGGGCCTCTGCCATAATAATGAAGAAGAAGGGGGAAATGGGGTCCCCTTGCCTAAGCCCTCTCGAGGTGCTAAAGAAACCTTCGAGAGTGTCGTTGATCATAATAGAGAATTTAGGTGTGGAGATACATTCAAAAATTAGGTTGATCCAAGTTTTGGAGAAGCCAAATGCTTCCAAGCATTTGCATAAAAAGCGCCAATCAACTTTGTCATAGGCTTTACTGATATCTAATTTGACTAACATGCTTGGAGCATTATTAAGCTGGACCGAGTGGATAGCTTCCTGGGCTATTATTACCCTGTCATAGATTGATTTGTCGGCCACAAAGCCTATTTGTTCTTCGCTAATGATGAGAGGGAGAAGTTTCTGAAGTCTAGCTGCTAAGGTTTTGGTAAGGAGTTTATAAAGGGTGTTACACAGGGCTATGGGCATATAGTCATTGAAGCTATCTGCTTTCTCTTTTTTTGGAATCAAAACTAGGAAAGTATTGTTGATCTCCTTGAGAATCTTCCCTGAGTTTCTAACGCCCTCTAAGTCTTCCGTGATCTTCGGCCCCATAAAATCCCAACATTTTTTAAAGAAGCTGGTTGGGAAGCCATCTGGACTCGGGGCCTTATCTGGATTCATCTTCATGAGGGCAGTTTTAACCTCCTCCTCAGAGAATTTCTCAAGCAAGCATTTATTGTGTTCTTCATTAATAAGTTTTGGGAGATTGTTAATAATATTAAGTTGGCCCCTAAGGTTGGAGCCATCAGTATTGTTTAGGACATCATCAAAGAACCTTACAGCTTCGGAGGCAATAATGGTCGGGTCTACCAGGTTGGTTCCTTGGCTATTCTTAATGTTCGAGATCCGATTAACCCATCTCTTCTGCTTGGTGCTATTATGGAAGAACTTGGTGTTGCAATCCCCATCTTTCAGCTAAGATTCCCTAGATTTTTGTCTCCAGACGATCTCTTCTTTTGATAGAATCTTTTCATACTCAGAGAGTAGTGATTTTTCTTTAAGGAATAGATGTTCGTTCATCCCCTTCGCAAGAACTTCCTTATTAACATCCTTAAGATCCTTCTTTATTAAGAGTTTCTTGTCAAATATGTTCCCAAATTTCTCCCTATTCCACTCCAAGAGCTTCCTTTTGATAAGGTTCATCTTGTTTGACACAATAAACATTTTCAATCCTGAGAAAACTGAATCATTCCACCAATGTTCAATCAGGTTGATGATGTTGTCATCCTTGAACCACATGCTTTCAAATTTGAAAGGGTAGTTTCTAGGGGAGTGGTCAATCAAGATGTTAAGTTGAAGTGGAAAGTGATAAAAGCCAGATAAAGGAAGGATCTTTGCTTCCATGGTGTAGTTGAGCTCCGAAATCCCTCTATGGATAAAAAATCTATCAAGTTTTTTCGTAATATTGCAGAAACCTATCCTTCTATTGTTCCATGTAAAGGCGTTCTCTGCCGTCTAAATTTCCAGCAGAGAATTCCTATTGATCCAGTTATTGAAGTCCATAGTCGCTGGGGGTAGCTTGATATTGCCTCCCCTTTTGTCTTCTGCCTTAGTGATGGCATTGATCCACCAATGATCCAAATTTCGCTCAGGTGATTACCAAGGAAGGCCTCAAGTTCCAACCAGACCAGGGCTTTGTCCCTATTCTGGATAGGACCATATACATTGATCAGATTAAATCTTAACTTATTGTTGTAGCGGGCTACTACTCCACCTATCCAATTTTGTTTTATCTCTAATGGTGAAAATGAGGAGAATCTAGGATCCCAAATGATTACCAAGCCTCCTGAAGCCCTCATGGTCGGGGAATGCTTTAGTTTTCTAAAGCCTAATTTCTTCTCAAAAAGGTCGATCTCGGATGAGTTCATCTTAGTTTCTTGGAGTAAAATTATGTCTGGTTTTGATTCAGATATACAACGCTTTAAGATGCGTTGTTTGTTAGGGGCGTTCAAGCCCCTAACATTCCATGATATGATTTTCATGGTTCTGTGGGGAGGAACTTCCCCTCCCCTACATTAAAAAGAGATGAGATTTTAGGCTGACCCCTAGCTTCCCCATCCTTGGCTCTTAGTTCAGCAAGGGATCTTCTACCTCTTCTCTTAACGAGCTTGGCACAGTCGGGAGAGTCTTTGCTTTCTTCGGATATATGGATGCCTAGAATGTTTGGGTTATCATTTTCTAGGTTGTCCAAGGCCACAAAGAGATCTTATGTTTCCAAATTGACTCTGACATTATTCATTAAATTTTTAACGTAGAGTTCCCTCTGTCTCTCTAGTTCCTCAGAATTGCAGACCTCATCCACAAATTGTTCCATTAGGTCGTTAACTACTTCTTCCCCTATAAAATTGGCAATGATATTGATCTCCTTAGCTACTCGATCATTCTCATACTCTGCAATCGTTGCAGAGTTATTCTTCAAGGGAAGGGAAGATTCCTCTGCCCCCTCATTAGCCCTCCTATTTGAAACTAGAGTTGTTGGTTGAGCCTGCCTAGATTCCTTAACCCCAACTGAGGGACAACTTTCCTTCTCCAATGATTGCTCAGAGGGGAATAAATTACCATTTGATGGAGACCTCAGGGGGCTCAACAACCTTGGGTTACTGCAAGAACCAGAGGTTGTGTTATTTACCAGACCAGCCTGATCCTTCTAAAGAGGAGGCTCCCTAATCTCACCTTCTTCTAAATCCATATCGTTGATCCTGGAGTCAACTATTGGTGAAATGCCCTTTACAAAAGATGGGAGGGACAGGGAGCTTGAATTCTTGATGAGGGGGTCCTTGGGAAAGGATTTAAAGCATCGGTCCTCAGTGAGATCAGAGGGATGGTGCTTAGGGTTCTTTTTAGATTCAAGGCCTTCCAAAGTAAAACCCAAATTCCTTCCAAGAATTTAAGTGAGACGCCAAAATTCTTTTGATCTAACCTAGGGTCTGACATCACAAGAGAGTATATCTCAGGGATATCTTCTCCAATGAGGCCAACATAAAAGGATAATTCTAGAGTTAAACTGAAGTTATTGAATTTTAGTGTTATGTTTTCTAAAGTTTTGATGTTGATATCCATGTTTACGATAAGAATCTGGTTAGAGAATTTAAGAGATGTTTTTTTAACACCTATGAATTTCCCAATTTTATTACCTATCATTTTTAAGATTTCAATATTACGAAGTTCTACTGGTAAATTCTCAATTGATATTGCTCTATTCACCATGAAAGGCTTTAACCGGGATGGGTAAAAGAGGGGTTGCCATTCCCAACATTCTAAATTAAAACCTTTGTATGTTAAGATATCCCCAAACAACAGTCTATTTCTCAAACCCGGGTTACCGCATTCAATTGCAAGGAAATTATCAGGAAGGAAATTGATACTTACCTGATCCTTAAAGGATGAAGATAACTAGTCAGCAATTTGCACGGTCGAAATACCCAAACCTTCCCATCGGGCAAAGACAACGCATTCTTTGCAATGCTTTTGATGCTTAGAAAGGGTTTGATTGTTGATTTCAACCACCGACCCTATCATGGTGGTTGGAGGATTCTTTGAAGAGTTCGCCTTAGAATGCTTTACACCCACTGCATTCTGGCGGTTTTGAATAGAATGACGACCAAGGGTTCCCTTACCCTTTGCCAATTTTGCTGAAAAATTTTGTGGAGTAATGATATCCCGATTAATGGTACTATTTAAATGGTTAGGTTTTAGAAAACCATCCTCCCGACAATGCTGAGATCTTCGGACATGGCCTATTGGATGACCTAGCGCCCGCCTAGCTAAATGCTTGGGCTTTCTGCATCTAACCGTCTGCCAAATCTGATCACTACCTTCGTGGGGAGGAGGGGGAGCCCTATCCATTTTAATCATTTCATATCTGGTTTTCGCAAAAAAGGCTTGTTGATCTTGAGTCCGTGATGCCACTATAATGGGACCTTCAACCTGTAGGTTGTTAGCCAGAACAAAGAAGCGATTTGTCGAGCCCATAAAGGTGCCAAACAATGGTCTCGATAGCAGAGTAGAGGATGTCGAAGCATTGCAACGATATTTCGCTAGTAGAGACATTTTTTTGTAAAATCTTGAGATCCGTTCTTAAAATATCATTGTTATTGGAAAGGATATGTTGTTTCATTGTAATTTTTTAAATTTAATAATTACCTCGAATGTTTATTGTAGTATTCGATTTAATTTTGTATTGTTCTTTTGTCTGTCAAATTGCAAATAAATGTTGACTTGGATGTGCAAAGACTATTATTTGCATCTATGCGTTTTACAATATTTTTTAACAGAATTGCTGAAAATTCATTTCTGTGCACTTGGTCCTCCATTGTTGTAAAATGGTGCGCCAAACTTAGATGTAATTGTAGCCGTTTGTTATTGGCAAGGGAGATATATTTTTTTAAGTTCTAAGAATGCAAGGAAAAGAAAAAATGAAATGAAGTAAATTTAGATAGAGGGTTAGAGAGATATTTGCACCCGTGCTTTGTCCATGTCAGACTCTCCATCTTTGATATCAATTAAATATTGGAAAGGTATTTTTGTGGTAGCCATCACCAATGCATCAATTGTTCTGATAGGATAAAAGCATTTATGCTTGTAAGTAGTTGTTTTATATTTGAGCTAGGAATGAAATTGTATTCATCACAAAGATGAAATATATTGTCAATGGTGCTTGTTTCTTTTAACATGATAATACAATCACAATCGTCGTGATCATAATCAATTTTAGGAACAATTTGAAAATTTGATATGAAAATTATTGATCCTGAAATTGTTTTATTTTTAAACTTTTGGACAAGTTGATCATTGACATTTAAGGTAACTGTCATTTCACCTCCTTCATTTGTTAGATTATCACGCAACACTTCACGTGTTTTGCTTTTATGTAGGATAGTTTTGTAAACTACCATGATATCACCATTGAATATACTTCCTGCTTTTCGAGCATTTAGATCTTCAATGGCTATGGAATTTTGAATTTTGAACTTTAATTTGTATAGAAGATATTATAATTATTTCAATATTTAAGAATTGAACCAGCATGGTTTGAGTGCAAGTAGAGGATTTTAATTACCTTTTGGATATCTCTTCTTGTCTAGGTTGTGTTTGTTTCGTTGTTCTCTTGTTGCTTTCTATTATACAACCATTGTAAGACAATTATACAATATTTAATTATATGTTTTGAATATATGGAAAAAATACATATTGCAAAGTTATTGACTACTTTGATTCATATACAAAAAACATAGAACATATATATTAAGTTGGATAAGAAATAATTTTTGTGAAGTGCAAAGTATTGTGCATGATGGAAAGGTGAGTTGTTCATTAATAACAATAGATTGATACATATTTAATTAGATTTTTTTTGATCAATAATTTGAAACTTCATAAATATTGGATCATGATCGGTCCAATATGCTTTTGATTTGTAAATATAACATGTGTTTATGTCTACATTACTCCATATATGATCGATTAATGGTTTATATAGATTGTCTAATTTATGCCATATAAAGTAGATGTCATTTTCTTGCATATAGTTTAACAGTGCGTTTTTTTTTTTTTTTGGGTGTTCTATAGACATGTCAATGTTAAAATCACTCACAATATATGTAGTGGTCGATGTATTTACAAAGGAAAGTACTTCATTTGTTATTGTTTGAGCTTTTGTAAGTGGTGTATTGGGTCTTGCATACAAATTATATATGTTGACTTCGGTATTGATATGGGTTATTGTTATTGTTATGGCTTCAACATTTGTTGTTTTGTGTTGCATTGTTTTTTAAATGAGTAGGTTGTGTTTTGTGAAAGTTGTTACACCGTGTATATGATATGTTGAATAGTAGTCAAAATTATGTAATAGATTGTTTAAGTCAGTGGATTGGGTATGTGTTTCTCGTAAATAGAGAACATCAGATAACATTAGTTCATGATTGTTGAGTATGTCTTCTCTATGTGAAAGTAAGTTACGAGGATTTAAAGTAGAAAACAATAAATAGGTGCTATTAATTTATTGTGGTTGTTGATTTTCAAATTGCCAATATGCATTTGATTGGAGTTGTGACATTTCAATAATGACCTTTTTTTTAACATTAAAGTGGGAATGTACTAAGGGTTGTAACAAAAATAATGTCTCAATTGATCTTGTTTGTGATAATGTCATGTATGTCAATCCATGTTTGTTTATACCAAATTGATCAAATGCTAATCCTTGTATGGTGAGTCCTTGAGATCTATGGATAGTACGGGCACATGTTAATTATATTGGAAATTGTTTTCAAATGGTTAATATGTTTTAGTTGTGTTGTTGTTTAAGAGGCTTTGAAATGCAAAGTATGGGTATCCAATTGTTGTCAATGCAACCTGTATAATAATGTGCTAATCATTTAGCATGTCGGACACTGATTTGTGGATCATTAAATTTGATCAAAACAATTTCAATATTATTAGCTTTGATATATGCTTTGAATGTCCCATCTCATCCATTTACAAGGCCATCTTCAATGTCGTAATTACCAACATACATTTCAATTAGCATATTTGGTTTTAAGACTATTTGTGATGGTGGGTTCATTGTATGATTGTAAATTGATGTTGTGTTGCAATTTTCATCGTATTCCAATTACATTCAATGTAATCAATTACTCAGGTGTGATTAACAACATATTATTGTTGTGTATGGTCACATCTTTCCTCGTATAGAAGAGGAAAGGGAAATTTGGGTCCATAAGTGGTGACCATAAGAAATTTTTTATTTAAATACTCTAGGTCTTCAGTTGTTCGCGAGTCAATGCGTATTCTATTGAGTACTTTAATAAAATTCTCATCCTTTTCTCGCATAGTTAATTGTAATGTACAACACTTTATGTTTTATTTCCAAAAATTATATGGCATTAATTCGTTTAATGTTGGAGAATTTTCAAATACTGGTGAATCTTGTACATGTTGTGCTTGATAAAGATCCCCATAGAAAATGGTATTGAGATTTCCAAAGTAGTTAGTAGGTGTTTGCACTATGTCTCGTAATTGTTTGTTTATGAGGCACAAAAACAATGCACCTACTAAGGAAATTTCATCTATCAAAAGTACACAAAATTGTTGATAATATTTTGAAATTGCATCTAATGTTTCAACATTCAGTGGGATGATTCAGACTTGTTGAATGGCATGTGCAAGGCTGAGTGTATTGTCATGCCACCTATATTGTGTGTTGTTTTTCTTGTAAAAGCAAGGATTAAGCCTTTTGGTTCATTTGGATCATTGTTAATAGAGTTGTTGTATTTGCGAATAAATGTTTGGTATATGGCTTTTGCAGTAAACGTTTTGTCTATTCCAACTCCTCCTGTTAGGAACAAGTGCAATGATGTTTTTGGATTTTTATTTTTTATCAATACAATGTCTTTTATTGCTTGTCGATCTTTGATCAACATTTGTCTAAGCTTATTGTACTCAGTATTATCAATTATGTATGGATTTTTTGTGATCCAAATGCATTGTGGCCTATTTTCTTTAGTTTGTTAACAAGAACTGATTCAATGTTTGATTGTATGTTGTATTGTTCTTTTTGCAATACGTCATTGCCTACAAATAGTTTATTTTGGTTGTCATTGTTTTCTGTATTGAGTTCATTGATAGCTTCCTCAAAATCACCCCATGAACAATTGACATTGTAATTGTATTTTGTGTGAGTCATTTTAATAGTTGTTTCATGATATAAATAAGCACTATGTCATGTTTTGAAATCATTTAGGAGATTTTTTTCCCATACCATAAATGGGAAATAAAGTAGTAATTGTTCTCTACTATAATTTTCTAAGTCAATATGTTTATTGAAGTTTACAAATCGTAGAAAATTTTATTTGGATGAACTACGCGATTTCTTACCATCTTTGGTAAATTCAGATACAAATTGTGTAAGACAAATATGTGAAATTGTTTTAGGTCTTTCTAGATATTAATCTATTAATGAATTGGATGTTCATTTGTTACAAGCTAGGGTTGTCGTTGCACCAAAATATCGACCTGTCAATGCACAATACAATCACTAGACTTATACAATCCATAGGAGGTTGTTAAACCATGTCGCAAATCCCCATGAGGGACATTGGCCCACTGCCAACAATCCCCCTCCCAAAGTCACTCACCACGGCCTATGTGATTCGAACATGTGACCAAGCTCAGATACCACTTGTTACAAGCTAGGGTTGTCGTTGCACCAAAAGATCGACCTGTCAATGCCCGATACAACCATTAGACTTATAGAATCCATAGGAGGCTGTTAAACCATGTGGTGAATCCCCGCGAGGGATGCTGGCCCACTGCCAACAACATTTTCTAATTCATCTGGTTCTTTGTCTAATTGTTTTGTTGGTTTTAACACAATTGATTGATCGTCTTCATCTCTTGTATTAATGAATACACACTTTCTTCGGCTATAGTTTAGTGGAAGTGATAGAACAATGTGAGTTGCTTGTTATGAAAACATTTGTTGTAAATTTAATATGCATTACTAGGTTTACTTATCATTTTTCTGGCATCAATACTATTTATTTCATGGTCTTTGCGGATTCTTTTGAATGCAGATGTCATTGACTTGTCTACTTTTGTCATGTAGGAGCTATAATACATTGTTGCAACATATGCATTCAAAACAAATTGTGCATCTGTATTTTCTTTCCATATTTCTAGCAATGTTTTGGCAAAGGTATTATTCCATATATCAGATGGTTTTTTTCTAAAAAAGAGTGTAGACCCACATATTGTAGATCACATAGCAATTATGTAATCATCTTCAATAATATGCATTTCTTCCAGAAACATTCCAAATGAGAATGAATTGTCATAGTTTGTTTGCTGCAAACTAGAAATTATGTTTTTTGCGACAAAAATTGTATTTTCGTCATTGTTTTCAAGGGGTTCAAGGGTTTTTGTATATTTCATTAGTGGAAACGGGAAAGTATAGCGATAATTTTGTTTTCTTGGTTGTCTACATTGTTTTGTATGGTGATGTTTGTGTACACTAGCTATTTCATAATCTAGATGTTCGGTGTTACAAGTACTATACTTGTCTACAAATGTTTCGATAGTTGCATTATCATCCTTACCTTAAATTGGTGCATCTGCAATCCATAAGAGGAAGTGATCATTTTCATTGCCACGATTTTGAAATTCGGTTATAGAGAAATAATTTGAAATAATATCGAAGGATGAGTTATTTGTTAATATCAATTTTTTAATTGCACTAATTTTGTGTCTGTAATAATATATGCATGTTTAGAATCTTTTTGTACCAAAAAAGGTTTCTCATCTTTGTTTATAACACTGTGTTGTTGATATGTTGTTTTTTGATATGCATTATTTAATTCTTTGAGTGTTTTTGCTAATGGCTCCCAATAGTGTTCAACACTTGTAATTGTAATAAAAAAGGTAGGTGGTCCAAGTTGTCGTATCATTGCAAAGACATTTTTTTTCAATTGGTGTAGGTAATCTAGAGATATTCATATCCTTTTGAAATCTATGTAACCAATATCGGATTTAATTAATTTTTCTAAATTAGGCTTTACTTTTTACATCTTTTGCCAAGAGCTTCCTTCCTTTTAGTTGGCCTTTGTGTAGTCTTATCCAATTTGTAGACATCACTTGTTGTATCAATATTTTAATGGTCTTGAAAAATAGATTTGTTGTTTGATAGGCAAATGTTCTATTTGAGTGTTGTAATTCCCATTTTGCAATTTTTTGGTATGAATATTTGTTTGTAATGTTTTCATCACGTGGGTTTCCAAAGAATAATGTAGGAAAATTCATTTCTTCGGCATATTTATCTTTGAAGATCCCAATAAGATTATGTCCTTCTGCTAGTGAAATTTCTATGATTTTGTCTTGCATTTCATGTATGCATTTAAATTTAGTGAAGCCATGTATCAATGTTTCGCATGGAATGCCATTTTCTATGTCACTTTCATCACCATTTTCACTTGTACTACTTTCATTGGTTTTGTGATCTACATAATTCAATTGAAGGATTTGTTGCCAATTTTTGCAATTTGGACATTTTGCATCTTGTATAATTTTTTCCTATATAATTGTTTCAAAGCTTTCATGATGATAGTTGCACGCACCATTCCTATCTGATATGCTTTTTTGTATTCTAGTCGTCTCTTAAGAGCAACAATAATAGTAGATATTTTATTAGTAGAGTGTGCTAATGTTGTTTGTAGGACGTCTATATCGATAGACACATCTATAATTGAGCCATTTAAGTTGATTTGAGATTTTTATATCCTAATTGCCATATTTGTGCAAATGCAATGTTAAGTGACACTAGTCTCTCGTCTAATTATGAAAGCATTGATACATATTGCAATGGTTTGTTTGTCTAAATATTATTGGGTGTTGCATAGTCAGGTAATTTAGATTGTTTTAATGATGCTCTGCCTTTGGAGCAAATATAGTTTGTTTATGTTAAAGGTCTATTTTTTTGTTAAATAAAGATATGTTTGCATATCTTTATTTTTGAAATGAACAATGTCTTTCTTAAAAGGCAACATTTGACAAATTGAACATGTATACCCAGGTGTATCCTAAACTTGTTTCTTGAAAAATTCTATTGGTGACATTGTTTTGTCTTTGTTGAGTTTTGTACATATTGTTAAGTGTTTTGTGTGTATTTGTTTCTTGTTTTTCAAAGTGATTGTATGTTATTCTCCTTTTGGATAGATGAATTTATCTCATGCTCAATATGACTTCTAATGGATTGTTTAATTTTATGAAGGGTTACATTCGAATGGATTCTAGTTTCACAAAGTGACCACAAAGAGGATTTGTATCATGAAAGAGGATAGAGTATGATTTTGTATTCGGTGACTAGTTGAAATGCAAGTATCTCTTTGATGTAGTAACTGACCAAACACTTATTTGTATATCTAGCCATTTTGACAGCCATTTAGTACAAAAGATGTCTCCCCATAATCAATTTTTTTGATTATTTGTAGTTGGGAGTGCAAATTTTCTCATTCAACAAAAATATGTTTCCACGTCATCTATTCCATGCAATTCATTTAGCGTGTGAGGATTTAATTCGTAGTTATAAGAAGCAATTGCTTCTGCATTGCCTTGTGAAAGGCAATTCAAGAAGTAGTGGATTGTTCCATCACGTAATTGAATTGATGTGTAACGTTTGTTGAGGAGGAATTTTAATGAATCAAAAAGGCAATCTCCTACATTGTATTTAAATATTTTGATTCAAGTTAATCCTTGAATTCTAAGTGCATCATCCATATTGCATATTTCAAGATTATTTGCAAAGCTATATTTCTCTACATCGATTATCTCTTTTATTGTTATATGTTTGCAATCTATTTTTCTTTTTATTGTCAAAAGAAATATGAAATTTGCAATGGTAAGAGAAAGGAAGTGTAATGTACCTATAATATATATGTATTGAACAACTATTAAAGTTGGTCCTCTTTGCTTTTGTTGTTTTCTTATTGATTAAGAATTTGTGACACAAGCAATTCATATAATTTATAAGGATGTATTTGATAGTGGGGTGAGATAATTGTCTTTGCATTACCTTGTGAAAGGAAATATAAGAAGTAATTAATTATTGCATTGCATAGTTCAATCAATGTGTATTTATTATTATGTAGCCATTGTAATGAATTGGAAATAAAACCTCGTATATTGTATTTAAATTTGTTGCTTTTGAACAATGCTTACTTTTCCCTAACATTATCAATATTGTATTGTTGGCAGTGATTTGGTAATCTATATTTGTGTATCTCATTTATATTTTTGATCATCTTTATTTTTATTTGATTTATTTCAATTGATATTATTCAAAAGTATGTTGAATATTTTCTAATACCTCTTGTAGCAATAACATTGATGAAGACTTGGGGTTCAACCCGTAATGCAACAATAGTTGCAACACTGTGTGAATACAGTGGTCTGATGTTCAAATCACAGTCCCAGGCAGATCGATGGTTAGCAGGTTAATTTGCTTCATACTTGTTGCGACTAGGCCTGAAACATGTTAACCAGAGGAATGATGCCACTTGCTAGAGGCCACAATGGACTGCTCATGGTATGATGGGCTAGATATTGTGGGGGATAGAGAAGATGTTCGTGGAGCGAAAGAAAGATGAAGGAGATAGGTGGCAACATGAAGAGGAAGGAAGGTGGAGAAAGGTGGAAGTTGGAGATAGGAGGAGAAGATGACACAAAGGGATAAGGAGGTGTTGAAAGCATAGAGCAGAGGTGAGGTGGGTGGAGTGGTGAAGGATAGGAGGATCAGAAGGTGATGCAGGTGGAGGAGCGGAGGTGCTAGAGGATGGTGGTAGGTGGATAAATGCCATTGAAGGATGGAGGCAGACCTAGAAGCCAACAAAGGGTGAATGAAGTTTTGGGATGATAGGAGGGGGTTGACAGAGGACAGAGGTAGCAGATGACAAAGGGGGATGGGTGGTGGTAAGAGGTTGAGCGATAGTCGCAAGAGACAAATCCAAAGAGGTGTTAATACTTCATATGTAATCACAGGGAGGAGGTCCCCCATTGTTACCCTCACTGGTTAATACCTCATATGTAATCACAGGGAGGAGGTCACCCATTGTAAGTACATAGTTTTGTGGCTATTATAGTAAAGCATCGACATAAATAGAAAATAAAGCTAGAGTTGCAAACTAGAGAGAGGTTGCAGAGGAAGGAGATGAAACATTGACAATTTCATTTGGGGACTTTGGTTGTATATTGGATATGGATATAGGAGACGTTGCAAGTCGTCGGGGAGGAATATGCGTATATGAAAACACGAGCGCTTTAAAGACATTTGAGAGCCTGGTTGTTACATGCTGACCCAAGTAGGAATTGTGTGCTTGTAGGGCATTTGCAAAAACCAATTCACAATTATTGTTTGACAACCATTTGTAGAGCATTGTAAACACAAGAAGTTGCATCACACTCATTTAGCATGTCATGGGAGAATAGACCACCCAAAAGAGCATCATCATTTGCTAAATTGTAAGCGGCAATAGCTCCATTGTAACCGACTGATGAAACAAAATAATCTTTAATATACATGCATGTGCTAACTTCTCCATGAATGTTGAATTGCGGACCAGGTCCATATAATTTGATAAGAAGCATGATACCACATCATAGTGGTAGATTGTGCTAGAACTATTCTTAAGAAAGTCTTCACCTAATATGAATCTAAAGGATTGTTTAGCATGGAAAGACACAATAGAAAAAATATGTGTTGGTGTAGTAGAATCAATTGGCCCTAGAATGGGGCAATCCCATATTGGTGGTGGAATGTAGATACGTCTATTTGTTGCCACCTTGCACATTCTGATATGATAATAAGATCAAAATGTGATAAATATGAAATGGAACAAACAAACAAGTAGAAGAATGGATATGAAATTAATAACAAGCATGCAAGCAAAAAAATTGAAGACCTAATCATCAAGTTCAATTGTTTTATTTCATCCATATATTCCCAAATAGCATTATATAATCATTGCAAGAAATTATCTTTTTACGTATAACTAAGGTAGCTATAACTTCGTTGATGTAACTTATACTGCCCTGTGAACCAAATAAATAATGTTATTTCAAGTAATTAAAATTATTGAAACAAAATATCAATTAGTTTTGCAATCATTTCTAAATGGTATTGCATAATAAATTTGACAAGAATTGTGAATTGCTTTCATTACTAATGATCAAAATCCATAGATTTGTCGGTTATCTAGATTGAACATACTTAGATCATCCAAATCAAATGTTTAGCAACATATTTGAAAGTAGTACTAGGCACATGTGGAATAGCAAAGTCATAATTCATAGCATGCATATTGTTTATGCCCATATTTTGAAGGTGAATGACAAGACTATTGAAGAGTGTGTGGGGATCTTGGGTCTGAAAATTATTTGCATATTCTTGTTTAGTAGACTCCATAATGGAAATTCTATCAATGTTGGTGTTGTTAACAAGAACATGTTTATCAATAAAGGTGGGGGAGGACTCAAAGAATGCAGATGTGGGTGAGGTAATGAGATTGATAGGATTTATAGTTTGACAAATAGTTTCAAAATTGAATAATTTAAATCTAGTTGGGCGGTTCATATCATCTATTCTAGTATCTTGTGGCCCATCATTGTGTAAGGACTTTGCAGTGTGGATATTTTTACTACAGGTGATATTGCTATCTTTATGAATAGTAGAAGGTTCTCCTGAATTAGTCAATTCATCTCTAGGTAACTCTAGACTTTTATCCATCGTATTTGACAAAGATTGACTCTCATCAGTCATGAGCATGTAAAAATATGAGGCATCTTGCATAATTAATTATGTGATTTAGAGTTGACATACACAAAGTTTGTGTATGCATTATTTCCTCTGATTGATATAGCAAGATGTTTGAATTTGACAGATACATTTCTTCTTGGAACCGCCGTAGCCACCTTCAAAGATGCAAGAGAACATACCACGTTGCAACAGATGATTCATGATTGCTTTCAACCATCAAACTCCTTTCCATGGACCCCTTGTTAGATTATGGGGAGTTGTTGAATATTGTACAAAGGCATATAACATACATGCCTTAAAAAGAAGGCACAAAGCTTGCAATGTAATTATAAAGCTCCATGTGTTGAACAAACCATCTCAACCTTAACTACAAACAATGGAGAGAACAAATGCTACAAACCAACAAGAAATGATGGTCGTCTTAATATTCACATTCCTCAAACTCTTGCAATTTGGCATGTTAATGTTGATTGCCAGCCTGTCACGTCAAGAAAATTTGTTCTCAATTATATCTCTAAATATGCATCTAAATCAGAAATTTAAGTCTAAAACATATGTTGACATCTTAAAAAGACTTGCAAATATAGATAGACGTCAAGATAAGCATTACTTACATATCAAAAATTTACATATGATGAACATTGTTGTTGATCGCGACATAGGAGCTCAGGATTCATGTCACATGTTACAAATATTTCCACTTGTGACATGAAACCATCCTTTTATATTCTTGAATGTAGGCAGAAAAATCTTGCATCATCTCATGAAAGACCAAAGTGACAGTGCGCTCACAAGTGCACATGTCCTCTACTATATGGAAAGACCTACTGAGATGGAGTCTTTGTGCCTCTTAAAATCAACACAACTCTACACATATGTTGTACACAACTTTAGACATATGTTGGTTATTGTAAAAGAAATAAAAGGCGCAAGAGGCAAACATGTGCGATAGTAACCGTATTCTTACTATTTATGGATGCTCCGCCTAAAATTGATGAAAACTTTGAGACATTTTGCTAGTCTAAATTGCTAATGTACAAACCTTTTCAAAATGTTCACCTTGATATAGGTGTTGCAAAAGAAGACATAGTTAAAAATTGGAAATTGTTAAATGTAGCCAATTATCACCCTTGGCATACATGCGAATTACCCCCCCGAAGGGGGTGAAGGAAGGAGATCTAGCCTTTCCCTTAACCAACATGTACCTCATATTGAAAAATAGTCCCAAAGTGATGATGACAATTCCCACTATCAATCTCTATCAGATGAATATGAATGGGAAATATTGTCGCGGTTAGGTGCAACCCATAACTTTAACATAGATGAGTTTGAATTGCTAGGCAGGCAAGATTTTGATCTTACCCACTCTTGGAATACACATAATGTGCCACCTAAACTAGACAATATTGTTGTCCACTTTGTTTCAGCATGTAAATCACAACAAAACAACAATCACGTTCTATGTTAATCTATGGACACAACATCTTTGTAGCTCTCCCCAAAATAAAAGCTTGCCCTTGATATCCTCGAGACCCACCATGCAAACCCATTCCCAAAAGAGTTGTTGTGTGTGATTATGCAAGGCAAAACGGGGACAAGAAAATCATTCTTAATAAATTCTATGTACCGACAATTAAACATATTAGTTCATGGCAACAAAAAGCCACTGCTTGCACTCACATCCACTAGTGTTGCTGCTTACAACACACGTGCTACAACAGACCACACTTCCCTATGAATCCCTATAAAATAAATGAATCCTTTGCAAGGGAAATCATTAACAATTTTCCAAGAAGAGTTTAAACATATTAAATATATCTTGATAGATGAGATGAGTTTTTTGGGCCCAAAATTATTGTTGAAAATTGATTCCCGACTTTGATAAACATGCCCAAATAAACATGAACAAAGCTTTGGTGATGCTTCTCTCATCCTCATTGGCGACCTTAGCCAGCTCCCCCCATTTATGGACAAACCTATTTATGCATCCCACTCTAGAACTCTCACTTTGTGACACAGTTTCACAATTGCTATAATGCTAGATACCATTTTTCGTCAATAAGGCTAGAGCATTGCACAACAATTTTTTTGCAATATCTCCAAAATATAATAAATGCTTAACCATTTGAACATCATTGGAATATACCTATGAATCAAACAAATACAATGTTGACCCTTGAGCAAAGACAATACTTCGATACAACCATCCATTTGTTTGCAACCAATAAGTTAGTTGCATTACATAATAGAAAAATGCTAAATTTATTGAACATTCCTACTGCTATTAGTACTGCTCAATCTGCTTAACAAAATTTAAGTTATTATGATGGCAATGACCAGCTACTCCTTGAGCTGCTACTTTGCATTGTCCAACAAGTTTTGTTAACCTCAAACCTATGGGTCCAAGGTGGCATTGTCAATGGATAACTGGGTGAAATCAAATATATTGTTTATAATGTTGATTCCAAAGCACCAGATCCACCAAACTATGTTGTGATACACTTCAATAATTATATAGGCCCTCCATGGGACAAAAAAAACCCCAAAAACATCCTTCTCCTGCGAATAACACGAGGCAATCGTAGACAACTCTCACTTAGGATGGATTGGGCTATAACAATAAATAAATCACAAATGATTACATTAACAACAACAACAACAATGTACATTGACAATCACGAAAGACAAGGCTTGACATTTAAAGCAATTTCTAGATTCAAAAGCATTGAAGGCCTCCACATAGATTAACTGTTCACTTTCAAAAGGTATTGTAGGATACAAAACAATGCTTTTACAATACTCATGAAGAAAGAGGAGGCTCACTTGCAAATGCTCTTACCCACCATAGCCCTGGTGCATTGATCTAGTTTTGCCAGCTCAATACAGTGACCATTTTCATTATGGTTACCTATTTCACTACTTCGTCCACAAATTTTTCAGGTTCTTGCGTTTTATAGTCCACTGGCTTCAACCTCTGCCAACAATAACAGTTGCTCCAATTACACAACAACATGTACTTGTCTTTTCCTTTTTATATCAACTGTGTTGCAGCTCATTGGAATACTATTGGATAGTCTTTTCCAAAATACAAACTGTTCCAACTCTTTTTGTATAAATTTTTTGTATTGTTGTTACAACCAAAAGTTCATTATGCTTTTATTTCAATCCATTATGAAAACTATGTTATTTGGAAACATAGCTTCATCAAATATCAAATTTCATAAAGACTGTTCAACTTCTCCAAATTTAAAAAGCTACGAACCAAGTACGTTGCCCAAATATAAACTACTTTAATGTTGTTTTTTCCTCTATTAGATTCCAAATAACTTTTATTTGTCACATGCTAACTTCTCATGTTGACCATTTTTTCATTTGTATCTAAATTGTTGATTCAACTATCCAAGCACTGCTCCAGGCAAATATTTACATTGACAATTTTTTATAAACTTGATTCCTGTTCTGATTAAACTTTAATTGTCTACCAAATAATACACTTCTTTTCTCATACATATTTATTGAAATCATATTCTAATTATGATTTCAAACTAGAATAGTTCTACGATGACAACATCATCAACCATGTAAATTACTGCAACTCCTTGTATAGCCAGCTCACCACTGAGAACATCGGAAGGCAACGCATCAGGGAAAAAAATAGTTTCGCTCTTGTTGCCCATTGGACTTGCTGCTTAATCGGTATGTTGCCACCCACCACATTAAAACAACTGTATTTAGGAAACTCCAAAAACATTTGGAATATATTTGCATTTTGTTGATTAACAATGTTTTCCAGCATGAAAATATTGCTTACATATTTTCATAACTATGTCCTTTCATTCTATGATGATAATCTAATGCTTATTCAACCATAAAAAGGCAACTCAACCATGTAAACATACCAACACGTTTATTCCTTCCCTTTACTTTTCTAATTTTTCATATTCACAACTTCTACCTAGGGTGATTGAATATTATTATTCCATTATTCATAGTTCTTTCCTCCATAATCTCCACTTATTTTTATATAGCATTTACATATTGTCCATGGAACACAACTACCATTCCATCAATAACTTTAACCACTTCTTGCCTTAATCCAAAACTTTAACCACTTCTTGCTCGCAAAAACACAAAGTCTCAACACCCTTCACTGTAGGCACAAGTAAATGTTTCTACTTTCCAAACAAGTCTATTTATTTTGCTTTTAAATTTGAACATTCGTTTCACTTCCACAAGTATATTGATTTGTAGGAACTCTATGAATTTGGTCATAACTTGCATGTTTGTGAAGAAGTTATGCATGAAGCGGTTAATGATACATCGACTGCAACCTAGGTACAATCAATCCCCATAAACGATCTACACAAAAACTTTCACAGATGAAATCATCAATCCTCACCTGTATTGCAAAATAAAATAAAAAAAGTTTTTCAAGGTTTTAAATTCTTATTTAGCTTACACTTCAAAACTACAGTATCTATATCATGTTTACCCAAAATTATTTCATTTTCATCTACCATGATGAGTGCCTACTTGGCCAGCCACACAAAAGGAAGTTCAATGATAGAAATATAACACGATGATTATTGCTCCCCTTCACTTTTGTGACATCTTACATTCACAAATTCTAACTAGCTTTTTCAATTTCTGTTATTCCATTGCTACTACTATATATCTCCACAATATGCAGTTCTTTCTATTTAGGATGCTTTACTTCACACACAATAACACCATGTTTATACTTTACTACCATACAACCACTTACATATTTTTTATGCAATACAAATGGCAGACCATGAATACCATCGACTACTTGTTACTATCCAAAACACAAATCCCAAGCACCTTCAACTTCATCCATAGGTAAAATAATTGTTGTTTCTATATGGTTTATTTCTTTTACTTTTACATTTATTTCGCTTTGAGAAGTATATTGCTTTGCAGGCATTGTCCTAGTATGCTCATACATTACCTACTTTGGATGTCATGCATACAACAATTAATCATATGCCACCTACAACTCAGGTACAACCATTCCCCATCATTACTCTATCGAAGTGCATATGCATTCTACATAATACAAAATATAACTATCAGCAAATTACTTATACATGCATGTTTTCCATATTTGGTTGTCCATACAAGATCGACAAAATATTGTTACAGGCTTTTCCAACAATACTACATAACCCAACCATCCACACAATTTAGAGAGCATTTTGTGTAAACTCCCTTCATCACCATAGTTTCCACTATATGTTATTCCACTATTAATTATATTGTCTCTAATATTATTTACGATTTGGAATACTTTACTTCTTTTGAATGCCACCATGTTTTAGTTTCTTTTCATAGTCGGCAAGTTCCCAACCAATGCATCACAAACTGTAATGTTCCTTCTTAATGACCTTTCCTAACATTATTGATGTTAATATTTCATTTGGTCCAATAATTACAATGTTTGTTATGTGTAGATGCATAGAACCATTTGCCATGATATTAGCACCAAATACTGTGACAAACTCCAACTTCTTGCACACTTATTCCCATTGCTACTACTGGTAAACTATACTTTCCTCCATTGCGAGATAGTTATAGTTCTCTTCTATCCAAACAAAATACTTACACTTTATCAATGCAACCATAAGCATCATCAATTTCATATCTCCACTGAAGAGACAAGCATCGAGTGGGCAATGAAATGCATTCTGGTTGCAATGCTTGGAAGGAAGCTTTGTTTGACATATGTATTTGAAGATACCTGGATCGAAATATTATTTATAACAACCATTTTGCATCAATGTACATATCATTGTCGTTGTACTCATTTACAAAAGTACACAACAATCTCCTTGAAAACAAATAAAGATAGGACAGACTTATTCCAAACATTTTTACACTATGAATGTTATTTTTCTTAAAATTCATTGCTCATCCTTCAATTACAAATATTCTGAAACATGTTGCCCAAATTTTGTAATGGGTTGGATTTTTTTGTATTTACAGTATGTTTTCCCTTTCCATGATATATATAAAAATTATTTTATATTTTTCTACTTAAGTTCCCCTCCATCCATCATTTAATGTTTTTGACAGACTCCCGCATTCTTGTATGTGCATATGATATAATTGCATTCTAATTTGCTTCATCTTCACCCAATTTATGTATCAAACATTTTTAATGAGGTTCTACTCTTCATACAATAACTATGTAGCCAAATAAACTGGCAAATTTCAATTCAAAATAGACTATTGATAATCTTATATAGAATTGTACATTATGGTTGTTAAGTGCAATTTCAATTTGTCACTAAAAAACTATGCATGTGTTCTACCAATTAAAACTCATCAAATTGGCACTCGTTCATGTAGTCAAATAATATTTACAAAAAATATAAGTTATATATGAATGATTTCCTCCATACACCTTACTAATACAAACAACAAACATAGATTGTTCTTAATGTGGTCCCTTCCAGAACTTTAATGCCGATTGCATCTTTAATATAGATTGAATCTTTCCAAAGATTCTAAACAAACAATTCAAAGTACATGCCCACACTAAACAATTAAAAGTCCGCTCATACATATAAAAACTTAAAATGAGTATAATTTTATATTGAATAAAAATCATATACATTAAAAAAAGCACCCGCCAATGATTACACTACTTGCCACTCACTTGCACTGCAAATTATATTCCTTTTTGTATCATACAATTGACCACAAATGCTTTTTGCACACATCGATTCATCATTTATATAGTCTATTTTAAAAAAAAAAGAAGCCATATTTTACTAATATGAATAACAATGTATTGTGTTCACACTCAAAGGACATTTACAATAATAGCATTTTGTAAGTTTCACGACCCTTAGATTAATCTCTTTCTCCTATACAAATATACATTTTTCTTAAGTTATGGTCCCTTCCCCAAATTTAATGGCAATCACAATTTTAATATCAATTGATTATTTGCAAAGTTTAAAATGACACAATGTGCATACCCATACTAAACTATTAAAACTCTACTTGTAGATATAAAAACTTCAAATGACCGGAAATTTATATTGGATAAACATCATATACAAAAAAAAAAAACCTCCATCAACAATTTCCCTCTTTATCATTGCCTTGCACTAAAAATCATATTCATTTTTGTTTCATAAAATTAAAAACAAATGGTTCTACAAACATTAATTCATCGTTTTATATAACAATTTAAAATAAAATAAAATATGTTGCCTATATCAATAATAACAAATTATATTCACAATCAAAGGACTTTTACAATAAAATTGTTTCTAGAGTCTCACATCCTTCAAATCAATCTCATTCTCTTATAGTTTAAATGTTCTCATTCATTGCGTGTTACATTCTTTGCTATTGCTTTCCCCAGTCTCTATTATAGCTCTCCACTTAAATACCCTTCTTCACTCCCTTCCCCTCTACACAACCCTTCCCTCGCTTTCTATTTATACTGCTTCACCTTCAATTTTATATTAAAAAAACTTTATATACCAATAAATAAATATTCATCCTAAAAGAAAACAAAAAAACTATTGACAACTCTAATGACTTTTACAATGAATTTATATTTCAACTTTCTAAACCTCTGATGTTAAATGCCTTGCCATTGATTACACCTTTTATGATCACGACACTGTTTAAAAAATTTGCATCTATCCACCACACATCTTCCCTGCACTTATGTTCCACCCATCTCTGTTCCCTACCCGTTCCCGCCTATCGGCTAATTGTTGCATGCAAACCATGCAACTACTAGTAATAGACATGACATCAAGATCCAGTGACCCACCAAAATTTTAGAGTCGAACATCATTTTTACGCCGAAGGCGTCTCTTATTTGAGATGGATGACCTGATTTGGATGATGAACGGTTATAAATACTTCTTAACCCTTGCAAGACGATCAAAATTATCTCGTCCATTCATTGTTCTTCCTATCCACTATTCATGTATTAATTTCGTTTGACATGAAACAAAATTCCTGACAAAGTGATAAAGCCAATAATCAGACAAGAATTGTGTCAGTGTTTTGCATTTGAATTTTATTAATGATTTATTAATTCACTATTTGTTTTATGCTTTTTGTCATTTCATTCAAAATTATTAACACGAGCTCATGCTTTTAATTTTTTTCTTAAACTTTTAAAACTTTGATTTTTATAGTTATTTTAATTATGATATATCTTAATAATAATAAAAATTTAATGTATAGATAATTATTAATTATATATTTAATTTTTTATTTAATATTATTTTTTAATTTTTTTATAATTATATCATAATATTATAAATATAATATTTAAATAATAAATTATATGTTTATTTTTAAAATTTTTTTTTATCTATTTTAATGATTATTATATTATAGTATACATGTAATTTTTTAGAATGTTATTATTCAACTTTTAAAAAAATTATACATGTAAATGATAGTAAGTTTTCAATAAATATGTATATTTTATAGTTATTTGTTTATTTAATAAATGTTAAAAACCTATTATTATTCACATAAATTTTAAATTATTATTTTTCTTAATATTTGGATTTTACATTTAATTTATTCTATTCTAATTTTTATTTATATTTTAAAAATTATTTTAATTATTTATGTCTTTTCAAGAAATTACAAATAATTATTAGAAAATGATGAAAAAAGAAACGAGAAACCAAATACTCAAATAGATGAAAGATATAAATTATTGTATATTTATAAAACAAAATTCAAGAATACATATATTTATAGTTATTTTATAGCTAATATAGCAATTATATTATGTCATACATTATGATTACTAAATTTAATGTAAGAATTATTATATAAATATAATTAATATAATATAACAAGTAGAATATCAAAATAGTAGAAATCTAAAACATATGACATGTAAATAAAAAATATTAAAAATATTGACTAAATATTTAGATTATATTTATAGATTGATTATATTCTAATATAATATATTAGAATATATTTAACAATATAAGAAATTTATATAATCTAATTATAAATATAAATTAAATATATAATCTAACAAATGAGATAAACAATATTATAAACAATTCGCGCTCTGCAACTCTGCAACTCTCCCGCCCGTTTTGAGATTCTGTGTGCCTGGATATCCGCCCCCCTGGGGAGGCCCCCCCTCCCCTGCTGGACCCAACACCCGCTTCCATGGTCGACGCACATGCCTTTGGGACGGTTGCGGGGTCCCCATGTTCTGTGGACCATATAGAAGAAAATGGCAATCTTCGCACCCTTTCCACTCCTCCGAGTCTGACAGATTCTGGACCGAATGAGGAGGAAAGGAATATACCCCATCCCGGGCCGGAAACTTCTGTCGGTCAGAAGGATAAGGATACTGGGGAGGTGAATCCCAAGTCTAGCTGGAAGAACGCCCTCCTTGGGTCAACAAATTCGCTCCCTCTTGACGCTGTGGCCTCCTTCTCCCAAATGGAAGACGAAACAAAAATCAAACTCTCGGACAACCTAATGGACAAAATCACCACCTCCCTTCACCTGGCAATAGTTGGTCGCTTCTTCTCCTTCCTACCTTCTATCGACATGGTCAGGCATTGGGCTAAATCTTGCTGGAAGCTTAAAGGAAGCCTGGAGGTCTCAGCCATGCTGGGGGAACTCTTTCTATTCAAATTTATCATTGAGGAGGACTTGATTTATGTCTTGTCAGGGTCCTGGGCGTATGGAAAGCACTTCTTCACCATGGCTAAATGGAAACCTGGTTTTGACCCCTGTGCAGAACTAAACCACATGGCCCCAGTGTGGGTTAGGCTACTCGGACTCCCTTTGGAGTTATGGGATGAACAAATCTTCTGATGGATAGGAAACTCGTTTGGTTGCTTTGTTGCAGCGAACTCGGTCACTCTCAACAAGTCCAGGTTGGTGTATGCTCGCTTTTGTGTCAATGTTACGATCAACAAAGCCCTACCGAACTTTATCTCCCTAAAGTCCAAATGGGGAAAATGGTCCCAGGCCATTGTGTACGAAAATGCCACTCTGTATTGCCAGAAGTGTAACACTCAGGGGCATTCCTATATAGACTGTAAAGCCCCTGTGGTAGCTGAACCCAAGATTAAGAATAAAGCCATCTGGGCCGAACCCATCAACCCTGGTGACCCGTCATCCTCGGCCCCTCTCGAGCAGACTATTAAGAATGTTATTCCTGAAGCCCTCCAGCACAATGACAAGAGCCTTGAGATCTTAAAAGCCCCAGCGGACCCAGTCAAAAACCCTAAATACACCCTGGAAGAGGGGGAGATCCCCCAGGCAGTCTCCCTCACCATGTCCCCCATCCCTCTCCCTTTTGCCTCCCCCCCACCCCATGCTCTCCTTGACCCAACCCCAGTTGTGGTTAAACCTCTCAAGATTGAAAGTTCCTTACCCACCACTCCAACCCCTTCCTCCCCTACAGCTAGGGATGGAGAGGAGTTCTTTGTAAACTCACTGGCAACTCCGTTGAATGTATCCCCCCCGTGTTCACTGCGGACGGATAGCGAAGAATGGATAACCCAGAAGAAGAAAGTCAAGGCCAAGAAAGCTGATGTGGGAGGAAACGAAAGCAAAGTTGGGAGACCTATAGTAAGAGTCCTGAGACAAAAGGTGATGGCAAGGGACATTACAAAGGGCAGACAACTGACCCTGGATAGGCTTAGCAAAAGTAAGAAATGAAGTTCCTCTCTTGGAACATAAGGGGTCTGAACAACCCCCAGAAGCAGTTCGCCATAAAACAAGTCATTCTTGAGATGAAAATCAACATCTGTCTAATACAAGAAGTTAAGATGCCTTCGCAAACCTTCGCTGCAATTACCGGTAAACTCTGGCCTGGAGCGGACTACCTATATGTCGACGCCTTGGGTGCGTCTGGAGGTATTGCTACCCTGTGGAATCCCATGAAAATAAAAGGCAAGCTATTTGCTAGCTCTCAATATTTCCTAGCGGTTTCTCTCCATTATGGTGATCTCTGCTGGCAGATGTTCAACATCTATGCCCCCAACTCTAGGGTGGGAAGACGGAACCTGTGGGAGGAAATTTCTAAGATCACTATGACTAATCAGAAGGACAGGATGATGCTTGTTGGGGACTTCAATGCCCCCCTCTACCCTTCCGAGAAGTGTGGTGGCCTGGAGGATTTCTTTGACAGCATGAGCGACCTAGCCACCTTCATCAACGCTTCAAACCTAGTGGATATTGACCTTCAAGGTGCCCCTTTCACTTGGTCGAATAACAAGAAAGGCAAAAACCTCATCCAAGTCAGACTGGATAGATTCCTGATCTCCACCAATTGGGATTTGGGAATGAGTTCCTTCCTGAAATCCCTCCCAAGGACAGTGTCTAACCACAACCCCCTTCTTCTCCACTAGAAAGACAGACCCTACCAGGGTCCACCCTCCTTCCGCTATGAAATCATGTGGGCCTCCCATCCTGACTTCAGGAATTTGGTCAGAGGCTGGTGGTCCACCCCAATCCAAGGGACCGCCATGTTCAGAGTAACGGAGAAACTAAAAAGAATCAGCAGGGAGGTCAAAGGATGGAATAGGAACACCTTTGGTGACATCTTTAAAAGAAAAAAGGACCTGGGATCTAGACTGGAACAACTTCAAATTCTAATGGCTACTGGTAACCCCCCGGACCCCATTTTGAAGGAGGAGGAAGATTGTCGTAAAAGCTGGAAAAATATCCTTGCCAAGGAGGAAGTGTATTGGAAACAAAGATCCAGGATCCAGTGGTTGAAGGAAGGGGACAGAAATACTGCCTTCTTCCATAGATCGGCTTCTAACCACAAGAGGAGGAACTACATCAAAAGTATTAAGGATGAAACGGGCCAGGAAATTTTTGATGACTCTCTGATTGGACAAAACGCGATGGACTTCTTCACCAGTCTGTATGCGGATGGTGGAATGGCCTTGCCGCTTCAGGACTGCCTCATTAGTAAATTGCCGATGGTCATTGAGGAAGACGACAACCGGCAACTCCTGTCCCCCATCTCTTCTGAGGAAGTTCACAGGGTGGTCTTTGCGATGGGAGCTTATAAAACATCGGGCCGGAATGGTTTCCCCCCGACTTTCTTCCAGGACTTTTGGGATATTGTTAGCTATGATGTTACTAAAGCTATCCAAGATTTCTTCAAAACGGGGAGATTGCTTAAAAAGATCAACAACACTTTCATTGTCCTCATCCCCAAGACCACCACTCCTAGCTGCCTGAAGGAGTATCGGCCCATAAGTCTTTGCAACACCATTTACAAGATCCTCTCCAAGGTTCTTGTAAACAGAATCAAACCTTTCCTGGAAAAACTTATTAGTCTGTCTCAGAAAGGCTTCGTCCTGGGACGTCAAATTCTGGATGCCGCCATTACTACTCATGAGATAATTCATCCCATGGATAGGAACAGATTACCAGGTATGGCCTTTAAACTTGATATATCTAAAACTTATGACAAGGTTGATTGGGAATTTCTTTTCAAAGTGCTCCTAAAACTGGGATTCAACAAAAAAATGGTGAGTATGATTCGTGAATGTGTTACCACGGTCCAATTCTCAGTCCTAATTAATGGGACTCCTAGGGGAGGCTTCAAAGCTGAGAAGGGTATCCAGCAAGGCGACCCCTTATCCCCTTACCTTTTTATCATGATAGTTGAAGTCCTAAATAGAAATGTGACTAATCTAGTCACCAATGGTAGGCTCCAAGGATTCAAAGCAGCCTCCATGCTCCCCCCTACTAATATCCAGCAGTTCATGGATGACACATTCCTTTTTGGCAGAACTTTGGTCATGGAGGCTAAAGGTTGGAAGACCCTTTTGGAGGACTATGCCAAGGCGTTGGGACAATGCATCAACTATGAGAAGAGTAATCTCTACTTCTTCAACACTCCAAATGACCTCCAACTCAGAATCCTCTCCATCCTCAGATGCAAAATGGCTACTCTCCCAGTGACCTACCTGAGACTCCCTCTCACTGTCAAGGAAGTCACCCCCACCTTTTGGAACTCTATCTTGGAAAGAATGCGGAAAAAGCTTGCGAGATGGAAAGGGAAATTTCTCAGTAGCGCGGGGAAGCTCTAGCTCCTCGCTGCCTCCCTACAGGGAATTCCGGTCTACTTCCTCTCCATGTTCAAACTATCAGGGACCATGGGTGAGAAGCTGGAAAAAATTCAAAAAAACTTTTTATGGACTGGCTTAGAGGAAAAGAAACGCCTGGCTCTGGTTAATTGGGATACTGTGTCTACCCAAATCTCTGGGAGGTTTGGGAATACGAAAGATTAATGCCCTCAATAAGGCGCTAATTGCCAAGGTGGGATGGACCCTGGCTAAAGGGGAGGCGGACTGGTGCAACATCATCAAAGCTAAGTATTTGGACTGGGAGCATTTCTTCTATAGTCTCAACTCATTTGACCTTCCCTAAGGTTCCAAATTATGGAACAACATCCTTAAAATCAGAATGATGGTCAAAGATGGTCTGAAGTGGCAGCTTGGAGATGGCAAAAAGGTGAGATTCTGGGAGGACTTTTGGACTAAGGACAGACCGTTAATCAACACTTGCTTCCATTAAATCAGGAACCATTTCAAGGCTATCCTGGGGGAGTTTGCTGCGGATTATTTGATCCCAGGAAGTGGTTGGAAGGACTTAGTCCACATCTGCAACAATCAACTGAACTTGGTCCCCCTGGCTCAGGAATTGCAACTCTTATTGCTGAAAACTAGAATTCCCATGATCATGAATAAAGACAGCTTCATCTGGAAAGAGACTCAATCAAGCCAGTTCTCGGTCAAATCTGCTTACTTTCAGCTCCTAAAACCCATTGCGGATGCGGAAGGTTGGAAGAAAGTTTGGAACCCTCAGTTAATTCCCAAAATTAATTTCTTTTGGTGGTCCCTCATGCATGGCGAAACCCTCACGCTTGATAATTTGAAAAAAAAGGGGATTCCATCTCCCCAATAGATGCAGCTTATGTAAAAAGGACGAGGAATCTATTGAGCACCTTTTTATTCTTTGTCCCTTTGCAACTCACATTTGGTCTGTCACGCTTCAGAAATGTGGTCTGTGTTGGGTCTTCCACAAGAATATTAAATTTTTTGTGTTTGATTGGACCCCCCCTTCCTATCATCCCCTCATCATTAAACTTTGGAAACAAATTCCTCCTCACATCTGCTGGGCTTTGTGGAAGGAGAGAAACAACAAAATTTTCAGAGACACTGAGACCCCTTCGGACTTTGTTGCCCTCACCTGCTTCAAGTTGATATCGGAGAATCTAGAAGCTACAAAATGGAAACTCTCGCCTTATCCTCCTGATGAGACAAATGAGAAGATAACTTGAGGCTGGAAGCTCCCCCCTGGATTCGACCATTTCAACGACAACACCAAGAAAAAGAGACACATGACTAGGTGGTCTCCCCCCAGAATTCACTGGTTTAAATTGAATTTTGATGGCTCTGCTCAATGCAACAGTCAGGCTGGTGGTGGAATCATCAAGGATCAACTAGGGGACATGATTGCAGCCTATGCTGGCAACCTCAGTGAAAGCTCAGTCACCCAAGCTGAGGGAATGACCCTCCTCTGGGGGTTGAAAATGGCTAACGACATAGGAATAAAGCATCTGGAAATTGAAGGAGATTCTAAAGTTATTATCGACTCTATCAAAGGGAAGGCTTCAGCTGGGTGGAAAGTGGAACCCATTCAGAGGGATATTAGGCAGTTGCTGGTCAAAATGGAGGACTTCACCATAGACCACATCTTCAGAGAAGGAAATAGAGCGACAGACTCCATGGTGGCTAAAGGAAGGCTGCAGATGGGCTTACGATGCTGGAGGAACCCCAATACGCTGCCAATCACTGTTAAGGAAATCCTGGATAAGGAAAAAACCTTATGCCAGGAAAGGACTAACCCTTTCGCCCAATGATGAAGGAAAATATGTTAACTTTTTCAAATTGGCGCGGAGATCCCGCCAATTTCTACCAAAAAAGGACACGTAGCAGAGATATACAGAGTCATCACTACCACAGGGGATGAATTTATAAAGAAAGGACTGACATCAAGAATGATTACCTTTCATTTATGACTCAGATGGTACCAATTGGCAACGACAAAGGCGGCGCTGAGGAGCTGTCAACTCACATTGGCCCAAGTGATAGCTCGCACGCTCTTAGTAGATTTCAAGCCAACGATATCTACGAGACCTTAAAGGTTAATAATTACTATGATTATTACAACCGTTTAACCCAAGTCTGGCACATTTTTCCTAACCATTTCATCTTGAGTTTGCTTCGGCTCTGCATTCTGGTTTTCTGTTATTTTCAAACTGCGAAGCTGGAGGATTCTAAAATGGGGGGGGACAGGCTTAGGCTGGAACCCAACAAAGTTGAGGAGTTCAAAGCCAAACCTGCGACTTGGTTCGTGTGCACCGAAGGAGGCATTGACAAATTTATGGAGAACATGAAGAGCAACAACGAGAGACTCTCTAAACAATTTGTATCCTCCTGGGAGGACAGAAGGGTGACTGTGGGAGGAATCTCCTTCGAAATTAATGAAGAGGTCATACCCTAGGCTACGAGCCTCTCTATGGAGGGTAGAAAATGGAAAAAACAGAGCCGCATTACGGACTCTACCAGCGTTAACTAGTTTTTCCGCCATGACGAGAATCCTGTCAAGAGGGCCGGAGGCTTTAACAGAGAGGAACTCCTGCACCGTTGGGACGAAGTCTGCTACACTGTGATGAAGTACTTCACGCTCGAAGGCAGGTATGGCATTTTTTACTATTACCACCTCCCCTTCCTGAACCATTTGAGGAACAAAGACCTCATTTCCATTTTGTTCTTTTTGTTGCACTCGATGGATGCTAACGTTAAAGACATAGTTGAAGCCAAAAAGAAAGGAAAAGACTTTCCTATCCTGCACCAGGGCCTTATGCTCTGCTTGTTCAACTTCCACCTCGCCCTTTGCCCACCCCCCTCCATTTCTGTGCAGAATGTAGGCCCCTCGACCCAACCCTTGACCATCAATGATTCAAGCTCCTGTGGCATGAAACTTGGCTCCTCCATTAAGAAAACCAAGAATCACTCCTCGGAAGAGGTCAGAACCCCTAAAAAAGTTAAAATCCAAGAAATTGATTTGGACCCGGACTTTACTGAAGATGCCAATACGCCCCGCCGCTCTACCAGATTAGCCTCTAAACCCTCTGATAAATCCCTAAGAGACTCCTCCTCACATGACACGGGCAACTCCATTCCGACTGATAAAACCCCCCAGGCCCAACTCAAACATTCCCCCCTTTCTGTGAGCTCAACCCATGTTTCCGATAGTCCGGCCGCCTCTTTGAGCCCGAAGCCTGCCAATTACCCGTCCCCGACCTGTAGGATTGAGAAAGTGATGGTTATTGAAGAAGCCAGTAGTGTGAAGGAAGAAGATCCCAACCTGACGGAGCTCAGGAAAAAGATAGAAGCCCTCTCTGACAACATGCAGGTGATTACTAGCAGACTGGAGGCGACGGAGTCCAAGATGCATGATGTGTCTAAATTCGCTCTGAATGTCATGAGATGCTTGGCCACTACTCCGTGCCTTTTGCAGGATAGTGTGGACAAAGGAAAAGCCAAGGAGGATGAGGACTTTAAAGGCCTGTTCAAGTTCCTTGCTAAGGAATGGGCGAAGAAGCTACTCCCTAAGAAGAGCCGTGGGAAAAAGAATTAACATTCTGTATGTGGAGGAATTTTTTGCTTATGCGGTGTAGTAAGCTTGATAGGTCTAGTTGCGGCTTATATTTTTATTTTAATGCTTATAGCCCTGCGTGGCACTGGAAGTATACACTGACTGGTTATATTTTATTGCTGTTAAACTCTCGTATGATGGTTTTTGTTTTTGACAGAGGTAAAAGGCTGCTTATGTGCTGATTGTTTGCGGACAATGGTCCTTCCATTGTTCTTCTAATTGTATCTACGGGTCAACCCCCTCATTTTTGGCTGCTGTTATTATAAAAAACAAATGAGATATATTGTAATAAGAAAATATGCTAATATAATGATTATATGATATTTCATACAATATGATTATTATATTATTATTTATTATTAATTTATCTTTCCCTTTCTCTTCCTTGCTCTCTTTATCTCGTCCTCTTTTTATCTCCCCTACTATTTCTCTCTTCATTTGTCCATCTATGTTTGTTTGTCTATCTTTAATTCTCATCTCTTTGCCCACCTCTCTCTTCTCTTCCTGGACTTGATTATCTTCTTGATTTAGAGGTTTTCTTTTAGTATATTTCTTTATGTTTGTTTGTCTATCTCTAATTCTCATCTCTTTACCCACCTCTCTCTTCTCTTCGTAGACTTGATTATCTTCTTAATTTAGAGATTTTCTTTTAGTATATTTCCCTATAATTAGATGCATAAATGATTTGAAGCTCTAGCACTTATCCTTTGAAATCTTTGTTGCATACTACCAATCAACCTCACATACTACACAAATGAATGCAAAAATAAACTCATTTTTTAATTAACTTTCTACACATCTTCCACTACACATTACACACCAAGATACAATTGCTACCCAATTTTTATTCACATTATGATAACTTCTATACTCAAATTATTTACATTATGATAACCTCTACACCCAAATTATTCACATTATGATAACCTATATACCCAAATTAAAATTAAGACTCCACGAGACGAAACAATAAATTAAACCTTTACCTCATAACCTCTATACCAAAATTAAGACTCCACGAGACGAAGCAATAAATTAAACCTTTACCTCAGCCCTTGCTTTGCAAACCTCGAATCAAAGGTGTCGAGTTCAACTTCCACAGCAATCCAGGTGGAAGAAATGGGCACTGAGAAAGATCAACAACAGCAGGAGTTGAGAAATTTTTTAGTAAGAGTTCCGTCCCACGAAGAGGTGTCAGAGAAATCCGGGGCTCAGCCACTTCCTTCACTCTTTCGGCCTTCATCGGAGCCTCCTGCCTCATTCACTCAAGCTTTTTCTTTCGTTAAAAATAGCGAATTTTACACGCCACCGCCACCGCCACCGCCATCCTCTTCAAATGAGGCGTCTTCTTCTGCTGGAGCATCTTTAAACTCATCACTGTAAGTTTTTATCTCTCTTAAATCACCTGCAATTTTGAATTTTACATAACTGAGTTTTATCTGTAATTCATTATTTGTCCTTATGATAGCCCGGAATGTCTATGCTCCGAAACAAAAAATTCCAGACGCCATTTTCATCCAAATGGTTCTGTCTCTCAATAACTATGAATGGGTGACACCTAAAGTCTGCAAATCTTTTTCTAAACTACCCGTGACGTCACAGTCGATGTTGTAGAAACTGCTCTCGAAGCTGTTTTTATCTAGAAATTTCCCTCTGTGCAGGGAATTGATCTCTTTAAAAATTGTAACATTTCAACCATGGGAGGGCGACCCTAGACATTGACGTTTCCAAAGGAAATACGCTTTACGCTTGAATCCTGGTCTTTCAATAACTATGGTCTTAAGAAACCCGGGCTCTCTAAACATTTTCCCTTTTAACCATGGCGGGGAAATTGGGGACGTTGATGCTTTCAAAAACACAAGTATACAACCATGGGATGGTTAAACGAAAACGTGTCAAGTTTATTTTCATCCATAACAAGAGCCTTGAACTAACTATAGGCTACAGAACCCTGAATTGTTTTAAAATTCTTCTGAACTAACAAGTGTGACTGTGAACTTTGAAGTTTTTCATTGATTATCTCAACCTGATTGTATCTGAACTTCTATTAATGGATGTCTCATGCCGGTGACAAGTTGTTCAGGCATTTTATGTAAGTGGGTTTGTATTTTTTAATATCATCATTAAATGTTAACACTACAATAAAGGAGAGTTGGCGAATCAGCTCACCAGAATCCCTCATGAAGTATAAGGCCATTTTTAGTTACGATATTGTTCTAGTATCATGAAAATTTGATTTTACCCTGGCATTTGATGAACCCAAAATGATTTCTCTCAAAATGTGGTTTACCTTTGGATATTTGGTAGCTTTGGCTGTCTAACGGAATCTTCAATTATGTGTTTATGATATGTTGTGCATATATTACCCTACCTTTGGCTCCTCCAACACACAGTAAGTGCTAGCATAAACGCTACAATAAAAAGAATAAAATGAAAGACACCATTTCTCCTTTGAGACACAAAATGTAAGTGCTAGTATAAACACTACAATAAAAAGAATAAAATGAAAGACACCATTTCTCCTTGGAGACACAAAATGGGCTATGAGATGCAAAAATGGGCAATGCTACAGGATCTTACAGTGGCACCAAGCTTCAATGTGTGAAATACCATAAAAACAAGATGAATATGAAACACAATAAATATTCTTTTCTATTATTCAACAAAGAGTTCAGAGTCATCTCCAAGCAAAATTTCACATTAGTTTATCATAAATCTTCAATGCTTACTCTGGACTCAAAAAATATGTATACATCATCATATAGTCAGAATAAATATGCATGCAGGGGTCGGTCATCCTCTCAACTCAAAGAAGAAAGACATATTTTTTATGCAGTCCAAAAACATCACACCAATAAACTAAGGTTCCAATCATTACATAGGGAGAATGCTTGGAAATCTTTCTTTGTAAATTTCTTCAAAAAAAACAAATCTATCAAAAAGTAATTTCTTCAATATTTTGCATCATCTTGTTTTTTTTTTGATCGGTAATAGTTTTTGAATTATATTAATGCAAAATTTTAAGCATACAAAAATGCAGTCTCCCATAGTCCATTTACATACTGTAGGCAACAAACCCCCATACTACCCACAACCATACGGTATGTTCTAAAAAACCATACAACCTATGCAAGTCCAAAAAAGACCAGTTCAATGCTGCTCCTGCCAAACCCAAATATTACAGAAATAGTTTAGTTTTAACAGTTAACTATTATCAGAAAATTTGTAAAAGCATATAAAAACAATGGCCAAATGGCTACTCACTCGCTGTCGCCCTGGCTCTCCTTCTCCCCTCCCTCCTTGGTGCCAGAGCTTTACCTCTTGCCGCTTCACATTTCATCTTTGGGATGCAATCCAAACATCCGAAGTCAGGGTCACCTTCCAAGCTCCCCAGCAACTGAACAACCCGTCCTTCCTCAAACCTGTCTCTCAGGTCTCTATTAGCTTCCATCTGTGCTACCACCTGTAATGCCTTCAGGACTTCGTCCACCCTAATTAGTTTCACACATAGCTTCATAGCTTCCCATCCAATACGAGCACATTCACGACACTGTTCTTTTATATCATCCTCCAGCCAGCGGACAAAAGGCAGCGGCTCCTCCTGGTCATCTCCCTCATTGATACGAATTCCTACTCGAGGCACAACCCACTCCAAAAGTGAGTCTAGATTGAGCAAGTACTCCTCATCAATCAATTTGGTCAATGTGAGTCTAATCTCCTCCACCTCCGGCTCAAACTCGCATGCCCATGCCAGAATCAAAGAGTACACCTCCATATTCGTCCGGTATCGATGATTGACAAACACCACCTCTTCTGCAAGCATGAGGCGAGCCGCACTCCACAACTTCTCCGCCTTGTAACGGAAAAGTCCCGGCATCCTCTTCTCCGTCACCTTGCCCAGGAATGGCACCAACTTCTTATCTGTGCGCAGAGTGAAATTTGCCTCCATAGTCACCTGCAAATTGAAACTGCACCAGCTTCTGCAATGACAATGTCATAAAAGCCACAAAGTAGTGCAATCAATTAAAAAACACACAAACACTAGCTTGCAAACCAAAAGGAAATAAATTTCTCCACCGTCGTTTAGGATGAGTAATGAATGCAGAAGTAATGGCATAAATGTCGTGAGATTGCACGGAAGATTTGCTGCCATCCTCCACCCGCACCAAACTGTGTGACCTGCCAAAGATAACTACCACATTCAAGGAGCAAGTGCCAACTTGCGTGGTGTATTTGCCAAAAAACTTCCCTCGCTTGTGTATTGCAGGCTGCAAATTCCTAAAAGACTGCATTTAAGACCACCTCCATAGTCTTCCATCTCCTTTCCACCACTTGGCCATATAACTGTCCATATCACATCCAATATTAGATAGCAAGTCTGCCACTGCATTTGCTCCTCACCTGACATGGGAGACACGAAATTCCACAAATGATTTGAGCTTCTCTCGGATCGTAGACACCCAGCGGTTTATTTTCCAGCATGGAGTGTTGCCTTTAGCAATTGTGTTAATAACTACCTGAGAATCTCCTTCCAAGTGCAGCCGTTGGACTTTCATATTTAAAGCCAACTTAGTTGCCAGAAGTGCCGCCTGGACCTCCGCTTCATTATTCGTACCATCCTGCAGACATTGTGCTCCTTTGAAGAGGATAAACCCATTATCATCCCTCGCCACCACCCCAACACCTGAGATTCCCGGATTTCCTCTTGAAGCACTGTCAAAATTGACCTTTATCCACTCTTTACTAGGTGGTTCCCATTTGACATCCCCTATATCAGAAAAAGGATCAACCCCCGAGGACCCATTAACGGGTTGTTGCATCTTGTTTTGAGCAATGTGCTCTGGTGGATCTAGAATAAGAGAAACAAGTGTGTTTTTGAAAATGAGTATGGGGATACTATTGACTTAAAAAGGAAAGTCATTCTATCCTTTGTGATTTTTTAGGCCTACAGGTAATTAAACATACAATGAGATTTTAGACAATTTCTAAGAATTGGATACTTCGCTAATAAGTCCATTTTCAAAATGCTGGTAGGCAGAATTTAGAGACCATCCTTGGTTCTGATGAGGTGAATGTAGAAGCTGGAATGATAAAGGAAACTGCCAAAAATGAAAAGGGTGGAAAGGCTTTCCAACAAATGTCATATGAAGAGTGATGGAGAGAAGCTTTGTAGCTCATTTATTAGGGCCATTCTAGTAGCAGTGTGAAAGATCAATTTAGGAAGGGTCTCTTGGAAGTAATGAAATAAATATGAAGGCTCCTAACCCTAACAGTGAATTCCAGGTAGAAAACCAAGTTAATAAGGATGGTCAAGTGAGGCAGGGGTTCAAATGAAAAATACAATCTGCTCATCTAACAGTTACAAGACTGAAAACGAAGAATAAGACTTTGTAAGTTGTCCTGCAAAGGAAGCTGCACGGATAATGATGAGACTGTGGATCCTACATGAGACTTTGGACAAAATCTTTCTAAGAGAAGACCCATAAATGAGTAGAATCGGCAAGGTGATTTTAGCAGGTAACACGAGAGCCTCACGAGCAAACAATTTGATTGAAGTTCTGGTGACTCCTAACTCCTTTGCTTTAAAGGTCATTTCTCAACTCCAATAAGGTCTATGAGCAATAGCTTCAATAGTGAACTCTAATATGGTCATGGGTGAACTCTAATATGAAAGAGATGAATGCTTCCACTGAAAAAGGTTGGATCTATGAAATTGATGACATGAATCATACCTGTTCTATAGTTGCCAACATGCTTATGTTTACTACACCTGGACATAAATTCTCCTCGTGCAAGGATAACACTGAACAGAGAAAATAAAACTTGTACAGAGCTGATCCCAAATGAATATATGAAATGGGTGGAAGCAAGCTTAACTTATTATGGTGATCAACTACTTGATAATGGATCAATGCAAGTTCTAAAGACACAAAATAAATACTTGATAAGTAAAATTGGCTGTGAATATAAGATTTGCTAACAAGTGTTTGAGGAAGGGGCGATTCCCGCTTCTGTACAAGTTGTTCCTTCTGTTGTCTCTTGTACTTAGATGTATCTGCTCCCACTACTTTTAGAACTTGATAGACTAGATTATTAGCAATGCGTCTGACTGTTCATAATTTTTTGATACATTTACACCTTTTCAATTAAAAAGATTTAAAATACAAACAATCCCCAACAATGCTAACACAGATTGACATAAAACAGAAAGATAGATAGACCTAAATGCACTCTATAACGGCATACTCTATTCTAGGCAATTATAACCAACTGAAAAACAGACTAGTAAATTACTTAAAACCAGTTGATATCCATGGATTAGGTTTATATCCAAATCTGAAGAACATGGGAAAGTTGAGAGAAGGAAATCTCAGCAATCATAAATGTATACCCATACAGCTTGACAAGTTATAAGCATGAATGGAATGAAACAGAGTAGCTGGATGCACCCCTGCCCCTCCCTAGGCACATGTACATTGTAAATTGCTAGACCGAGTTATAATTTTTATGTAGCAATTATGTGTCTATATTGCTTTTAAATTAATGAAGATCTCCTCTAATTACTTAGAAAATTGTGTTCAATATATGTGTATGTGTTTTTTACAAATGTTGTATCCAGCCATATCCATATTGGGGGTCTTAAAAATTGGCAGTATCCCTATCTGATATTGCTTCCGTATCTATATCCATATCCATGTGAGCAGTTTTGCAGCTGCAATGTTGTTTTTTTCCTTATTTCATTTTGTGCATAAACTTGGGTCTCAAAACAACCAACAAACAATATTTGAGGCAGATGCATAATTACAAGTGGGAAAGCCTACTTGATTAGCCTACCTCATGAATTGGAGCATTACAGGGCTGTGATCTTTGCGTATCTCCTGCATTTACGATAATGTGGAATAGCTCAGAATTCCATTCAAGAGAGAAATAATTTGTTGCTTATTTCTCCATCTCCAAGCTTATAATAATCTGACATTTACATAATGATTCCTCTCCCAACAATACAACTTGGTCACAATGGACTAACCGATTATAAGGCATATACAGATCTACCTAGAACTTGGGTCTATACAGTCAGGCTTGTTGTTATATACGAATCCACCTGGCAACATGGGTCTCCACAGCTGAGTATATGTTATCTTCACTTTGCATAGTCATCAATTTCCTTGATGATTTTCCTTACCTACTATCTCTACAGAATCCTTGGCATTCTAACTGCAGGTCTTCAAGCACTTCACAGATGGTTAGCAACTCAAACCACAATGAAATTATTCCAATGATTATATCTCATCTACAACAGGTTCCACTTGTGAGCAAGTCTTTTGACTAACACCTCGCCACTCCTCCAGTGGTGAAATCCATAAGATAAGACAACCTACATAATGTCAAGCCATTTGGTATGTTGCCAACTTTGGTTCACTCTTCTCCCATATGACAATTAATAATCAAGAAAATTGATGATGACCTCCATGCATCGTTATTGTTCATCCCTTTTCTCAATTAATAAAAGTTATGATCCTAAGTGAACTTCCTGAGATCTCTATGGTAAGACTTTTTACAAATTCAATTTTAGTATCTTCTTCTACTTTACAACTTCTATTTGGTTTTGTTCTTAAGCATAAATGACACTCAGTGGCTTTTCCTCCAAGGATAACACCATAGATTTTATTACCGTACACCCTTGATCCAACCGTTGTGCTCTCCAATTAAATCTCCTGAGTATGGAGATCTCCTTCATATGATGATCCTTTTGGCATTGAGAATGCATTTCGATCTCAAAAATGTCTAATTCCAATGTCTTTCAATTTTCAAGTCCTATCATTTAACATTTAGATTATCCATTTTGGGACTTCATCATCATTGTTTGTGTTCTGCATTCATTCCATGCTCCATCAAGTTCTATCTTCTTTTATCTTGACTTTGTAGCAATAAGATGCTTCTGGTTCACTCATTAAAATTGGGTACAAGATCCTCAAAGCAGGGAGGAAATGATGAAGTCACTCTTAACGATCTTCTTCCTTTTAATTCTGTCTGTCATGAATACTATGACGAATTGGGTTGTGTTTGAGCTCACCACAAGTACTTTGATGTCTTCAAATGTTTTCCTGTTTTAACGAAGGCTGAAATGTACACCTTTTTTTTAGGCTGCAGGAATTGGGTAGGCCCCCTACAAACTGCAGTGCACCTAATAAACTTTTTAATGTGACCGGTGATGCTGGTGTGACACGTCCTCTGGCACCACGTGGGCTGGGGGATCCTGGACCACAGGAAGTTCTCACCAATTGAGTGAGCCCCCCAGCCCTGAAATGTCCACCTTTAAATAAATTACTATATACGACTTTTTTAAATCCAGAAACTTCTGTCTTGACTGCAGAATTCTGAATTTCTTAATTTTCTTTTCCTTTTCACCATGGCCAAAATGTTCATGTTTTAGATTTTTTTCTATGTGCTGTTTTGATCCAGTTTCTGTCTTGTAATAAATATTGATTATGGAAACTTGAAATCTTATGAAAATTAAAATCGTCCCCTTTTAATCATGGAGGGGTGACCAGACTTTGATGTGTAAATAAGTTTCTTTAAGCTGTTTTCATCCAGAAATTTCTGTCATTCAATACCCATGCACTGTGGAAATCCAAAGTATTAAACCTTTTAATCATTGCTGGGGCGATGACCTGAAATGGTGATGTTATGAAGAAAATACTAATTGCATGTTTTTATGAAGAAACTTCTGTCTGTCAGCATAGGCTGCAGAAATCTGACTTATACATTTTTTTTCCTTCTAAGCATCGTGGGGATGATGATCCAGAACAATGTTTTATTAATTTATTTATGCTGTTTTTATCCAGAAATATCTGTATAAATACTATGGATTATGGAATTGTGAAGTCTTAAAAAATAGTCCTTTTCTGAAAATGGTGGGGGCTTACCTTTGGTTTAGATATCACTATGCAAGGGCAGCCAAGATTGGATGCCAGATATTACTTCATTAACATGTCTTTTAAACATTTGAACTTGGGGTTTTCCCATGAAGGCTCAATTGATACACAGCTTCTGCTCATTCTTATCAACTTCATTGTAGATTTAGGTGCTCTGTATTTTTTTTTTCTGGAAGATTCATGTTTGAAGATCTTATCTGATAAATTGGAGCAATTGAAGTAAGTTTGGAAAAGATACCTTTCAAGGGAATAATATACTGAGAAATAGAGCTCTGAAATTGTTAAGAACATTTTGGTTTGCTGAAATTTCTGGTTTGAGCAGGAATATTGGTGTGGGTCCAGTCTCTCAAGGAAGGAATGGAATTATGGTGAGCCGCAGGCAGGTATGTACAGAAGACGATAGCCATTGGATAACTCTAGCCCTAGTTTTTTTGTACTAGGTATACACCAATTTTTTCAGGTTTGGAGTTTGTATTGTGGTTTGTTTAAAATCTGATCTGTGATGAATTAAACGAAGGAAACAAGGAGGAAATGCATGCAGGTTTTAGAAAACTTGTTTTATATTTCAAGTAAGGTAGTCTACACTTACATGGTGTGGCTGAGGTGTAAGTGTTTATCAGTTTCTAGGGTTCAAAACAAATAAAGGATGATTTTTTTTTTCTTCCTTTTTCCTAAAAGGATATGCTGTAAAAGCAGATTTTGCTAATGTCGAAAACTACAGTTTTGTTTATTTTACTGTTTCATTTAGTCGCTTTCTTTTTCTTTCCTATTGATCAACATTTCGTTCAAATCTAGATTCTAATGGTGCACTGAACAGTGTGTTCGAAGAACACGGGAAATGAGCTGGGCATGTTAAAAACTTATTCTAATCTATTCATCTTCTATGATATTGAACCAAACAACAATATATATATTGTTTGATTTGGTAAATTCATCCATTTTTAAGGTGGCCTTTGAGATGTATCTCCTGTCAGAGTTATCTGGGCTAGTACTTGTCCTTGCCCATTGGGGTTATACCACACCCAGAAAGTTGGATGTAGGATTCTACCCAGTTTTAGCACTTTATCTCATCTCTTGGGATTTGAACCTGGGGCTTTGTTACAAATTCTCAATTGGTTTTAAGCTTATCCTATTTGACAACAATATACAGTTATACTTGTTAGGTCAAAATGATTAAACAAAAATACAGAGCTGGAAAGGAACGGTTCATGCAGTTATGTAGGTAGCTAACACAACCACCCCATGGAGGTTACTACGGCTCCAATAATTGTGCCACTTAATTCAGGATATGCCAGAGGGGGAGATTTTTAGCAGATGTTGGAGATGGATTACTGAAAGTTTGCAGCACCTGTATAAGAGATATTATTGCCAAGTGGCAGCTTATATGTAGTTGACTTTTACTAAAAATTTTAGCCCTAATTTTGGAGGGACATGGATAATGTTACAGAGCTGAAAAAATGTTTTTTGATGCTATATGTTCTCTAATTCCTGGGATGCTGGTTCACAATTTTAGGACACAAAACTTTCCCGGATTTCAATGGCAGAGAAATGGCTGGGGAACAGTGAGTAATAAATTCATAAATATAAATTAGAATACTAGAAGCAACATATTTTATAACTTTTCAATGATTTAATTAAACATTAAGCAACTCTAAAAAGATGCAATTCAAATGACATTAATATCTATGATTTTGAACATCAATTAAAGTAATTGAACAATGAACTTCAACATTAACCATTGGAAATCGAACTAAAACAATGAGTTAAACTCTAAATTACTAATAAAAATTAGAAATACGAATATCAGATTGCTACATTATAAATGTTTGAGAAAATAGCTGTTTGAAAAGGTCTTACACCTTAAAGTGAATTTTTTCTCTGTTTTTAAACTATCAACATGGAGTTTGCTGGTTGTCCCCAGGATGCCAAAAAAATTCAAAACATTTTTTGGATGTGAAAAAAATTCAAAACATTTTTTGGATGTGAAAAAAATGCAGAAAAAATGGGGACAGTTGCTCAACCATTCCTCAAAATATCTGGGACAGCAGGGGATGTGTCCCTGTAGAACACTCGACTTCTATGACATCATTTTATTGCAACACTACTAAATTTATTCAGCTTCTTGTGAAGTTTTGCTGCATGCCTGTATGTGAAACTTGAGTTGCAAGGAATGAGAATGAGAAGGCCTTTTATGACAAGTCAAAACAAACCACAGTGCTTAGAATTAGAATGAGAAAGTTCAGGCTCTCTAGTAGCAATATACATAGAAGAACTTTGTCTTGCCAACTTGACCCCATGTCAATCAGCTGTATTCAAAGATTTCTAAAAGCCTCCATTGCCAAAAAATAGGCTAAAAGGAGGAGGTACTTAGTCTGGTTTGCCTAGGGATGTCTTGTAAATTCCTATGGCTAAATTTGACAGCCCCTTTCAGAGAATATCTTGACTGGAGCCATTGTTCTATTACATTGTTTCCTAAACAATAATAAGATTTAAGATTATATATTCCTCTAATGAACCATGTTTATCTGATGCCACTGTTGAAAAAGCATTTGGTCTTTACTGCCATTTATTTGGTATGGATTTTGTAGGGACCATCAAGAAAGGTAATTGGGCTCCAATTAGTGGTCACTTCAGGACCCTTTTCTTAGGCATAAACTTGATATCACCTCTATTATGGATTCTTAGGAATCATTTCTCAGGGCTTCATAATATGCCTTTAGGAGGACAGGACTAATAAAGTCCCATGTTCCTTTAACATAGGTTATATCATCAGGCATTAATGCTAGGGGCCCTTCTATTGAGCATATTATGCAAAGCCTTTTTAAGCTCATCAAGAGAGATGAAGCTCACATGCTTTTTTGTTTTCATTCGAGGTGTTGATAGGGATTGCTTGGAGGCACTGGGCCATAGTCTCTTCAGGTTGAGCAATGTGTTTTAAGCTGTAAAGACTTGCTTATAGTGCTCAACAAATCCATCTAAATTTTCAGTAGTCTTGACTCTTGGGGAATCAGCTTTTATTTGTATTAAGTCGAGTAATTTCTCAGGTTATTCTTGCTTGAGGGATTGGAAGAATAATGTAATGCTTCTACTTCCTTCTTTGATGTAAGATCCGTGGTCTATTATTGTCTAAAATTTCTTATTCCTTGGCATTTGTATTTTGTCAAACACTTGTCATATGGTTTTATTGTTGGGCATTTCTGAATTTATTTGCTTTGAATGTGTGTATTCAGAGATAGAATCATATAATATGCTTAATACAATCGTTCTTATGCAAATTATCATTCACATTATTCAACCAGCATTACATCAAACACTTTGTCATGCTTCCCATTTGCATTGAAAACATACAGAAATATGATATGAATGAAATTGTGAGGGCTGTTAATACACATTTTGTAGAAGTTAATATGACCTTTTGCTATTTGCAATGGTACCAATTTGCCCAATTAAGAATCTTTGATTCCAGGTGTTCCAATTAGCAGCACTCAGACTATTACCATATCGGCAATCAGAAATATGAATCCAAATGCCCAGTTTGAAGGCTATTCAATGCAGCAACTATCTTCCTTGGTCCAGCAATTAATCTGAACAATTATGGCAACCTCCGATGACTTTGAAGAACCTCAGGATGCCTTCCATTTGGTGTGTGACCAGCTAGCAGCAGAGGTCATGCTGAGATGAGGAGACTAGACGTCCAACTCTTTGGCAAGCTCACTCTTTTTTGGAAAATCATGCTCAATACTTTAGTATGGTGGCCGACCAATATATCACTTCTCATGCCATGAACTGGAGGAAGTCAAAGCTAGGAATTCATACACTGTCAACCTTACAAACCTACACCACCTTAAATATCACTATTGCCCAATTCAAAGGCTTGAATCACCACACGTGGATAAATGAAATGAAATTTTAATAAGAATCGTCTTATTCCAGAAATCTCATGCCAACACCAACTCTACGCTTTGGCTTATTCTGACCTTAGTAGATATTACTCGATTAATATGAGATAAAGTAGTTCAAACAATGGAATGCACTAATAATGCTATCACTCAGGAAAAATTGGCCACCTAGCCCACATTAATAATATTTCTTTATTATTTATCAAGGCTGCTAATTTCCTTTTTCAGTCTTTTATTTTGAATAGCAATCAATAGTCCTGAAAACACCTTTATTCTGGAACTTAATCAATATATCTGAAATTTATCTTTGTAGAAGACTTCCAAAATTTCACCAATAAAGTCGAGTTGTGAATTCTGAGATGAGTCCACCAAGAAGCGAGATTGGGTTTTCGTGCAATCCACCAAGAAATCCCAAGGGTTTCTGTCCTCAGTGTCGTGCCCACATTTTAACGTGGACATAACATGTACACAAACTACACATGCCCTAATTTATTTCAATTAACTAAATCTTAAATTAGCATTCTCTTAATATGAGTTTTCATCCCTAACTAAACTCAACATAGTTTAACATAACTATTGATTTTTGTTACGTATCAAAATGGAAAAACACAGAGGACCACAACGATATTTCAATCCATTAAAACACTAAATACAGCAAAACTTTATTTTCTCCTCAATTAATTTTAATTGACAATATAAATAGAATTGATAACATAATGAATCCACTCTTTTGAAGCAACATACATAATTTGTGTTAAATATATACTGCAATTTATGGTTTTGACACCTTTGAATCCTGTTACGTTTAATTATTATTTTTCATATATTTGTTTTTTCCATAACTCATTTCATAAACTTAATACTATCAGGTACATATAATTCGAAATTATATATACTATCAGGTATCTAAACTTAACTCAATTTTCGCTTAATATTTAAATCAAAATTTTGATTTAGACACAATTATATCATGTTACTAGCAAGGTAAAATGTTATATTTAAACATCACGAGTCCAAGAATCAATCATTTGAATTCACAACATTCGAACATTAACTCTATGATATAGTACCATGACTAATAATATAAATTAATCATTTATATAATGGAATTTACCAATTTCCTAACAATAGTGCACAACTTTACAATATGCAGTTAAAGAAAGAGTAAGCACCCATATCATTCACCATTATGATTCATGATGAAACACACTTAAACAAGAGCACATAGCACACTAACAATTCTGGACACCCGTAAGAGTTATAATAATTATGCATAAGGATAGGCCCTACACCCAGGCTTCCTGAAGCTGTAAAGCAAGCTCTCCAAATCTTCTCAATAAAATATTTCCAAAAGATGATAAAATTTTCCTTCACCACCTTTTTATTCATAGCCACTGTTTGGATTTTTAAAATATATTTTGCGTTTTACAAATTGACTTTATTTAGTATTTAACCAAAGCATTTAATAAAGTCAATTTAATGTATAGACCAATTAATTAAATATAAATGTCCAAAATATGATTTAGGATAATTTAGTATTTAATAAATTAAATTATCAGTTTATAGGAATAAAATAAGCTAGAGGACTCCGTTGGGTGATCACTTGGAAAATGGGGACATAACATTTGAGTAAACATCCTCTATTTTGGTCCCTTGTGCTTTCCTGTCCTTATAGATTCTCAGGGTATCCCTGGAATTTTTTGTTTGTTTCGCAAACCAAAGTTAAAGCGATAATTTTCTGAAGTATTTCCTGCCATAAACAATCATTCACTGACATGCTAGTTTCTTAACCTCTTAGTTTTAGCATTGCTTTCTTAATATAGGCCCTTATGAAATCAATATTCCTGATAATAGCTTCTTCCTATCGCATGATCCATTCTTAATTATGAAGGGCAAAGGCACAAAATAACGATAACTCCAATGCTACCTATTGAATTTTCTTTCTTAAGATGCAACCAATTAAGCTCTAATTTAGCTCTCTATTGTGGGAGCATTTTCCCACCAGGAGATTCTGATTTGATTGGTGTTATTGCGAGACAATAACTATAAGTCATCAGCAAAGACTTTGACTGGAAGGCCCCTTACAGGATGCAATATAAGTTCCTCTATTGACAAATGGCTATAGTCTCTTTAAAACTCCGTGATTCTTTTGTTGCAAGGTGTGCGCCCTTGGCCTCCTTGTGTTGTGCAGCTCAACACTCGGGTTTGTGACATGGCTTAACCATCTCCTGTGGATTCTATAAGTCTAGTGGTTGTATCGGGCATTAACAGGTTGATCTTTTGGTGCAACGACAACCGTACTTGTAACAAGTGGTATTAGAGCTTGGTCATAGGTTCATACCCCTCGCTTGCACTGGGGGGGGGGATTGTTGCGTGATTGATTGAGAGCTAGGCTTTAGGTCTGTGACTTGTCAAAACGGTCAAGCTATTCTTGCAAAACCTAAGCTTACGACACAGCATCTACTTTACAGATGGGGCAGACTCAAAAAACGATGAGAAGCTACTTTGTCACATATTTCAGGTGGTGAAAGCCCTCGTTCTTTTAAACTATTTTAATTCTTATGTACCCATTGCTTGACGATAAGGAGTGCCTTCCCAAAAACATGTACCTTGTTGTTGTTTCTGATATTCTACACAATTTTTTTGACTTAAAAATGACTAGGGATTGCATCAAGTGCAGGAGTATTATCTCTTTTGGCACAAACTTCTGGGCTACTTTCTTGTTGGTACCATTGGTGGCAACCGGATCAATTGCAGGAATAACAGTACCAACCATGTGTTCTTCAATACTAAAGAACAACAACCAATTCTATGGGTGCTGAAGGACTAGCAATTGAGCCTTTAAGAACACATTCTTGCCTTAGCTTTAAAGACTAAAATTTAAAAGCCTGAGATTTTTTCTATAAAAAATAGAAAAATGGGTTTCTTGACCAATTATTGATAAGTTTTAAAAATATCTGACACCATCATGTAATATGGTCAATTGGGTTCATAAGCGTCTATTTGGAAAAGCTTTAATGGATCTGTAGTGCATCTGGCACCCTGGTTGTGGAAAGTTTGTTTGGTATACTTTCCATAAATGCAGTGCTGACAAGCTTTCAGATCTCCATTATCATCATAATTAAAAGATTCTAAACTACAACAAGTTCTGATCATGATGTTTTTTTTCATGATCTGCAGGAGGAAAATAACGAAGACTTTAAAGTTACAAATTTGTCTGGTTAGGTACAACTACATTAACTTTTGCTGCATGCTCGGATGACCATACCGATTTGAATAAATTTACTGTCTGTCCCCTTGTGGCAATCATCTTCATTTTTCTAGTTAGAAGGTTTCTTGTTAAATTCAATTTTGATTCCTTCATCAGATATGTCATGACATATAGCGATTCTTTTAAGATCCAACTCTTCTATATCATTATTTATGGTTTTCTGAGCTCAACTATGGAGGAAAATCAAAATGTGCTCAACTTTATTCCCTTTTATATAGTGAGAGATATCTTCCTCCAGAAAAATGTTAATGTAAATGAGGTCAATTTTTCATTGATAGGAAAACAGAAATTCTGTGTATTATCATTACCTTTCTTCACATTAAATTCAACCTGAGAATTCACAGTGTTCAATACAGAAATGCAGTAACAAATTGTTTTTTTAGTGTTATCAACTTCCTTATCTTGTTCTTTTGCTTCTATTGTTGGTAGATTTTTTTATCTACATTATTCTATGAATTCCTTGTAGTGCCATCAGCTCCTTCTTCTCTTCTTTCATGGTGAATTCTGATTTTGGTTCCTTAACATGCCTGGGAAATTTTGAGCCAAGAATTGTTAACTTATCCCCATGGTTTGTGTTACATTGTGTATCCAGCCAAGAAAATAAAACTGTCCTGTTACTTGGTGTTTCTTGAGTATACATGTCTTGTTTTTCTCTGTAGCAATCAAGTCACCACACGTGAAATATTTGATACAACTGCTAAGAAACTTTATCATTGTTAACATAAAATATGTGCTGATCAATTACTGCATGCTACATCCTGACCTAGATTACATTTTGGCATCAGGGTTTACCATTGGCAGACATGGCAGGAATGTAAATATTCACAACAATTTCAGTAGACTGCTTTTATGAAAGATGAAGAAAATGTTAAACTTGATTAAAATGGGTAGCTATATACATCGCACATCAAGAAACATTGAATAATCTCTGCCATTTAAGTTAAACACAGCTTTTAATATAAGGAAATCAGTTGATCAGTTGGTTCATTTCAGCTATAGTTGACTCCTCAACTTTACCATCCATCACTTCAGGATCCTTTGATACAGATAGGAACTTAGATTTTATCTGTCTAGTTAATGTATGAAACTAATATTTTTAAAAGTTTGAAATGTCAAGTATTTGGAAGTACAGTGAGATCTCCTCCTGAGCTTATGCTAAATCTAATTTAATTCACTTGTTTTTGGGTGCAGCAAGGCAATCCAATTCTTAAGCATATTAGGAATGTTCGGTGGGCATTTGCAGATATCATACCAGATTATGTGCTTGGTCAAAATGCATGTGCTCTGTATATCAGGTCACATTGCTTTGCTTTCTTTGGGTTTCAACCTTTTTACGTGCATGATGGGTTATGCAATAAGGTTTTCTGATTGTTTATACACTTTTGATTAAGCTGCAGTAGCTGGATGTAATCTTAGACTTAATGATTTTAATCAACTATGTGATTAAATTTTCCTTTTGGAAAAAGGCTCATTGAATGCTCTTTCCCACTTTTATTTCTTAAAATGTATGTTAGATATTGAGTATTTGACATTTTCAGGGATCACCTTAATAACCTAAGATACCATCTCTTTCTGGCATATTCCTTCTGCCATATGAGTTGTTGTTTCTCAAACTTTTTTGCTTTAGTCATTCAGAATTTGTTACCATTTCATTTTGTTTAGAAATGACTTTTGAACAAAAACATTGCTGTCTTTTGTATAGTTGAGTTTAACACACTTAATTTGTTTGCTGCATCTAATTGTGGGTTTTATCCATAATAGTTAAAACTATTAGAATATTTAATTATATTTTAGTCACCTATATTTAGTTCCTTGTTTAATGGTCATTTAGCTTTTTAGTTAATTAGCTTTTAAGCTTTATTTAGCATTTAGTTTTTTCTTTTTAGTTAATTAGCTTTTAAGCTTTATTTAGCATTTAGCTTTTTCTTTTTAGTTAATTAGCTTTTAAGCTTAATTTAGCGTTTAGCTCTTTAATCTTTTACTTTAACGTTATGTTCCAATTATAGAACATCGTCTTATAACCTCTATATATATGTGTGTATATTGTTCAATGTAATCATCCAATTATTGAATCATTCATTCAATTTATTTTTCATGGTATTAGAGCGGGTCGATGGGATTCTTTAAAGTTTGGTGAATTTTGTTAATATTTTCCAGATTTTTTTTGTTGTTTTTTTATTAAAAAAACGATTTTGTTTTTTTGAAGGCTTTTTGAGGGTTTCGAGGGTTTCTGGTTCGTGGGCGAATTTCTTTGTGCTGGGCAGCAGTCCATGTTTTTTTTTAGGGTTCTACAGATTTTTCGGGCTTGCAACTTCGAGTTTTTTTTTTTGCAGATTGAAAATTTACCTAAGGTTTCTGCAATTTTCGACTAGGGATTTGCCTCTTCAGCTCTTCAGTTCAAGTCGAAATTTTATTCTGGTTGCAGATTCTTGGTGGGTTTTATGAGACCTCAACTGGGTCGTTGTCATATTTTCTGGGTGCATCATTTTCCGTGCCTCAATTTTTGAGCCGTCAGATCTGCATTCTATTTTTAGATTCTTGGTGGGTTTTTCGAGAGCTTTTCTGGGTGCCTCATTTTGTGCACCTCGAATTTTGTGTCGGCAAATTTGCCTTGGAATTTAAAAATAGTTAACAATTTTTGCTATTTCTGTGGACGTTGGGATTTTTGCTGTTTTTTTTGGGCCCCATTTATGCTGTTTTAAGTGCAGAAATTTTTTAATTTCTGGGTTTTTTCCATACCTCAAAATTCGCGCCTTAGAATTCGTGCCAGAATTCTCCTCCAGGGTTTCAAATTTTTTGTGCAGCTGCTTCTATTCTGATTTTTGAATCAGATTCTTTTGTCTCATGCTTTCACTAGGTTGATCTCGTTCAACCTCCATTTTTGTGATGGCATCTTTGACCAACATCATATTGGAACATAGTCAGAAGTTCAACAGCTACCACAACACCTGAAAACAATGCATGTTCACGATATCTGAATATTGTTGCCTTGATCAGATTGATTTAGGCCAGACCTCGTCTTACAGGTCCTAAGGTTTTTACGATTTTTTCTTGAAAAATTGTCTGTCGGTTTTCTGATTTTTTCCATAAAAAATCATGGGAGGGTTTTCACGATTTTTTCCTCAAAAATTGTTCGTAGGGTTTATAATTTTCCCTTAAAAATTATCTCATCTGTAATCAGATCCCAATTTGTATATCAAACATACTAGTGATGATATTCTATTTCTAGTAGTCTGTGTTGATGATCTCATCATTACTGGCAATGCAACACATCTGATCATGCAGGTCAAACAGAATTTGTGTTAGCATTTTGATATGACAGATTTGGGACTTCTCCATTATTGTCTCGGTGTAGAGGTTTGGCACATTGATAGCCACATTCATTTCTCACTCAAAGTATGCCAAGAGCCTACTAGATAAGTTTCGAATGCAAGATTGTAAACTTGCATCTACACCTATGGAGATAGGGCTCAAATTTTCAGCCAAATCAGATTGACCTATAGTGGATGAGTCTTCATTCAGGCAACTAGTGGGCAACCTCATCTATCTCACCGCCACTAGACCTGACATCAATTATGCTGTGGGCTATATTTCTCGCTTCATGTCAGCCCCAAAAGTTGAACATTTGGTTGCAGCGAAGCGTGTGCTTAGATATGTAAAGGGCACTCCTGATTTTGGCATTCTGTACAACAGAAGCAAAGATCCTAGGCTGGTTGGTTTCACAGACTCAGATTGGGCAGGTTGTGTTGATGATAGAAAGTCAACTTCTGGGTATGTTTTTAGCTTGGGTACATGTGCAGTCACATGGACCAGCAAGAAGCAACAGGCAATATCTCTTTCCTTGACCAAAGCAGAGTATCGGGGAACTGTTAAGGCAGCATGTGAGGCAATTTGGCTACTTAGGATGCTTGCAGATATGCAAATGTCTCAACCAGGACCTACTCCCTTGTTTTGTGATAATCAAAGGGGGTTCTAAAATTAGCCAAAAATCTAGTCTTCCATGAGCGGACAAAGCATGTGGAGCTTCATTGTCATTTCATCTGCCAATATGTTGAAGATGGATCAGTGATACTGCAGTACATTCCTACAGAAGATCAGACTGCAGATATCCTCACCAAGTCCTCGAGCCCGGCAAAGTTTCTCAAATTTAGAGGGCAGCTTGGTGTGATAGATAGCATGACCATTAAGGGAGGGTATTAGAATATTTAATTATATTTTAGTCACCTATATTTAGTTCCTTGTTTAATGGTCATTTAGCTTTTTAGTTAATTAGCTTTTAAGCTTATTTAGCATTTAGCTTTTTCTTTTTAGTTAATTAGCTTTTAAGCTTTATTTAGCATTTAGATTTTTCTTTTTAGTTAATTAGCTTTTAAGCTTAATTAAGCGTTTAGCTCTTTAATCTTTTACTTTAACGTTATGTTCTAATTATAGAACATCGTCTTGTAACCTCTATATATACGTGTGTATATCGTTCAATGTAATCATCCAATTATTGAATCATTCATTCAATTTATTTTTCAAAAACCCCTAAAATTGTGACTACTGAAGTTAACACTCTTCTACATTGTCACTGAATGTTACATGATTTCATGTGTGTATTTGTTGTCATTTATTCTTGAGGGTTTGATTTCATTCTTGTATTTAGATTTAAACTATTTTGCAGACTCTCTGTTGCTGCTTTACTGAGTTTGAGATGCTATAGTAGCTCCTTTTATTGTTAGTATTGTTGGTTGTACTTTCAAGTATCAGTTATGTAAGTCATTTTTCAACATTGATATTTCTTTTTAAAAGACTTACTGCATTTTCGCTCGTTTCTAAGCCCTGCTATTTGTGACACTTAGAAAGAATTTAAGTGGGATTTTTCTTATATCCTATGTTGCCAGTTTGAGTTCATGGTTTTTTTTTTCCCGGGTTCAGTATAGCTTGGTGCAGCCACACAAAATATATATAGAACTAATATAAATATAAATTAAATGACTTATAAATGTAATATATATAAATAAATATAAATATATTAACAATAAATATAATATATAGATATACCAATATAAATGAGTTAGTAAAATAACCCTGTTCAAGGTATAGTTGCAAATAAGAAGAAATAAAAATTAGCAAATGAATTCCTGCCTTGGAAGAGTCCTCAAAGCTAAACTTTGTTTGGTGCATCAAAAAGCAATTTGGGTTTGGTAGGAGTGGGGCTTTTACTGTGTAATTGGTGATTTTATGAAAGGAGGCTCTCTATCTAGGTTTGACAACAAAGAATGAAGTGGGAAGCTTCAGCCATTCTGGAAGGGGTTAAATTAAAATATGATATTTGGGTGTTAGCACCTTTTAATTGAAGGGGATTCACAAATCGTTATCAATGGCTGCGTTGTGGGTGGTATTCAAGATTGGTGTTTGGAAAGCATTATTGATGATGTGAGAGAGCTTCATACATTATTTTCAAAAAAGTAATGAATCGCTTTTCTAATGATATTATTGATCAATATCCATTCACATCCAAGATTAGTGTGGATAGCAAGGATTGGAAAATATCTCATTTTATATAGCATGAGAAGATTCATTGTGAGCCTCAACATTTACCTAATTAATGTTCAATAGAGATTTTGGTAGAAGGTGGATACATGCGTTATTTTTTTCACAACTGATATACATACTCTACATTGCTCTTTTGCATGGCACATACATACTTTTGGCTTTGTTCATAATGCTTCTGTGTGCAGTATGCCTATATCGATGATATGTTTATCTTTTCTCTACATCTTGGTTTGTGATTTCTGGTGACTTAGCTAGTTTTATTGAGTTGGAAAGGTCTGGTTTTGTGAGATTTAAAATATTGGCGGTATGAAGTGTGGCAATGTATAGGGGCACAATCTTTGTTTGAGGATCAAGCAAACCTTTGAGATATCTTGTTAGGATCTTCATTTGTAAAATATGATAAAACAAAACAATAACATGTGAAAGGAATACAATGCTCAAAATATAGTTGCAAATATGCTTTATATTGATAACAATCTAATTGTAGGCCTCTTTGAGGGCACAAACTGCTTGAGAGCATGATTCAGAGATGATAGTTGCTTTATTATAACACCAATATAAAGCCCTCGCAAAGAATGACTTATGAAATACAACCGATGTGGGATAAATCCACACAATATAATATTAACTAAATAACTATACTATGAGTATTACAAGCTCAAAGTAGTACAAGGTTAGGATGTGAGGGTCCTAACATGATCTCCCATTTTGAAAAGCCTTGTCCTCGAGATTGGAATTGGGGAAATTTTTGTTGAAGCTGTTGGAGAGGTTCTTAAGTGGTGTCTTCTAATTGAAAGCCTATCTAGCAAACAAAAACTTCTTTGATGGTGTACTTATGGAGTGAGTACCCTAGGTTATCAGTGTTTGTTATTTCAAATTCAAATTTAAAAAAAAAAATAAAAAAAATAACTTTGTAAAATCAACCTTGAATTCGTTTGAGTACTAAACTTGGCTCATGAGTCTTGGTGAGTTAGTGTGTTTTCTCAGTCAACTTGTGATTTGTATCGAGTCTCAGTGCATCCACAGGAGTCTTCAAACTATGAATCATGATATATATACAAACTATGTTATAGAGTTCGCTGCATATTATCATAGAAATAGGAGATTTGAAATCCAATTAAGTCTTTTAAAAACCCCTAAAGTTCATTTGGAATTGGCATTAGTTTGCCCAAACAAAAATACTAGATTTTTTGATGGATCAGTTCTGCATAGGTTTTATAAGTGGTTGTGGCATCAATGGTTTTTTTTGACATAAATACAAAGAAAAAAAAACATAAAAAATATAGGTTGGCAATGGCCAACACCAATGCAGAGTGAGTTCTTGGCGTTGAAGAAATTGTTCAGCAAGGTAGTGAAGATATTGCATAGAGCTTTAATATTTTTTTCACCATAAGCTCTACTGGAAGGCAAGTAATTTGGTAGTGGAACATATGCTGAAATTTTGGGGGTTTTGTCAATCAGATTTATCAGCCTTCTCTCCTTTGCTTCCACACCCTGTAACAATTTATTCTCCATGTGGCTGAGAAGTTCAAGGCCCTGTCAACAAATGAACAACTAGCACATGTGAACACGAAGAAAGCATCATCTTTGAACTAGAAAATGCTAAACATAAGCAAACCAACGACTTCAAAGTGTTGTATGTTCTTTTTGAAATGGTCATTACCAATCTTGAGTGCAGTCTACAAGGTCAACACTGGTCAAGCTTTGTCATATAAAAAAATAACCTGTTGTTAATAGAAGTTTAGGTATTAATCTTACGATGGTAATAGTTCCCTTTAGCTTTTAACTTTTAAATAAAAAACATTTATTTAATTCTATAATTTTTTAAACAAAAATGAATATTTAAGTTTCAATTTAAAATTTATTTAAATTTAATATAATATGTTTAAATTACAAAAATTTGCAGACTTATATTATTCAAATTTAATCATGATTTTTTTCGCAAATTTTGTTGGTTGACAAACTTGAACCAATTTTTTTCCACACTAAACTTGGACATGAACATAAATCTTGTTACATAGTATACATGCACAGTTACATACACATACTTGAGAAAATTATTGCCAGCTTGTGGTAAGTAGTGCTTATATGTCAAATTGTAAAACCATTTTATCACCTATTGCAATCTGTAGGATCTTGTTTTTAACTGAGCTCTCAATGCTTACAATAACATGACAACTTTATGCTGCAATCTGTTTCCTACGGTTTTTAAAGGTTAATATTTACATTTGACATAGGAGTCATAAGCAAGGAGTTTGATTTTGGTGAAGTCTCTTCTTGGCGTTTGAGATTTGACATGCACTTAAATAGTAGGTGCTGAATTGTTACGATTTCTTTTTTCTTTTGCAGTTGGTGGCATTTGTTTGCAACTTTACTCTAAAGATTCAACTTGCAAGATGTATAGATACCTACTTTGATAGACACTTCCATATGGTATGTCTTATTTTCTCAAGCATAAATTTTTATGATTGTATTGGGGAAGAAGATATCATTTTGGAATTTGTTCTTTTGTCAACGGGAACAACTATTCTGGTCTTCCTTGGCATCTGTTTCACAAGGCTAGCGCAACTACAGAATATCCGAATATCATTTTTTGAATAATAGTTTCAAAGGAACTTGCATTATAAACTCATGTGGTCCTATTTTTCATGCACTCTACTTGTGATAGCCAGCAGTGATTTGTTATAGTATTATTCTTCAGGCTCTGCCAAACTACCTGTTGATGCCAGCTAGGCTTATTTTGCTTTTGGTAGCAGGGTTCTTCCACCAAATAGTAGTAGTGTCTGGAACCAACTCTTTTTACTGTTAATAAGCCTTTAGTTAATTCATGTATTCTACCAGGATGGCTTTGACTTTTAAGAGCTTCAGTCAATTCCCTTCAATTTTAGCTAAAGCTATTCAGATAGCTTCTCTACAACCTATTCCATACCTTTAATGAGGTTTAAAAATGTACCGTGCTTTTGAATTGTGAGACCCTACTGGTGACATTGTTGTTGATGGTCTATCAACATCATATGGACATTTTAAGACAACTGGACATTATTTGGGCAGGTCAACTAATGTTGATTGTGATGAACACATAACATGGTATGGCATATGGTTCAATCAAGTTATGGATGGTCAAGAAGGCACGTTCAGTTACTTCTTAGTGCTAATGTTAAATCTCTAGTTTATTTATTGGTCTTTTGTCTTTGAAACAAGCATCATAGTGGGAACATTAAAACACAAACATTGTGTTTAGAATCATTCTCATGTGAGTATTTGGCAATTAGGATTGGTATCATGAACATATTTGGTTATAAAATTAGTGGATGATATGGATTTTACAATTCTTGTGTGTTCTTTTGAGGCCTTGCTGTAAGAGAAGAGGCGTTGGATGCTCCTTCTGCCATTGGGTTATCTGTTAAATAAATTTCAACCACTGTTGGAATTTTCATTCACAGTTTTAACACGTTGTACTTGATTGTATTGGACCTATTCTCGCTTTGATATAATTGTTCTTTGTCATAAGCTATTGCTTCTATGGTTATGTGCTGAATGTTATTTTTGTGGGGATTATATGTGTTGTCTTGGTAGGGTGAATGTTTCACCATGAGAGGTATGCTTTATTATGGGGAAGCTAAATCCATCTCTGTTATGTGTGAGCTATCATCAAAAGTGTCAAGCTGGTCAATGTTGAAGTGAAAAATTGAATGATAAAAGATTGTCTTCGCAACCTGGAATTACATCACGAAGCACTCTTATATAAAATGTTAGTTTGTAATAGCATTTTCTGAGTGAAGAACTATGGGGATTGTGGCTTCAGTTAACATTGCTTGCTAAACTACATACCATTATCAAGAGAATAATGGTCATCACAAACCTTTTAAAAAGGCCCCCTCCAAGATTCTCGGTAGTTAAATTTATTTTTCTCTTCAGGGCATTGACTCATAGATAGTTTCAGAACCCATAGAAAAATGCATAATGCTCATCCATATTGACTAGAGTTTGAACTCAAAGCTACACATGCAAATCTCCTTATAGCTCCCAACAGATATCAAATCCATGTAACAAATGTGCAACTCCTAGGTTCAAATTTATTACTACATCCATGCAAGCCTATGGGTATTGGTAACAATTCTAATTAACAACACTATGCTCAATTATACTTTTGTTGATTTATTTGTGCTGGTTTCAGCAGATTTACAACCTTTAGGCTTTAGCAGGAAACTTTCTTTTGAAATTCTAAATGGAGAACAGAGAACTTAAGAATGGTACTTCATTCAATCTACTGCACTTTGGCCAGCCACCACTCTGATATAAATTTGATAAGCAGTTGTTAATCTGATAAATACCATCAACAGGTATAAAATTACAGCTGTTGCAGCTTCTGAGTACTTTGCTGCAATCTTTGAAGGGTATCTAAGTTTAGCAGAGCATATTCTTGCACCCGATTCTCCTTCCAGTGAATGTTGAGGAGGTGCATTAATAATGGTTTTTGTATGTGCGATGAAAATATTTTGTATCACTTGTCCATGGAATCAATGTTTGACTTATAAAACTTCCCCAGGATGAGGGGACTTCCTTTCCTTGTCCTATTTGGATCTACTTCATAACAATATGACTTGTAGTAGCATTAAACTTGAAAAATTGGCAAGTAACCCTGAGCAATTATGATCTGCAGCATTTGCCATGCCGTTCCAGATTTTTTCAAAAAGTGATTTTGATATTTTTATTATGCCGATAGGCGTTCTACAATGGCAGCAAGGTGTATGGGAGGTCAGCACAATCCTTGTATGAAAAACAAAAAGCAGACCCACCATATAAATCAGAAATTGGATTTGATTTGTTTTTAAAAAGCTCACATTAAATTTGATTTATTTTCAAAAAGCAGAAATTGGGTTCGATTTGTTTTTAAAAAGTAGAAATTGGATTTGATTTGTTTTTAATTGCCTTAATAATGGTATCTATCAGCATTTTCAAAAAGCAAACTCACCGTATAAAGTAGAAATTAGATTTGTTTAATTTTTAATTGCCTTAATAATGATATCTCCTTTTGCTCATTTTTAGGCATAGAAACAAATCTACAAAGCAATGGCAGAATTAACATATTTGTTACAAGGTCAAGGTCTTTTAAATTTTCTTTAAGTTATACCTGAATGAATCTCTTTTAGAAGTTAAGTTTAAACCACAATGAGGGGTTTTCTTTTTAATTTATATCCTATTCCTAATGAAGGTTTAGGTTAAAAAGACAGGGCTGCCTCTAAAATAGTAGGTTATGCTTCATAACAGAATGACCTACTGTTTTAAGGCCTGTTGTATACTTTTTATGTAAACTCTATTAGGTGAAAGTAAAATTGATATTTGAAAAGTCATATACAATTTTTTATAATCAGCATTTTATTTTATAATGCACAACATCTGCATTATATTTGACAAGAAATAACAAAATCAGTTTTTTTCTCTGTTTTTACAATTAGTATATTTATATTTGGCTCTCAATTTTTGCTGAGTTTTCCCTGGTATAAACCTGGATAATTGAATTCCATCTATACTTTTAAAATACCATGTCAGTGCCATGTAAATGGTATGCTACTATAATATATTCTCCTTATTGCTTAGGATGATATGACCTTTTCCTTTGTTATACAAACTCTGATTAGTGATTCAGAATCCATGGCTTATTGATCAAGCATCTAGGGAAATTACCTTGAATAATTAAATAAAACAAAAATTTGGGCTGTTGTACTGGAACCAGTGATCTGGTATATGGAATATCCTGTATTTTGCATATGTACCGTATTTCTAAAATATGTGTTCCAAGACAATCTGATGACTTAGCCCTGTGAAGCATAGTAAATGTGTCAACTTAGAATGTACAAAATTAGCTTTTCTCATACAAGTGGTATTTTGTAGTCCAGTTGCCACCAAAAGATACAAAAACTAGTCAGCCCATGCTTGGTCAGAGCTCTGTCAGCATTGCTAACTCAACTTGCAGTTTGCTCTGCTCCAATCTATTCTTTGACAAGGCAATATATGGCCACTAAGAAGTGAATTGATCGTACATTGTATCATAGGATGGCTGTTCATTTAGTGTTTTTATTCTCTAGCTCATTTCCTTCTGCTTGAAGTTTACCATATATTCCTTCTAACTTTATTGAGATGTTCAACTTGCTTGAGGTGCTTCAAAGATGTATTTTGTTGTCCTTGTGATTGAAGTGCTCTGGAACTAATTGATTACAATTTCTATCTTCACAAATATCTCAAAGATGTTTTGCAGACAGTGGTATTTGATATTGTCAACTAATGTTGTCAAATGGAATAGCAACTTGATAGTGCCTATGGGGATTTCAATCAATAACAAATTGTATATTACATATGAAACATATTTATGTAGTGAGCTTTATAAAAAATTTGTTCCTGTTTGAGTCTGTGCAGATGGCACTTGATTTAAACTCTTAACTAATTGGGCAAATTATTGATTATGATTTTGCTCACTTGTACATGGCATGCTGTCTGAAGTAAAATATTTGGTTTAACTTTAATATATAGTGAATGATAATATGGAGAATCTAAGAGGTTTAATTTCTCATGAGGTTGACTTAGGATGCTTATGAGAGTTTTGTTATTGCTTTTGGTTGGGGTGTGCAGTAAATAAAATATTTTGTTTATTTCTCCATGCAGTTTGCGCTACCATTTACTTCATCCAGATTATATTTACTATCGGATACGCGAAATACAAAAGAGCTTTAAGCTACGGGTTGTTCTATGCTATGTTGATGTGGTAAGATTGAGTGCCCTGAACATGAAAGTATTAGTATGTCACAATTTATAATATGGTCAGTTGCAAGCTTCTATTGGAATGTTGTTTCCTAATAATTGGGATTATTCTTAAATAAATTAGATTCTTGGGAGACAAATTGGTGCACTTGAAAGTGTGATATTGAATTATACTCGTGAAAAGAATATATCTCTAATTCAAGATGTGATTTTAGGGAAACGGGAATATCAATTCATAGGGCAATATTATTTTCATGTAATCAGTGTTACTGTATTTTGTTCTAACCAGGAAGATGTAATTAAACCACTTCATGAGGTTACAAGAACAGCACTTCTTCACGATTGTACTCTTCTATGTGGTTGGAGGTATGCATTTGGATAAGGAAAACACACAGATTTATTTTAAACGTATGGCAGGCACATCTTGCTTAGATAGTATGTGCACGGCTGCTTGGTGTTATTTATATATTGTAGTGTAAGTAAACATAAGAATGACATTGGTAGTTTCCATGTTGTTTGGCAATTATTGTAATGCTACTTTTCTCCAAAGTATAAAATTAGATAGATGTAACATACAGAGTTAATTCAGTATAAAAACGGATTCATTAGTGGTAGTATCTAAGTTTAAAGATTATAGAGTACATCTATAATTTAGAACAAATGCACAAAAATGTTTGTTTGTCAATATTAACTAGCTTAAGACTTAGCACATTATGATCACTATGATTAATATATAAATTGACATCCAACAATATGATTATTATTAAAAGGGAACAAATAACTTCGTTTGATAATTCAATTAAATCAACTGCATTGCACTTATTTATAATTCTAAATATCTTTGAATGATATAATAAGTTTGGTACTTATCTGAATCAGAGCACCTGGAAATATCACTTTCACCCTTGGAAGATTTCAGTGGTTTTGGCCCTCATAACAATGGCTTATTCCAGGAGGAACAGTTCTTATTCAGAATACAACATGCTCCAAAGTAATTACTCAACATGCACAACAAGACATGCTCCAAAGTAATCACTCAACATGCATAACACAGCATGCTCCAGAGTAATCACTTGACATGCACAGAGCCCTGCTAGGAAAATCCCGAGGGTACACTGTATGCTGAGTTGGACACACTCCCCTTCTCCAATTCCCATAGCTCACCAAAACCACATTTTCCCTTAAGTGATCTCCATGTCCTTTACAAGCTCACATAACTTTTTTATATAAGGGGTGGATTCTGAGACGCTATTAGTGTAATGGTTTGGAATCCACCATAACTTTGGGGAAAAAGTCTTATAACAATTATTATTGAATTTTAAAGTTATTATTGCAAATAATTCTGAGACGCTATTAGTGTGTGCAATGAAAAAAATATCTAGTGAAATGTAGTGGGGATGTCTTATAACAATTATTATTGACATTCAAAGTTATTATTGCAAATAATTCTGAGATGCTATTAGTGTGTGCAATGAAAAAATATCTTAAAAGTGAAATGTAGTGGGGATGTTAGTTTCACCTTTTTCAAACGAAAATATGCCTTCCCCCTTTCAAAAACACCTTTCAATTGTTTAATTTCTAATCTCATTTTAGGAATCTGAATATTCTTAAATATCTTGGACCTCGATGAAAGGGATTTCTTTTGGCATAAGGTTCATCTGGGCTTGATCAGATGTTGGCAGCTGTGCAATAAGATCTATCACTTCTGATACTGTTGGATTCAAGGATCACTAAGAGGGACGGGGGGGGGGGGAGAGGGGGGTGAATCAGTGATCTATCGGCAAACAAATTTTCTGACTTAGTCTGAAACCATCGGAAGCATATGCAAGAAAGTAAAATGCAGAAACACAAGATGATCAACCACAAAATCATAACACCAGGATTTTTACGTGGAAACCCTTATGGGAAAAACCATGGTGGGATTTGAACCGACAATATTATTCAACTATGGCCAGCAGCAAAACAATATTACATGAGGGGAATGCACTTGCATTCAGCCACACTGCCTAGAGTTCACTACTCAAGTTACAAAACAGGGCTACAACCTTGGGAAGGCTCACTGCCTTACAAGAGATTACAAACTGATTACAATAAGTGAAGAATTGGAGAATAGCATCTGACTATGCCAAATATCAGTTCCGGTTAGGCACAAAATGATCTGTTGCACTGTTCTGCTCTACAATTGCTCACCGGATCAACCAAGATCAAAATGCGCATGTGAAACTACACTCAATCGCTCCAAAACGGTCTACCATATCACACTATTCACATATCGCATCATCCAAATCGGTCGGCTTCCAAGAATTGCATAACACGCAAGATTAATCTCCCATAGGTCGCCTTCCAAAAATTGCATAACACGCAACATGAAATGTGTAGCTGCAAGTCGGCTTCAATCTTATCAAAAACTTTGTACCGGACCCAAAACACATTATCACACGCTTCCTATAGGTCTCACATAACTCCCAAACACAATTCCAACCACCGGAATTAACTTAAACAATCCGGACACACACTACATCATCAAACATGAAGAATACTCTGCATTGCTGCTCTTCCAGACACTGGATCTACAAACAAGTGACAAAATCAATACCGGAGGGTAGATTTGCATGATAATAGGCTTCTAATGCTTAACCAATTAACCCTGATCACAAAAACCAAAATCTGCTTCACCGAAACTGAAAAGTGCTCTTCAAACCCGTACAATGGGCTTCACTGGGCAAACTGTTTACAGAAGACATTCCAGATTACTGGTTAACCAGAACTTCATACCGGATCAAATTAACAGGCTTAGTTGCCATCAATGACAACTCCTAAGCATCTGCAATCATCAAAGACTACCAATCTTCACTGGAGCATCACCGGAACATCAAATGCCAATAGATACATGGTGATTTTCTAATTCATAGGTTCCTTTTTGGAACAAATCTGTATGCCTATTTGCATCGTGGATCTCACTTTAAAGGCTTTCTACTGGCAGCCTTACCATTTTGTTTGAAAATGTTTCGTCTGGCTCTGGTCAAACTTCTCGTAGATTCTGCATCAATGTAATGATTTTTTCCTTGCCAGTCAGCTGCTATTCCCATTTTTGATAATTGTTTGCTTGGTGTTGGTGAGACTTGCTCTTAACTATGCAATACTGTAATGAATATTTGTCTGATTTTATTTTAATATTAATCACTCTGAACTTGAAGTCATCTGTTATTCCTACAAGCATTGCAATGATGTTGCAAGCATTTCATAATGTGTGCCTTATTTTGTCACATGTTCTGAGGATCTATTGCCCCTTATCCCTGTTGTAAATAATCTGTGCATTTTTTAGTGAGAATTGTATGTCATCAATGAAAATTGTTGGTTGAGATTGCAGTGTGGAAGAGTGTGCTCGTTACTTGGAGACAATCAAAACATATGAGAACAAGCCAGCTGACAATATTCTGGAGCGTACTGACAATGACTATCTATCACGAGTATTCTCCGTACCTCTCTTGAGTAAAATTTGTGCACTGTTCATCCAGATTCAAAACTTATAAATATTCATTTCTTTTTTGCTAGGAATAAAAAGGACACAAATGTCTGAAAGATGAAGTAGATCTAGAAGAACCTCTTCAAATGAATTTAAGTCATTTATATTAAATTGTTTCCTGTTTTGTCTAATTTGTATTGTATTTGGTTTTTACATGCAGCTTAGTAGTGCTCTGACAACTGTTCGACGTGTCAATAAAAATGATGTAGTTTCACTTGGTTCTGCATTTGGAGTAAGCTTTTCCTCGTTCCTAGATTTTGAAGTGTACTTTTAACCTTTGAAATTAATTTATGCTTGCAGATAATTTTTTTTGTTTCTTATCATTTTTTAATCGGTAAATAGCAGGTTTGGGCCTGCATCCATTATACTGATATATAAAAAGATTTTACATATAATATATTTTTTCCTACAATATGCCAAAAAAGACTTCATACATGCACTTCAGATTTTCATTTTTCTTTTCCCTCATAGCAAAAAACTACATTATAATTCACTTGAAAATCTACGGAACAAAGAAATTTTTTATTGGACTGGTTTTGCTTCCTCCTTGTCTCTTGTCTACGGTGTCACCATCATCTCTGTGCTCCGCAACCTCCTTCACTTCAACCGCCTTTGGCTCCTGCAACATGTCCTTCACAAACTCCCATCCAGCTGGTACTTGCTCCATCCTCTAGTCCTCATTGAAATTTGTACCTCATAGTATAAAATATAAATAGTTGCAAAGGAGGATTGAACCTTTAAAACACTTGTTTCTAGCATCTTCCTTAGGCTTGAAATCTTGCTCCCAACTTTGCCATTGCTATAAACACCTCCATTCGACCCTGCCACTTCTCCCAAACACATTCTGTCATAGCCCATCTTTCTCCTCCCTCGAATCCAATTCCAGGATTCAAGCAAAGAACATTGTCGCTATCTCCACGTTCGTCCTATATTTATACTCCAAGTTCAAGTATTTGTCTCCAAGCTTCATTTTGATTGTTTGCAGTGTCATGGGGTCATGCCGTTTGAAGATGTTTCACAGCCTTTGATCCGTTATCCTTCTTGTGAAGGCAATTTGTCTATCTCTTGCAAGCAGGCTAAAATTTACCTCCATTGTTTCTTCTTGCTCCCACTCTGTTGTCCCTCGCAAGCTAAATGAAGAAATTCAGCCCCCAGCTTCTTCCTCAATGATTTTAATGCTGCCATCGTCCTATAATCCAACATGACTTGCCTCTTCCCTATCTCCTTGCTTGTCTTTCACTGTAGTCTGCTATCCTTCAGATTAAATGAATTAATATTGTGGCATTGTAACTTATTGGAAGTGGCATTGCAACTCATTGTGGTTAAGGTGAAATTGAACAAAATGTTGACTTTGAAGAGAAATATGAAGATAAATTAACTATCGATTGTAATTATCATTGTGTATTGACATTTGACAAACCACTGAATTATGAATTTATGAGTGTTTTCATTTTGGCAAATAATGAGGTATTTAAATATTTTTTATTAGCAATTAATAAATTAATGTATTACTGTTTTATATTACATAATTTTAAATTTTTTAATACACACACACACACATACGTGTACATGTACACATACACATACACAGATACACACACACACACACAGACATACATACTTTCACAGACGCACACAAACATACATGGATGGACATACACACACACATCCTATACCCATACCCAAGGAATTACTTTTTGCTGTACAGCCGTACTGAAACTGGTAATTTAGCTCGTTGGTAATTTAAAGACATCAATATAATTTCACACTTGAAACAATTTAAAAAATATTCTATTAGTGTACATTAAGAGTACCTCAATTTGCAACTCTAGTTTTTTATTTTTATACGTGGCACACATACACAGAGAGTATATGTACCCAAGGAAAAAAATGCTGTATTGTCATACCAGAAATGGTAACTTCGCTCCTTGGTAATTTAGAGACACTAATATAATTTCTCACTTAAAACAATTTCACAAATATTCTATTGCTGTAGATGAAAAGTACCTCAATGTTTGCGAGTTTAGTTTTTTGTACATATAGTACCCATACCTAAGGAAAAAAATTGCTGTGCTGCCATACTGGAACTGGTAACTTAGCTCCTTGGTGATTCAGATACATTATAATTTCGCACTTAAAACAATTTCAATAATCTTCTGCTAGCATAGATTAAAAGTACCTCAATGTTTGCGACTTTAGTTTTTTGTCTTTATACTTGGTAATGGTGATCTCCATTTCGACGACAGTGTTGGGAAGAATCCTAGGAAAAGTTTGGCATATATTGTCTGCCAGTTTCATACATGGCATGTGGTCAAATTCAATTTATGTTCAAACTTTATAATATACTTTCAGTGTTTTGAGTTTTTAGACATGCATAGTTTTCTTTTGAATGAATATTATCCACAATATCCAACCAAAACCTCCTGGCTTATATTACAAGTACCTCCATGTTTTAGAATTTTTTTTTTTATATCTTTTGCTCTCATATCTGTCTCATATCTGGTAACTGTGTTCTTTATTCCAACATGTGTGATATGGATGAAGAGTCACAGGTAATAATTTACATGGTACATGATTTGTTTTATTATTTTTATAATCTTGATTTTAGTGTTCTTGTAATGTACATTTTTTATTTTTCTTGAATAACTACAATCAATATTTATTTTCTTAAACTAGAAGTATTTTAATGTCACAGAAACTCTATTATATTTTATGAATGTGATATGTTATTCCTTACTCCTAACTTTCATTAAAAAACTCTATTTGACATGTGCAGACATTGTCAGGAATCATTGGGGCTTCTATGGAAGACTTGGCTCGTTGTCCTGGAATTGGGGAACACAAGGTATTATTCTGATCTTTTAATGATCAATACTTTATGTTAGAATTCACATTTCACTTATTCTTATATTATTTGGTGTTGGCAGTCTGTGTGTTCTACTTCCATGTAACGTGTCTAATTTCCTCTTTTATTGCTGTTTTATTTTGTGTAAAGGGACTCCAGGCCCATAAAAAAATGCTGGCAATTATCATACAACTCAGGCCATTCAGTATTTACACCTTGACATGTAATTGATGTATAGAATTGTTAGGAAAACTTGGAGAGGGGAACAGACAGAAAAGTATAAAGTTCACAGAGCTTTCTCTCATTCAGCATTTTCATCTGGAATTCTTTCTCATTTTTTTTACGTGTTTTCTCTGTTTTCTCAATCACCACACAACTGAATAGAAAGGAATCCATTGTACTTATTCAAATACTTCTGGAACTATCTTCAAAAAGAGGAAAAAAGACAAATATCAGTAGCTCTCTCTCATTTGTCTTTGCACTCTCTCAAGATTTACAGTCCTACTTAGTTGCATCAGAAAAGACATTCCATTACGTGTGCTGATGGTGGTGAACATAAAGCATGACATTAACATTAAAGGTTTTGAAGTTCTCATTAAAAGAAAAATTCATGGTGGTGATCTGTCACCATGTCTTCATTGATTTTCAAGTATCATAAAATGAGTTTTGAGACTAATCTAAGGTGTTAATTATGACGATAGGTGAACATAAAGCATGACATTAACATAAAAGGTTTTGAAGTTCTCATTAAAAGAAAAATTCATGGTGGTGATCTGTCACTATGTCTTCATTGATTTTCAAGTATCATAAAATGAGTTTTGAGACTAATCTAAGGTGTGCTACTATCCAGAAGGACAAGAAATCAGCACTCCATATTAGTTTATACAGAAGGATTTTTAGTATCTAATCTCTTAGCTGAAAGCTTATTGTCTTCACCCATATTGTTCAAACCTTTGTGTTAGGATGTCTTCTCCCTATTGGTGTGCAGGTTAATTACGATGATAGGTGTAACTCCATGATAGCAAGGGGGCTTTAATGGAGTGAGTGGATAATAAATATTAACATAAATTTGGCAGCCATTTACATAAACTTACCTGATAAAAATAGATTAGATATCAATCTTGAGGCACTTATCTAACTTATGTCCCAAATGCAATATAGGTGCCTCCAGACTGATATATCTTCTTATCTTTTAGATAGATGTATTTAAGATATCTATCTAGTAGGAAGGCCAGCCACCCCCCAGGTATTGCATATGGGAGAGTTGGGGTCAATCACATCAGCTGGTATGGTTATACTGAGTCTACTGGTGATCTCTTCCAGATACCATAGCTGAATTGTATACTGGTGATTTCAGGCATTATCATCTTTAATTCTCCTAAATGTTTGTCTAGGCTCTTGCATGATTTTTTATAATTACTGTTTTAATTGCAGTGTTATCTTGCTATCTAGCTCAAGACCAACATTGATGCAGTTCTCCTGCCACTTATGTCATTTGAGTGCTAAATTTATGCATAAATTTGACTCACAAAATCCTCTTCCTCTTCCCATTTTTGCATAGTGGTTTTCTTTGTAATCTTAGTTTCTTCTCATCCCTGGCTTTTGCTACTTCCATAGCAGTCTTTCTCTGATAATATTTTCCTTAGATGGCTGACATATTGCAGGGTGCAGCCTCATATTTCTTGCTCCTCACATCATTTCTATCATTTCTCATGAGCTTGACTTGGAAGTGGAAGCTATACACAATTGTATATGAATCTGGTTCCAACATAGAAATGTGATCAGAGCAGTTGGTCAAACCCAAAAGACCCTGAAAGGCTATCGAAAATAAGATTCCATTCTCTGAAAGCAGGGTATAACTATTCTAAATTTATTTAAGATAAAATGAGCAGAAAGTATTCACTATTTCAGTATTTCTTGCATCACATTGTTAAGCACAATTTTTCACATTCATGGCAAGTCACAGATGGGGAAAGGAGAATTTAGATTATACAGATTTTTGTATATCAGACCTCGAGCAAAAACTATAATTCAAATCCAACCCACCCTCATTCCATTATGTCTCCATATAACACTCATTTGCCCCTTAGAGAGGAGAAAGAAGCATGCCTCCATATTGAAGCCAAAATTAGAGAGCCTCTTAGGTTGCCATTGCCAAAGTTTACCACCTGGGGAAAGCATTCATTGAAACCAATGCTGATCAAATTTTTAATAATTTCCTCACATTGGGAAATGATTTTAAGGTCAAATTTAAGTGTGATTTCCTTGTGAAAGAAGCTCAGATTAGTTGTTAATGAAGTAGAGATTAGAGTATTTCCAAGTGTTAAGATGCAGTGGGGTCACTTGATGGCATCTCCTATCCCTCCCCTTCCTACCTATACTTTCTCCTGAAATCAAAATGCCATTTATTAATATGATCTATGTTTTTTCTATTTCATGAAATTCTGATGTCTATTGTTAATTCATCATGACAATCCTTGATTACCAGGTTGATGGCAGAAAATACATGCTATTTTGCAAATATTTCAGCTTCCCGATCTATAAGATATCCTCGTCATTCTTCCATGTGTTGATAATTTCAGATAGCAGAAGTTTCTCTTTAACCCTTACTCTAGATTCTGAATACGATTTATGCCTGAAGACTGCTGTGTTTTCTAGTCTACGGATTGACAGAATCACTACCAAGGCAATCTTCCAAAGAAGCATCATTGGTTGATCTTCCTTTCATCTCTGAGCCAATGATACATTTCTTGTCAGTAATTTGCCTTGTCCAACAAAGTGCCATTTTCTCCAAGAAGTTGGATCATATCAACCAACCATATACAAAACGGATGCTACAAGGCCAATGGAAACCCTTTCACATCTGACAATCAGAAGTTGAGAAATTCCTGCATTTTGAGAGTCCAGTGCTACTCTAAATCATGGTTGAAAAACTCAGACTTGACAATGATTTGGTGGACATATTAAAAAAAACTCATAAATACGTAAAAATCTATTTCCAAAACATGCATATCATTGAATTTATGGAACATATAACTGATTTTCTTCATGTATTGAATATGAGGTGTTGTAACATTGAAATCTTTCTATCACAAATCTATAAGGACAACACCTTTAACTTTGTAAGGACTTTAGTAAATTTAAAAAGTTAAACTAAATAAGGAACTAAAATTAAACATATATGTTTTTTTATGTGGCTGTAGGGTGGCTTTCCTTCAAATGCATAGAGTTGAAGAAAACAACCTCCTCTCCACCCGTTTATAAAAGTGTAACTCATTATGTATGATGTCTGTAAGGTTCTCATTGGGGATCATCCTCACCATACATATGTTGAGGCCATTCATAGCCTCCTCATTTGCTTTGAAAGCAGACAAGAAAAACTTAGGATTCAAATAGCAGGCAGCAACATGAATATGTTGGAGTTCTTAGTTTTGCCTCCAATCAATGATGTGCCAAAGGGGGTTCATATTTATGTTAGTTCAATTCATACGAATGCTAAATCTTCTTTTTCACTCTATCCATGGCCTCAAATAAATATTCTGTGGATTTTTTCTATCCACCAATTGTAGAACTCTAACCAACATTTCTGACACTTAAAACAAGAGAGCATATAAAAATGGAATCATAAAGTTAAACTAAATATCAGCAAATGAAATATCAGAAATCTACAATATTAGCGAATTGTAATATTATATATATTTTTTAAAAAGAAGAAAATTATAATCTAGAACTTGGTGATCTCTTCTTCTCCTCTGACAAATGTATCATAAAAAATGGTCTTCATGACTCTTTCCACTTTGGCATTCTACAGTAAGGATTCTCCAACCACCTTTTGCTGACAAACATTTGTTTAAGGTTGGGAAATGTGGCTGTAATACTCTAGAAAGTGATGAAAATTGTCCCAAATTGCATCTCGACTGCACAAGCTGCTTGCAATCACTGTGCTCCCTTATGAGATTCACTACCAATATGTGGTTATAAATATATTTTGTGGCATTCCTTGCATCTTCCACCATGTTCTTCACCCACCTAAGTATTGCTATATCCACAAGGGAAAGGTCAATGCATTGGGTAACGTTGAAGGGCTCCAAAACAAAGTAGGGTACCTTGCTTTTAGAATTTTATCAAATAACACATGTAGTTGCATTGTTTGTCACTAGATGGATAACATTCATCACTCCAACCTCCATTAGCACCTTATCCAACAAGTTGCAAAAAGTCTCAGCATTTTTTACTTCTTTGGAGGCTTCAATTGACTTCAAAAATATTAATTGTTTTTCTGAAGCCACGAGAAAGTTGATTAAAGTACAATTCCTGCCATTCCTCCTCTTGTTAGATAAATTATTTCACCCCTCAATTGTTTTCAAATTAATTTTTGTTCATCCAGTAACAAATTTGTGTTATGGATTCGTCTTGCACTAATGACCCATTCAACTCATAATGCCTTAGTGCCTTGAACCTTTTACTTGTGACGGTCAATGCAGCCCTAATCCCTGTATATGTGTCCGGTGTCCCAATGGAAGTAGGGTCCACTATCTCCTTTTGACCCTATAGAACTAGTACCTGCCAATACCCCTGCCATCGTCTTTTTCTCTGCTTTTTTTTCATTATCCCTGCCATGACACTAGACCAAAACAGTGAACACTTCCTAACCATAATATGAAATTGTCTTACGCAAGTAAGACTTCACAATTTCAGTGATTGTAGAAAATGCACCTATCTTCAGCAGTCAGAATTATTGCAGGGCAGACATGATAAGATTTGATATATAGTAAATAATATTTATTTGAAGGAATCGATCTTCTTCCCTTCTAGTAGCATAAAACAATAATGCACGAAGAAGAGCGATTAAAACATGAAGAGAAATACAGTTGGCAGCAAAGAAACACATCCCATTCCAATGGTCACCACCTTGAAGAACGGTCATAACCCTCCAACCCCAATGAAGGAGTATAAGAAGACAACACCCATGCAATCAAGTGATCATCATTGATCAGATCAGATTGGGCATTAATAATAAATTAAGTATACAGCAGTTCAAATATATATTGTGGTTTTGGTATGAGTTCCTTATACATAGCATAGTGAATATTATTTTCTACTCATTGCTGATTAATAATATGTTAGTCTTTTATGATTGTTTAATATTATGTATGTATAGACTACATGCCATAATATAGGATTCTTTATATGTTCTGCTTAATTATTATAATCAGCCATGATAGGGGCAATGAGGGATTACAAGGAGGGGAAACGATGTTGGGGTCCTGTTGTGACCATTTCACACATCGCCCCATTTGAATGGGGACCCTCTCTTTTTGCTTTAGGTTTTGCTTTCCTTTTGCTTGTTTTTCTCTCTGCTTTCTAGGTTTTTGAGTGAGTGAGTGGTTCGCCTGGGCTGGCTAGATTAGGGCTAATCCTTAGAAGCTCGTTTTAGGGTTTCTTTCAAGCTAAGTCTAGCCTAGTTTTGGGAAGTTGTTGGTCGTCTGCCTGAAACCTCAAGTTTGCCATAATGAAGCATGCCTTTCAGGAGAGTCAAGTGGGTTAGATCAAGGAACAGGGTGAATAGGTCTCAGGTCAGGTCTAGATTGAAAGAAGGTTTTCTTGTCAGGGTCCTGTTTGTTTCCGGGTCTGAGTCAGTTGAGCAGAGTCAGTGAAGAAAGGGAGTTGATATGATCAAGTTTGATGGAGAATGAAGCAAACCAAGGTAAGACCTGGCCTGGAATCTCAATTTCGCTCTTGACCCTTCCAAAGGGTCCAGGGCGAAAATCCTTATAGACCTCCTTTTTCTTCTCATTTTTGACTAAGTAGGGCATGTTTGAAGGGTGAATTAGTTTGATATGTTCTTGCTTGAGGAAGGAGTTGGTGGATTTTGAAGAGCAAGATTGATGCCTAAATGAAAATTTCGCTCCTGACCCTTCCAAAGGGGCCAGAGTGAAATTCATCTTAAACCCTATTTCTTGCTTTGGATAGACTTGCAACCTTGTTCCTAGCTTGGAAAATGACCTAACTTTGCCTAATGAGGTGGTTTGAAACATGAAAACTGAGCAATCTGGCCTAGAATGGAGATTTCGCTCCTGACCCTTTCAAAGGGTCCAGAGCGAAATTCCCAAAAGCTCTTATTGTGCAGTGAAGAAGGTCAAATTTTTTGGCATGAATGGAAGGGAGATAGCTTGTTTTGCCTCTTGAAGATGTTTTGAATTGAAAAAATGAAGGATTTTGCCCAAAAGGGAGAATTTCGGTCCTGACCCTTCCAAAGGGTCCAGGGCGAAAATTCTTCAATCACCTGTTTTTCTTGCAAAATCAAGTCAAGCTTGGGTTTTTATGGCTTGGATGAGAGAGGAGTAGTGTCTTCTTTCCTTGAGAGGTGAATTCAACTTGAAATGATGGTGGAATAAGCCTAAATTAAGAAATTCGCTCCTGACCCTTCCAAAGGGTCCAGAGCGAAAATCTCTATAGGAGGTATTTCTGGCCTTGTTTGGTCAAATTGAGGTGTCCAAGACATGATGAAAGGAAGAATGAACATATTGAAACCCTTGGGCATGTTTAGAAGTTGTGAAAATGAAGGATTCTGGCCAGGAAAGGAAATTTCGCTTCTGACCCTTCCAAAGGGTCCAGAGCGAAATTCCTTATAAACCTATTTTTTAGCCTTTCTTGGACATGAAACTTTATTCCTAGCACAATGAAACATGAAATCCTACCTTGCAAAGAAGTTTCAAGTTTAGAAAATGATGATTTTTGGTCAAGATTGAGAATTTCGCTCCTGACCCTTCCAAAGGGTCCAGAGCGAATTTTCTCAAAACTTCTTTTGCTATCAACTTTTGCTAGAACAAGTGTGGGATGAGGTAAAATCGAGAAGGAATTGCCCCTTGGAGTGACTTGAAGTGCTAAGAAATCATTGAAAAGCGAAGGAATTGAGCCAAATAGTGAATTTCGCTCCTGACCCTTCCAAAGGGTCCAGAGCGAAATTCCTAAAAACACCTATTTTTCTTGCAAGGTCAAGACAACTTTTTGGTTTTTATGGCTTGAATGGGTGTGAGGAGGTGTGTTTTTGCCTTTTGAAGATGATTGAGGTTGAAAAGATGAAGGAATTGAGCCTAAAGAGAGAATTTTCGCTCCTGACCCTTCCAAAGGGTCCAGAGCGAAAATCCTAAAAACTATCCTTTCTTCCAAATTTTGGACAAAACTAAGCTTAGACATGGGTATGAGAAGGCATTTGGATTGCCTTAGAGTGGAATTGGGTGGACAAGAATGCAAGTTTTGAAGCCAAGAGAGAATTTCACTCCTGACCCTTCCAAAGGGTCCAGAGCGAAATTTCCAAATTCTCCTTTTTCCTTGCAATTTAAGACAAGATTTTGATTTTCATGACTTGGAAAGGAGTGAGGCAAGATGTTCTATGCCTTGGAGGTGATTTGAAGATGAAAGGATTGGAAAATTGCCCTGAAAACTGATTTTCGCTCCTGACCCTTCCAAAGGGTCCAGAGCGAAAATCCTAAAACCAATGTGTTCCTTTTAAGTTTGTGCTAAGACAAGACTAGACCAAGGTAGAAATTGCCCTTGAGACCACCTTTGAGTTGATGTTGGCTTCCAAAAGTGATGATTCTAGGTTAGAGGAAGATTTTCGCTCCTGACCCTTCCAAAGGGTCCAGGGCGAAAATCCTAAAATCCCCTATTTTGCCTTACAAGAACAAATCAAACTTGGATTGGGTGAATGAAGAAGACTATTTCCTAACCTTGTGAGGTGGATTGAAGTTAAAATGATGGAGGAGTAAGCCTAAGCAAGTAAAAATCGCTCCTGTCCCTTCCAAAGGGTCCAGGGCGAAAAACATCAAAGCCACCTTTTCTTCCAAAGTTTAAGTAAAACTAGGCCTCGACTACAGTGATAGAACCCATTTAGAATGCCTTGGGAAGATTTGGAATTTCAAAAAATGAGAATTTTGAGCTCAGGAGGAATTTCGCTACTGACCCTTCCAAAGGGTCCAAAGCGAAATTCCCCAAAAAGCAGTATTTCCTTCAAAATATTGATGAGTCAACTCAGTGATTGAGATGAATATACCCTGGAGATTGCCTTGAAGGAGGTTAATGATCAAGCTAAGGTAAATTGTGACCTAAAAAGAGAAAGTCACTCCTGACCCTTCCAAAGGGTCCAGGGCGAAATTCACATTATCACCTAATTTGCTCATGAGAAATGCTAAAACTTGAAATGCAAGACTTTGATTAGGTCAAAACAAATATGAGCTTGCCTTCCGGAAGATTTTGGAGTCAAGAAAACAAGGTATTCAAGTCCTAATTTGAAAAATCGCTCCTGACCCTTCCAAAGGGTCTAGGGTGAAATCATCAAAAAAGCCTATCATTCAACCTTGTTAGAGTGAGTCAAGGGTAAATTGCGAGATTGTGAAGACAAGGGCATGGGAATTTGCAAATCTAGGTTGTGAAAATTTTGACTCATGAAGTAAACAAGCCTGGATGTGAGGTTCAAACAAGCTTTGAAAGTAATTTAGACCTTCATTACTTTGGATATTTCAATGCCTAAGGAGGAAAGAAGCTTCATTAAGCCTTGATCAAACCTTAATATTCCTCAATTTTCACTAAATTTGCCAAATTCAAGACTTTTGGCGAGGCTAATGCAAGTTCGCATGAATTAAGGCATTTGCAATTGAATTAATTAATTTCAAGCCTTAAAATAAATATAAAATTCACCTTGGAAGCCTTGTATTTAATTTTAAAATTAAAAAAAATTAAGGTGAGCACTCAAGCCTTTTATTTTGTCTTTTTAGGCAAGTCGGCCTCCTTTTAAGTGGGATTTTATTGTATTTTATTGCTAATTGACCCAAGTCGGCCTCATGAGGAATTAGAGTGAGCGCCCTATATAAGGGAGGTGTATTGTGGACAAAATGCAAATCATTCATTCATTATTCACATGCGAATTTGAGGAGCAGATTAGAGGAGCGAATTTTTATTAAGTTGGAGGCTAATTTCCAGAATTTGCTAAGTGTTTGGAGGCTGGTGGAAAGCGAAGTTCTTTTGAAGGCTGATTAAGGCATAATTTATCCAAAGGAGGACCAGAAATTCAGTCCTTATCCAGCAAATTTTGATCTCCTTTTCTTCATTTTCCAAGGTTGATAGTTAAGCTTTCAAAGAAGAGGTATGAAGAATCAATTTTTTTTTTTTTTGAAGTTCTTATTCAAGACTTATTTTGATTTCATAGCAATCTTTTAAAATTCTAGTCTTGTAAAATCTGATTTCATTCATAATTAATTTGAAAGTTTATAATTCTTGGATTTTCAAATTAATGTCTAAATTATTCCCTTGAAAGGTCTTAGATCCTATGCTTTAAGATATTATACTCAAAGACTAACTTTAATCTTTTGTGTAGGCATCAAATGACGACCCCCAAAGCCGGAGGATCAACTACTTGGCAGACTCTCATCAAAAAAGATCAAGCCAGGACAAGGACGATCTCCTCCAGTCCAACATCATTAAGGACAACCTCCTCCAATCCAGTTTCATTAAGGACGACCTTCTCCATCTATCTTCCAGTCCAGCATTTGAAGGAAAGCATCACCAAATTGAGCATCAACCAAGTGTTAGACAAGGTGGCATCCCAGTCATCACTCCTCCAGTCGGGTTGGTCCACCTCAGCATGTTCAGATTCAATATACCTGACTCGTTAAAGATGGCACAAACTTCGATGTACCTACCCCGACTATCCATTGGTCGAATATTCCAAAGAAGACGTGTCCAAATAATGCAATTATTTCATTCGTCAGAATTAAGTTTGTTGTAACAAACCCTAATTAGGGTTTCATTGTAAAATCTTGGCCATTGATCTCGAATTGATCCAAGCCGTTCATTGTATTTGAGGATGCTATATATGCCCTCACTCATTTCATTTTAGGGGGTTAGAGAGTTTAGAGTGAAAAAAGTTAGAAAGTTGGAGAGAAATAAGTTATTGTTGTAGCAAAATTAAGTAGTGAAGAGAGAAATTTGAACAATTGTTGTCCATTTGGTTATGAGATCAATAAAATATTGAAGTTATGGTATTTTATTGCAATACTTGTGGCTATCTTCATGATTGTTTATCTTCTTGAATCACTTTCAATTGAAATAGCATTTAAATTTTAAGTTTGAAGGACGAATTGTTGTGCTTGATCTTAGATAAGATTCACATTCCAAACCACTAGCTTCTTACTGATTGTAAGAACGCCTTGTGTGGTCAACTGGAAACATTGAGATTGATTAAGAATTCAATCATCATTAGAAGTATTGATATGTATCTCCTTGATAGTATCTATATCCTTGATGATTTGAAAGTTATTGAATCCCCTTAGATGATCACATCAATTCCAATAGAGTTGTAATCTCTTGGCGATACTGAAATTGGTATTATCTTATCAAGTCTAGCCTTCATTGAGTCATTCTTAGGATTAATTTAAGTATCTCTTCTTTGAAACCTTATCTTTTGATATTTCTGAAAATCTGTCAGCATTAGGAAAATCCTGTTCCCTCATTTGAAAGGAAGTAGTATGGACAAGCTTTCTCTGAAAGTACGTAAGGCCCCCTGAAGAAACAGCAAACACAACCACCACTGGTGCTTATCCACAAGTAGAGATCCTACAAAGCAGAACCTTGAAGTCATCCCGATTGATCCTTTTTGCGACATCTTCAGCATTCAGAGACTTTATTCAAGAGAGGATAAGATACCTCTGGGTATTTTATTCTGTGTTTGGTCGTGTACAAAATACACATCAACAGGTCCTCTTCTAGGTAGGCCACCTCATGGTAGTAGACCGGGGAGTCCCATGAGGCCAAGGGGGTACAAGGGGTATTGCCTTTGGGCTTAGAAGGGATGGACTTCTGGGGCACCCTATTGTGAATACACCTCAGCCCTCTATCATGGTGGACCAATACACTAGGAGCCAAATCATAGGAAGTGGAAAAGGATGCCATGATGAAGGGGAACAGTTATAGGACACCTCACTAGGTACACCACCTCATATGGATGGCAAGGGCCACATGAGGCCAAGAGTGATGGTATATCCACTCTTGGGCCTAGGGTAGAGGATCTCTAGGGCACCCTATCAAGTCACCTTATTCTAGCTTCCCTATGTTTGAATTCCCCCAAATAGATTAGAGATATCTTATGATTAGATTAATGTCTCCAATATAGTAAGATCTATGCTCTTGATGTTCCTAATTAAGAAAATCTATTTTATGAACTATGTTACAAATGGTTTCTAACCTGTTTGCAGGGTCTCAATCAGGTAAATGATATCACTAACCCTATTCCATTTCTTGTTTTACTTGGAAATTCTGATTTAGGGCAGAAAATAGGGTATTACTATTTAGCCAAAGGGGACATTACATTTTACCTCATTCTCAACCTCCTAAGCCACTTGAGTACATGGTTTGACATTTCGGAAAGCAATCCATACAAGGCAATGTTTGAGGCAATTTGTGTATCCTCTCATATCCATCCCACTTTATTTGCAGATCACCATTCCATACACTGACCTACTATCATATGCTTTCAAGCAGGGTCCCTAAGCTTGCCACCAACTCTCATACTTGCAGATATCATTTTGTTTTTGAAAAAAATAGAAATAAGCTCTAGCAATATGGAAAGACAAAAAAAATCAAACAAAACCCTAGCAATCTAGCACAAAACATTTCAAATGAAAGATTTCACCAAAACAAGTTACTAAACCCTAGCACAGGAAATATGTTGGTGTTAACTGGAAATGCTACTAAATAAGAGCTGATAAGAGCCAATTTCTTGTTCCCAAACCCCTGCAAACTTAAACACCATTGCCCAACGTCACTGTGAAAAAAGAAAGGACTCTCTTAACGATGATTTTTTGGGGGCCAAATGGACTTATGGAACTGCAGGTGAGTTTTTAATTGAAAGTCTTGAGTTTTTTGCTGTGTTATTGTTAAGTAACTTGCTGCTGAGTTATACTGCAAATTTATGGTCTAAATCTTACTTCATGGATCCTTGTAGATAGGCATGCTGAGAGATTGGTTGTGTTATTAGCTTCTCTAATAAATAGTCCGGTTTATCTTGTCAAGTGAGCTGATCTTTTCTCTGGAAGAAAGAAGTGGAAAAGAGGCAGTCATTGTTGATAGTCCTCAATGATATTCCTGTCAAAATCTGGTTTTAATCCATTCCTCTCCAACATTTCTGCCTCTTGACAACCTAGTAATCTTTGACCCTTACAAACCAAGTTTGTATAGCTCAATCTTTAAAAGTAATAAACTGCTAATGCTTAGTAAGGGGATATTCAAAACCTAGGATCCATCCTAAATTAATGCTTGGGTCCCATCCTTGATATCCTATCTTAGCCATGACAGTATGAGAGAATTACATGATTTTTTGAATTCTGGGGTTTCAGAACCAGTTGGCAGATTAGAGTAAAGATCTTCTCCATCAATAGGTGGTTCCAAGTATTTTGTCTGAACAGTGCAACGCCAAAGTCCATGCTTTTCCTGGTACGGCTGCCATAAAATTTTGATCTCCAAACATATCCTATGTTTTGGACAAAATACCATTTTCTAAGCACATAAGGTGAATGTGCCGCTTGTATTACTAGGTATGATCTATATTTTTATCACATCATTTATCAATTTTATTTTATAATCGACAACTGAAGACATTATTACTACTAATACATGTGTAGCAACATTTTTCTCACAAAACAAATATTCATGGACTAGGAAGGAAAACAAGTTTGAATCTTGTACAAAATGCCCCTTTAAATTTCTTTTTCCAAGCGCACCATCTTATTCCAATTCACTTTGGCTTATTGAAATTATGTAGATTTATGATTTTATCGTTGCTACACTTTCAGACCAAACCAGGGAAAACAAAATACAAATTCCTGTTTCTTTTTTATAAGGCATGGCTGACAGTTTCCATTTTCAGCACAAAAGTGTTCAAAGGGCCACTTCTTTTATCGGGAGTGCATCTTCCTCCCTTCCTGCTTGCATAGGACATCGTGGAACTCATGAAGCTTGTTTCACATTGGATCGTGTCCTCGTAAGATTTGAACCCAGGTTGTGTGAAATTTGGACAACTGGTCAAATTTGTCACTAGATCACATACCAGTAGACAAATTTGAGTAGTGAAAAACCTGGGTAGCTTTTTCTTGAAATTATCTCAGTGTGTGTGGGTGGAAGCTACTGCGCAATTACAAATTTCTCTCGATTCAAGCATTTTTTTTCATATTTGATTGTTTCTGACCTATTTTCTCTTCTAATTTAAGCAGTCGTTCAGTTTTAATTGCATCGTTCCATGTATGAAAATTCCTCTTATCTTTTTCCTTTTTTGTGTAGTACTTACCAACTGTCATGCTATTTATTATTTTTCTTTAAGCGTAGTTACAGTAGCCCTCACAGTTACTCCTCATGCAGGTAAAGCGGCTTTATGATGCATTTCATGAGCCCTTTAGGCGGGTCACAAAGTATAGTAGGAGCCCCATGAAAACCGAAGTTGCAAGCCAGGACAAAACAGAAAATGATGACAGAACTAAAGAATCAGGCAGGGACAAAGCTGATGAGGCTTTGGAAGTCAAACAGCCTGAGCTATCAGTACAGTCAGCTCTAAGCTTGGCATATGCCAAGTATGGGAAGAAAATTGCTGCACAGAGGGACAATGGTAACAAAATCGAAGAACCTAGTGATGAAGGAGCTACATCAGAAACGTGTTTAGAAGACAATGTAATTAAAAGAGGGATTGATTAAGAATTTATTTTTCGTAGATTAATCCCATGTTTCTGATTGCATCAATGCATTATAATGTAGCTGATATACTTATGACCTTTTGGATTTTACTTTCTGGAAATTTACTTCAATGGTGGAATTAGATTATGAGGTATCCTGAGAATAGGCATTCTGTGCTCTTTCATTAGGTATGTCTTCAGCAAAGTTTGTGGAACTTAGGTAAACTCCATGAACTTAAGTGGTTGATGTTATTGTGAAGTTGGTAATGCTGACTTCAAAGGTGGATCACATTATGGCATACCATGAGGGTTGGCGTTCTATGCTTTTATTCTAAAGTACATCTTTGGCAAAGTTTATGGAATTTAGGTGAAGTCTGTGAACTTCAGTGTTGGATGTTATTGTGAAGTTGGCAGTGTTAACTTGTGTCATGATTCATAACCAAGATTTCTTCTGCACCTTTATAGTGACACCGATAGATACCAATTTTTTTTGGTGAGAAGGGCTGGAAAAAGCAATGTATATATGTTGACTAAGGCTGACTATTGATTATAGGTTTAAATTCTATCAGATAGGTTTTGTATTTCATTGTAATACCAATGACCCCAGCAATCTAAGAATTATTTTGACTGGGATTGTGTACTCTTTAATCAAATTCCTGAACATTCGTTTGGATGATTGCAATCATTCTTCCATCTGTTGAAAGTTTCCTACTGGACAACTTTTCTAATTTTTTGATTTTTATGTTTTCCTCTGATAGAAATAGATAGAAATAGTTATTAGTCCCGCCTATCTATAGGCGGAGACTAATGTTTTCGTCTCTCTCAATTTGCCAATTAATTTTTGCCCCGAAAACTGAGTCAAAATTTATTCTATAGTTTCCTATAGTTAACAGTAATTTATTTATTAAAATCAATTTCCTCTATCTTTTTAGATTTTTCCATTGGCGGGTGTATATTTTTCTGGGTATTTTTTGTTTTTTCTTCAAAATAAAAAAAATGACGAATCAAATGTGAGCAGAAAAAAATTGAGATGGTTTTCTAATGTCTTGTGCAAAAATATTTATCATCTACATCGCCGAATTCAAAAACATTGATATCTAGCGAGCTCTTTTGTGGAATGCATATTATTAAATGCAAAGTACTGTGATAAATGCAAAGTAATGTGAGTGTAAATATTAGAACAACTCATTGTCATTTAATGCATATCTTATCATATCTGGTCTCATTGAATGCAGTTTTAATGCATATTGTCTGTGATTGCATATTGCTGTGCTTGTTGATTATTTATGTTCAGAGCAACAGTATTAGTATGTTCAGAGCGATTCAAAAGCAGTTTCAATAACAGTTTAAGTGAGATCAGAAAAACTGGTTTGTTTTTGTTTTGTTTCTCTTTATGTCTGAAAGAAAAATTTTGGTTAGTTTTGTTTCTCTTTTGTCTGAAAGAAAAATTATTTCTTGCTTGTTTAATTGTACTAATTATTGCCTTACTTTTTTAAAAATATTTTTGTAAGCCCGAGCTACTGAATTGGAAAAATCCCCAAATGGACACTGGTTTTGTTTGTGTGATTTTTTTTCACTATTTGTTCTGCAAACTTGAAATTGTTAATGCATTGTGATAGACAAGAACAAAATAAATAATTTTATTGTCATACTTGTGGTTTCTTTCACTATTTGTTCCTATTGTAATGTATCTGAGTCCAGTCGGAAGACAGTTGCAGATTGGCACATCATCTAGGACAACCTTTTTTTATTTCTTTGTAAAATTTTACTTCCTATTTGACCTCATTGTATGGGAACAAAATTTTGAGGTATGTACGCTATATTTTCTCCCCCTCTCTGTCAATTGCATTGGAGTGTAGGAGAAAATTGTAGTCTCTGTTTTACTAATTCGTAAACATCAATACCAGTTCTGTCTATTGGCATCTGGTTTGACAGCTCTTGGGGTTTCGTTGCACTTATAGCGGCAAGATTTATTTATTTATTTTTCCTTGGCTATGCTTTTTTAGTTTGAAAGCTCTCACTAATATTCATGAGGGTTATGAAATCAATTGCATTCAAGCATAGAATAAAATGCTATCAGTCTTATGTCGTAATGTCCACACAGATTTGTTTGTTACGGTGTTGCTCCGTTTCATATACTGTTTGAACCCCATCTTCTCTGCTTATGATTTGCCTACCAATTTATGCCCAATATTTTTTTCCTTAAAATGCATCTGAAATTTTGTGAGATCCGAGAATTTTCCCATTTGGGAAGCTCATAGGAATAAGAATCTTAGAACCTAATATCACTTTGAATTGGAATTCATCTTATCGTCATCTTTCGGCTACAATTTTGTTTGGGAGATGGGATTAATAACATCAGGGAAAACTTATAGCTTAATTTTTACTTTTTACCTTTAGTCGAGTATTTAACTAGAAAACCAACATTTTTTTGCAAGGACTATGTAAAATGCAAGTAGTTTTATTAGATCAGCTGAAATTGTAAATTCTATGTTCTTCTTCAATTATTTATCTGGGAGTGTAGCGAATTTAATTTTTGGGATTCGGGGGATAGAATGAACCAATTCATAGTTTGTTGCAAAAAAGTGTTTGCCTTTTTATAGTTTATGTGAATCCAGTTTTTGTAGATCTTAGCCATGAAATTTTGTTTGTGGTTAACTCTAACTCTTTGTTGAAAATTAGATAGAATTTAAAGTTTAGGAGGAAACAGATTGTCTCGGGTTTAATGATTCATGTCTTTCTTTTCATACTAAGCCATTTCAACGGGTTGTTAATGTAATTGTATATTTAAAAAGGCAGGGTGTATGAAACGTAATAATTAATATAAGGAGAAAGATGTATAGATGTTATTTAAAGACCATTTTGGTCATTCTGAAATAAAATGACATCAAAATCCACATTGAAAAAAAGAAATGGAGAAAATCTTGAGAACGATGTTGTAATGGCAATTGTGTACCATACCTGATAATTGTTTGTCCTCAATTTGATTAATAAGTTTCAGTCACCATTTATTCCATCCTTCGCTCTATCTACACAATGAGTGTTTTGAGTAGTAGCTAGAGAAGGAAAAAAGGTAACAATTAGAAACACACAATGCTCAGTGTCATAGATTGAGAACAAAACATCTGATAATTGGGAAAATTTAGCATAGTTGCATCGAGAAACCCTTCTTTCCACTTCTCCATTTAATTTTTCGGTTCATACCAAGATGTGCTTTACAGTATGTTTCTAGAAGTGTCTCGCGAGGTATAAAATCTCATGCAAAGAACCCTTTTGACAACTGTTGTCTTTCAAGTCACTTGTCAGCAGTCTTTTTCATACACGTAGTTTTTCCAGGACCTGCCACAGAAGAGAACAAAAAGGCTCCCCCAAAATAGGCACCAGAGAGAGAGGAGAAAAATCTTGAAGCCACTAAAATAGTTGTATACAACAGATTCTGTGGCTCTTCCAGTACATAACATGTCTTATGCAAATCTGAATATGGGGTTTCACCATAGTTTTAGGTTTATGTTTATTCCATTCAAAATTACTTAATTGTTCTCAACACTTCAATGCATTGCTAACATGTTTTTAGCTAAAGGCAGGGACTCATGCTGTCTCACAGCTCTTGTTTGTATCATATTTTGTTATACCTTTTGGTATTTTCTGGTTTTAAATAGTAAGAAAAGATCGTGTGTATCGCAAATATCATAATAAAAATATAATAATCTAATAATAAATTAAAATAATAAAATGCTATAATAATATAATACTTATCCTATTTAAACAATTACACCAAACATAGGGAATATCACCTCTAATTGAACCATTATGAAACCCTTGGGTAACTCAAATTGATCAAACCTGTCCCAAAATCAACCCTAATGTAAGAATAATAATAAAATAAGAATAATATAATAAATTATAATGTTAATATAATAATATTGAGATTTAAAAAAATATTATAATCTAATAATAAATATTATAAGAATATAATAAGTATCCTATTTAAACATTTACACATGAACATTAAATCTTGTTGAATATCACCCCTAATTGAACTATTATTGAAACGTTAGTGTTATCAAATTGATCTACCCTTTTCCAAGCTTTATCATACAACCAATTAACGTAACCCTAACACCAACCTTAAACATAACATTAACATTATTTCAACTCTAATGACTAAAAACAATTGTAGTTTTGACCAATTTTAGTTAGGTAGATTATATTAAAAATTATTTATAATATAAATTATAATTATTTATATTTTTGTTTTTTATTACTATCATTTATATAATATTTATTATTCAATTTATATTAGATTTATATTATGTCATTATTATTATATTAAATATTATTTAAATAATTTAATTAGCGGTAAATAGTAATATTAATATAATATTATATAGCTCAATAAAAGGATAATAGTATAATATAATCTTTATTAATAATAATACAATATAATATAATATATAGTTTTGTTATATACATTATACATTATTTTTTATTTTTTTTATATTTTTTGTTAGATTATTATATTTTTATTCTAATAGTATACTAAATTAAATTATAATCCTAACCTTTAAAAAATCTAAAATTTAACCTTAAATCCAATTAAATATTAAACCAAATTTAATTAACCCTAAACTCAAACCAAATTGTACCTCAACCCTAACATACTAAACCAAATCGAACCCCAACTCTAAACCTAATTGAAAATTAAACAAAATTAAATTCAAACCAACACTAAACCAAATATATCCCTAAGATTCACAATAAACTAAATTGAACCCTAATCTTAAATATAATTGATAATAAACCAAATTGATTCTTAATTCTAAACATAATTGAATCCTAAACCAAACTAAATCTTAACACTTATTAAATTAATGTCTAAACCAATCCTAACTCTAATTTAATATTAGACCCTAACTCTAAACAAAATTGAACCCACTCTAAATTTTTTTGGAATCCAAACCCTAAAAAAATTGAGCACTAAACCAAATTAAACCCTAACACTAAATTGTTAATCATACCATTAACACTAAACCAAATTGAACTAGAGCTATAGCATTAAATCAAATAAACCATAACATCGAACCATTTAGAAGTTTATTGCCAAACCTAATTGAACATTAAACCAAATTGAACCTTGCCCTATTACTAAACCAAATTTGAACCCTAAACCTAATTGAATACTAAACCAAACAAAATCCTAACTGTAAACCTAATTCAACACTAACTAAAAGTGAATGCTAACTCATATTACATTAGAGTTTGCTTTTATCTTAACCCTAATTCTAATTCTATAACTAATCCTAACAGTAACACTATACTTAAATTGAACCCTTACCCTAAACCTAATAGTTAAGCATTAAACCAATCTAAAACCTAACCTTAAACCAATCCTAACACTAACTCAAAGTGAGCCTCAATCTTAAACCTAACAAAAGATTAAACCAAATTGAACCATAATTAAACCCTAATTGAATCATAATATTAACTCAAACCCTAATTTAAATGAAGCCTTAATCATAATTCTAAGTCAACACTAATCTTAATTGAACTATAAACTAAATCAAACCCTAACCCTAACACTAAACTAAATTGGACACAAAGCCAATTTGAACCCTAATCCTTATTAATTAGGGTTAGTATTTTAATCCCAACCCTAACTATATTTCTATATTTGATTTTTGACCCTAAAACTAAACCAAATTGAACCCTAATCATAACCCTAAAACATTCAACTCTTAACTTGACTCTAAACCATAATGAATCCTAAACCTAACACTAAATTATATTGAACCCTAACACTAAGCCAGATTGAATCCTAACCCTAATTACAACTCTAGAAAAATTGAACCCTAGCCCTAACCTTAAACAAAAATGAATCCTAACTGTAATTCTAAACCAAATGTAACTATGACCCCTAAACAAATTCTTAACCCTAAAACTAATATTAGACCAATTGAACTCTAACCCTAATACTAAATCAAATCAAACCCTAATTCTAAACTCAATTGAATCTTAATCATAAATCTAATTAAACATTCAATCAAATTAAATCATATCCCTAAATCAAATTCAACCATGACCCCTAAACCAAACCGAACCCTAACCCTAAACCTAATTGTCTTATACCAATTTGAATCATAACTATAATAATAAATAAAATTGAACCCTACCCCTAAACCAAATTAAATTGTAACCTTGACCCTAAACCATTTTGAACCCTAACACTAAACCTAATTGAACATTAAACTAAACTAAACTAAACTAAACTCTTTCCCTAAAGAAAATTATACCCTAATCTTAATAATACTAAATTAAACTCTAACCCTAATCCAAATTGAACACTAACCTTAACACTAGTCAAATTGAACCCTCATCCTTACAGTAAACCAAATTGAACCCTAAACTTAAACCTAATTAAAAATTAAACTAAATTGAACCCTAACCTTAAACCTAATTAAAAATTTAACCAAATTGAACCATAATTAAACCTTGATTGGACAATAATATTAATTGAAACCCTAATCAAAATAAAAACCTAACCATAACTCTAAGCAAATTGAACCTTATTCCCAACCTTAATTGAAAATAAATCCTAACCCAAACTCTAAACAAAATGTTATTTATAACCCTTAAACAAATTTTTAATTCTAAAACTAGCAATGTACCAAATTGAAGCCTAACCTTAATACTAAAGCAAATGGAACCCTAACCCTAAACCTAATTTTCTTGTACCCAATTGAATCCCAATCCTAACAATAAACAAAATTAAACCCTAACCCTAAACCAAATTGAATGACAAAGTTGATCGTAAACCAATTTGAACCCCAACTCTAAACCTAATTGAACATTAAACCAAATTAAACCTTGACCTTAAACAAAATTGTACCCCAACCTTAACAATATACCAAATTAAATTCTAACCCTAAAAACCAAATTGAACCCTAACCCTGATACTAAACCAAATTAAATCATAACCCTTATAGTAAACCAAATTGAACCCTACCTTAAACCTAATTGAATCCTAACCCTTATTAAAGTAGGTTTAATATTTTAATCGAAACCCTAACTCTAATTTTATATCAAAATCCTAACAAATTAAACACTAAACCAAATTGAGCCCTAACCCTAAACCTAATCAAACCCTTAACCTTAAATCTAAACCAAAAGAAACCCTAACACTAAACCTAAACCAAATGAAACCCTAAGCCTAAACCAAATGAAACCTTAATCCTAACACTAAACCATATCGAACCTTAATCCTAAGCTTAATTGAGCACTAATCCAAATTGAATCCTAACCCTTATTAAATTGGGGTTAGAATTTTAATCCCACCCTAACTATTGTTCTATATCTAATCCTAACCCTAACACTAAACCAAATTTAACATTAAACTTAATTGAGCACTGACTGTTAACCTGACCAAACCTTAACACTAAACCTAATTAAACACAAAACCAAATTGAACCCTAACTATAACACTAAGCCAAAATGAGTTCCCTAATCGTAAACCAAAATAAACCCTAATAGAATATTGTTATATAAGGGTTAGGGTTTGATTTGGTTTAGCATTAAATGAGCCCTAATTGCAAACCTAAATGAACCCTAATTGTAAACCAAAATTAAACCTAATCGTACACCAAATTGAGCCATAACCCTAACCTTAAATTAAAACGAATCCTAACCCTAACTGTAAAGCAAATGTAATTCCAACCCTTAAACAGGTTGTAAATACTAAAGCTTACACTAAACCAAATTAAACCCTAACTTTACTAATTAGTCAAACTGAACCCTAACCCAAAGTTCCAAATTGAACCCCAAAACTAAACCTAATTGAACATTCAACCAAATTAAATTATAACGATAAACTAAATTGAACCTTGACCCTAACACTAAAAAAACTGAATCGTAGGGTTAACCCAAATTAAATCATAAACACAACCCTAAACCAAGTCGAATCATAACCCTAAACCTTATTGAATATTAAACCAAATTAAACTTTAACCCTAAACCAATTTGTACCCTAATATTAACACTATACCAAATCAAACCCTAACCCTAAACCAAATTTAACCGTAACCTTAACACTATCAAATTGAATCATAACCCTAACACTAAAACAAATTAAATCATAATCCTAAACCAAATCGAATCATAACACTAATTCTAAACCAAATTAAACACTAACCCTAAACCTATTTAAACATTAAACCAAATTAAACCCCACCCCTAAACTAAATTTTACCCTAACCTTAACACTAAACCATATTTAACCCTAATGTTAAACCAAATCAAACCCTAAGCCTAACACTAAGCCAAACTGAACCAATTGAAAATTAAACCAAATTGAACCTTAACCCTAAACCAAATTGAACCCTAACACTAAACCAAATTAAATCCCAACCCCAATCATAACCCTAAACCAAATTGAACCATAACTCTAACCTTAAATCAAAATGAATATTAACTCTAACTATAAAGCAAATGTAATTCTAATCCTTAAACGAATTGTAAATCCTAAAATTAACACTAAACCAAATGGAACCTTAACTCTAAACCAAATTGAACCCTACCCTAAACATAATTGAACAATCAATCAAATTAAACTGTAACCCTAAATCAAACTGAACTTTAACCCTAACACTAAACAAAATTGAACTGTAACCCTAAACCAAATTAAATCATAAACATAACCCTAAACCAAATTGAACTATATCACTAAACTTAATTGAACATTAAACCAAATTATACTCTAACCCTAAACCAAATTGTACCCTTCAAAATGTTAACACTAAATTTAACCCTAAACCTAACCATAAACCAAATTTATCCCTAACCCTAGCCATAAACCAAATTGAACTATAATATTTACAATAAACCAAATTGAACCCTAACCCTAAACCTAATTGAACGCTGAACAAAATTGAACCTTAACCCTAAACTTGATTGAACACTAAACCAAATCAAGCCCTAAGCCTTATTAAATTAGGCTTAATATTTTAATCTCAACCCTAACTTTAATTCCATATCTAATCCTCACTCTAACACTAAATAAAATTGAACCCTCCCCCTAAATTTATTTAAACCCTAACCATAAACCAAATTGAATACTAAACCAAATTTAATCCTAACCTTAAATAACTTGTTAATCCTTACACTAGCACTAAACCAAATTTAACCCTAACTATAACACTAAATCAAATTGAACCCTAACCCCAAACCCAAAAAACCCTAACACTAAACCCGATTGAACATTAAACCAAACCTTAAACCAAATTAAGCATAAACATTAAACCATAATTAAACCTTAATATTAATTCAAACCCTAATTTTATTAAAACCTTAACCATAATAGTAAGTTAACACTAATCCTAATTAAACTCTAGCTCTAATTAAACCTTAACCATAACCCTACCTCTAAGACTATTTGAAGCATAATCTTGATCCTAATTGTAACTAAATCCTAGCCCTATTTGAACCCTACTCTAATTTCAACCCTAACCCTTATTAAACCCTAATTCAAATTCAACCCTAACCATAACCCTAATTAAACAATAACCTTAATTGAATTCTAACCCTATCCTTATTCCTAATTGTACCATAACCCTATTTGAACTCTAAGTGTGTTGTTGAATGTAAATTAAATCCTAACACTGATCCTAACCCTTGCCATAATATAATACTAACCCAAACACTAATTGAATGCTAACTATATTTGAACTCTATTTATAACCCTAAATGAACCCTAACACTAACCTTGGTAAATTAGGATTATACTTTAATAATGATTATGTTTCAAGTTGACTTTTCCTTTAATAAGAGTCCACTTTATTTTTTAACTTTTTTTGATATCATGAGATAACCCGACGACTCTTTTTTTGCCTAGTTTTTTGGGTATGGAGGAGGCGAGCTGAGGCGAGAATACCTCGATGGATGATTGAGCGGGCTCAAACAACCCATCCACTGAGTAAACCTAGCCAACGAGAGTTGAACCTTGGACCTGTATGGGAAGAACTCAAAGACTTGGCACAACCTAACCAACTGTTTGAACTATGGGACAAAGCCGAAGAGTCTACTCAAATTTTATTTATATAGTAAAGTAATTTTATTAAAGTTAAATTATTTAAATTAAAAACATTATTAATTTTTTAAAAGTTCATTTAAATAATTAATAAGAAATAAATTATTGAACTTATAGATTCATAAATATTTTTTTATTTAATTTCTTTTGAGTTGTAGTTGCCATGCTACTAGCACATACATACATACGTACATTACATATAATTGTATATAAAAAGTAAGCAGAGAGATATCAAGACATTAATTTTGTATTGTTTAAGTAGAATAATAATAATAATAATAACTCACACACACACACACACACACACACACAGACTACAAATGTTTTAATCAATTATATTATAACTTAATCTTAATTAATATTTATTTTAAATATTAATTAAATAATTATTAATCAAGGTTATTGTTTTGAATATAACCCTAAAGGCTCTGCAACTAGGGTTTGACATGGACTTGTTGGCTGCACCTGGCATTGGGTTTCTCACTCCTGCGTGTGGACCACGGTGGTAATCTTCTTCCCCCCGCTTTCTTTTCTTTTTTTCTATCCTTTCGCCAAGGCTCTCTTCGTGCGGCGTATGCAGTTATTGTTGGTTCGAGTGGAGGTAGGAGCATTTAGTGCTCGATGGAGGCAGAATTGAGTGGGTTGGACGTGACCCATTTTCTCTCATCAAAATCCGTGGAGGAAGAACTTATTGGCAAGTCCTTTCGAGACACCATTGTTGGTGATGTGCAGATTCTGCGAGAGGCCAAGTTTACTTTGGTAAGTGCTTCGTCTGCAAGCTGCAATGGCAGAAATAGAGGACAAGGTAAGGACCCTGCCTTGGCTCCTTGTACTTTCTCTATCTTTCCTAATGACTCCATGACCGAAGCCCTTGAACTAGAAAATAAAAGGCTCCAAGGCAGTGCCATTTTCTTTGTAGTTACTAATATTGATAAGTGTCCGGCTAGGAAATTTCTTGATGACTAGATGAAAAATGTGTGGGTTAGAAAGCTAGGGTTCAACTTTTCCTTCTGTAGAATGATTCAGAAGGGTCTATTTGTTATTTTCTTTAAAGACAATAAATCACAGGCATAGGTCCTCCATAAACAGTTCTGGGCCGTTGGGCAAACCACCTTCAGGGCCCTCAAATGGTCCTTTGATGCGATTAATGAAGAAATTCTGGCTATCTCTTGCCCTCGTTGGCTTCTAATTAAAAATTTACCCCCCATTTTTTGGAATTTCATCCCCCAAATTCTTGAATCTATTGGCAAAGTGGTTAGGATTGATCATTCTTCAAATCTTGTTCCCCACCTGGATGCCAGAGTCTTGATTTCCATCAATCCTGGCATTGATATCCCTAGATTTATCGAAATCAAACTACAAGATGAATCCTTCACTTGCATTTTGGAAATCCTAGGTGGGTTGAACTCGTGCTTCCTATGTAGACGGGAAGGTCACATCAGACGATCTTTCCCTATTCTCTCGGCTAGAAATAAATTCAATGGTAACCCCCTTGGAACCGCTGTTAATAAAGATGGTCTTACCCCCCCAATTCTTCCTCGGAGATTTCAGAGTCGTCGTTTGTATAAGATAAACTGGACTCTCTCAGTAAGGCCATCAATAATGCAGTGGCTAGTCTCTCGAAGGTTCAACCTGTCAACCGTCCTAATTTTGAAAATGATACTGACTTCGGCTCCTTTAATGCAGAACCCTCCCCCCCCCACTCAGTTGTTTATGCTACCATCTCCCAAATGGATGGACTCGAAGACTCTGGCTTCTAGGTGGTTTCTAGGAAAAACAAGAGGTTAAAAAAGAAGAATGCCCAACAATTGGCTCTGGGAAAAATCAGGGCTAGAGGGCATCATAAAGCATGTACTATCAAGGCATGCATAGAAGTTGGTGGATGTAGACTTCCAACTGAGACTCTGGCAATGACCAACCCTGACAAGGACTCTCATGTCAAGTCAATTGTTAGGACTTTTGAAGGGATTGATTGTGGAGGTGGTGATAATAGGAGTAGGGTTGCAACCCCCCTACCCTCTGCGATCCTCAATTTGTTCCTGCTTCTAAACAATTCCAAGCCTTGGATAAACCATCCAATCAGGCCTTAGTGCAAAATGGCATTGATGATCCCCCAAGGTATGAAGGTTGTTCCCCTCCTTCTACTCTCATTGCCTCCCTACCCTCTTTCCCTTTGAAACTGAATTCCTTGATTGATGATGATAATGTCCTCTATGAGATTATCCCGGTTGCTCCAATGATTGACAATCCTAAAGCTTTTTGCCCATCTGAGACAGGCGTATCTGAGGGTGATTCCCCTGAAGAAGCCTCCTTAGTTGACATTCATGAGTCTAAGGTGGAGACTGAGTTGAGATCCAACTTGTCGACTATTAATGGGGAGGAGATGAAGGATATTGACAATCTAAATGAGGAAATATTTGAGTCCGAAGCACTCACTAGAAGGAAAAGAGGGAGGCCACTAGGATCTAAAAACAAGCTCTCTCCTCTGCATAAGAAATCTAACTGGAAGGCTAGTTTCCCTAAGTGCTTTAGCAGCTTTAAGGCTGACAAGAATGATAAGTAACTGCTTGTTCTCCATGAAATGTCTATCCTGGAATATCCAAGGGCTAGAGTCCCTAGACAAGAAATATGTCGTGAGAAGATTGCTCAATCACCACAAGGAGTTGGATTTTGTCCCGCTCCAGGAGGTTAAAGCAGTTAACTTTGCATTGGAGGTCAATTTGAACTTTATTTGGAGGAACTCCCTCAAATTATTCACTAAACATGAGAAAGGCAAAAGGAGAGCTACCATACTTGTTAACCCTAACTGGGGAAACTCTATCCTTTGCTCAGGAATCTCCCCTTGCAATAGAGCTATTCGGGTAGCTTTCCAACATGGCGATTCTTCTTTTGGGTCATGCACCATCTACGCCCCCAATGACTATAGGGATAGATCTGACCTCTGGCAATGGATTTCTTCTCTTCCTGACATTCCATGGATCCTGGGGGGAGATTTCAATATGGTTGAACATAAAGAAGACAAAACAAGAGGAGCCACTATTGAATGGAAAGGAGGGGAAAAGCTTCATTGGGATCGACTAAAAAACATTAAGAGACTTTTTGATCCATTGGAAGGTTTAAAACAAGTATATAAGGGCATTTGGTTTGCCTGGTGCAACTATCAAAAAGATGGTAGCAGAATCTATTCCAGGCTGGATAGATTCTACACCAACAAAGATGTCTTTTCCTTTATCCCGGATCACCAAGATTGTCCGGTGGTTGTTAGACCTTCCTCCCTTTCTGACCATCACCCCATTTTTGCAGAGATTGTCACTAGAAACTCGAGCAAACCCTTTAACAAGACTGGTGGCAAATTCATTCTTAACAACAAGCTTCTTAAAGACGATGATGTTTTAGCTACTATCCATATAGTGAGGTTATTTAATAAGTGGAACTCCAAAGATGTTTCTTATATTCACAAGTGGAATACCTCAGTTAATAGTTGGCAAAAGATTCTTAGCACCATTGGTAAGAAGAAGGCCAAGGATGCCAGGCAGGTTGAGCTTATCCTATCCTCTAACCTACATAAAGCGGAGCAAGACATTCAAAACGATCCTAGCAACTCTCAACTTACCCATTTGGTGGCGGTGGTTAGAGATGAACTCAGAAAATGTCAACATGATAAAGCATTGGGAGCCCGAACTAGAGCTAGGGTGCTTTGGCTATCTCAAGGGGATAAAGGTTCTAAGTTCTTCTTTAACCTTCTGAAACAAAAACAATGTAAGGAAAGGATTGACAAACTTTGGGTGGACGACAAGGAAATATTTGTTGATGAGGAAATCATGAGTGAGTTCCTCAACTTTTACAAGTTGTTGTTCTCCTCAAAGGACTCTCCTTCATCCATGATTGCTAGGGACAAATGTCAGACACTTATTCCCAAGATTGTATCTCCCGATGAAGTTAGGTCTCTTAGTAAACCCTTCTCAACTGTAGAAATCATAAGAGCCATTAATTCTCTTCACAATGACAAAGCCCCAGAGCTAGATGGGCTTACCATTGAATTTTATAAGGCTAATATCACTTGGATTGTTGATGATCTACTTGAGGTCTATATTGAAGCCACTAGGACAGGGTCTCTGGGAATTGACATCAATAGAGGACTTATCAAGCTTATTCCCAAAGAAGGGGACAAGACTCTTATAAAAAACTAGTGCCCTATTACACTACTTAATGTCTCTTATAAGATACTTGCTAAGAAGCTTGCTATTAGACTCAAAAATATCTTACCCATATTTATCTATTCCACCCAAACCGGATTCATTAAGGGGAGATACATCCTGGAAAATCTTATTACCAGCTAGGAGGCTATGGAATGGGCTAGAATATCGGATCAAAAGGTGGCCATGTTTTTGATGGACTTTGAAAAGGCCTACGATAGGATTGAATGGGATTTTATCTCCACTATGCTCAAAGCCTTTGGGTTCCCTGAGATCTTTTGTCAGTATGTTCAGGTCCTTCTTAGGGATGCTCATGCCCAGGCGGAAGTGAATGGACTGATCTCGTAGCCCTTAAAGCTCAGTAGATCTATTCGGCAGGGGTGCCCTCTAGCCCCTACCCTCTTTGTGATAGCCTCTAACGCTTTGTTTTACCTGCTTAGGGACAACTCTCTCCCCCCTAAGGTTAGAGGAATCTCCCTTCCAGATGAATCTGAGTTGCTTAACATTCAATTTGCAGATGACACTACTCTATTTTTTGAATTATCAAAGGAGAACTTGAATGCTTTATCCTCCAATCTCACTCTATTCTGTGATGCCTCAGGGGCTAAGATCTCATAGTCCAAGTCTACTACGCTTGGATGGACTGAGCAACCTCCAGATTGTCTCTCCACCTATGGGTATCAATGGGGAGGACCAAACACAATTGTCAGATATCTGGGGATTCCCTTTGCTATCTCTCCTTGCCTCAAGGATATGTGGGCATGGATCAAGGGGAAGATTGAGTCCAAACTTACCAAATGGAACAAGCACTATCTCTCACTGGCAGGAAGAATGCAAGTGTGCCAAAATATTTTGTCCTCCTACAACATCTACTATGCATCTGTATGGATGTTTAATAACTACCAAATCAATGAGCTGCATAAAACCATTAGGTGTTTTTTGTGGTCGGATGGTAGAGACCATAGGAAAACTCACTTTGTCAAGTGGGAGTGGTGTTGTATGGATAAATCTATTGGAGGTCTGGGTCTTAAGGATCTGAAAGTGGAAGGGATTGCACTGGCAGCCAAATGGATTTTTCATGCACTAGAAGGTAATGAACCTTGGAAAGTTCTCATTCACAATAATATTAGAATGGGTGTCCCCAAGAAGGCCAAGTCATGGAAATTCCTCCCTATTAGTGATCTATTAGCTGGATCTTTCTCAATCTCTACCGCAGGCTCTGTTGTCTCTAAAACTATATGGAAAGCATGGGAAGCTATTAGATTTAGTGTTGGCAATAGTTGGATTAGATGCGATAACCAAGTCTTTGGGAAAAGGTCAATTTGGTGGAACTTAACCCACAACAGTAAGCCTCTCGCCCTCACTCAAGGGTGCTCGACCAAAAAATGGGCCAGCAAAGGTATTTGTTGTCTTCAAGACATTATAGCTAATGATAATCTCATCTCATGGGATGATCTCTCTAGTAAATATCAACTTCCTATATCTAATAAAAGGACTTATAACATTATGTGCAATGCCTATAATCTCTTACAGCTTCCTAAAACCTGTAATGTAAATGAAAACCAATTTCTCTCCTTTGCATGGACTGATGGTAGCCCGCTTGGTAATTTGAAACCTATCTCTATCTATAAAACCCTCTCTTCTAATGACAATATTCTGAATCACATCAATTCTAATTGGTATGCTAACCTATCACATGCCCAATGGAGCAATATTCCTAAGGCGCTCTAGAGTTCTCCGCTGGCTCCTAGGAAAAAAACTTTTAGATGGTTACTACTGCTTGATAAGCTCCCTATTAGATTTGATTATACTAAAGAGGATTTGTGTTCTATATTTAAAGTCAAGGAATCCAGTAGACACATCTTTTTTTATTGTATTATTGCTAAGGAAATATGGCTTATGTTTGGTTTTACTCTTCCATTACATAGTTGCATACTTGATGTTGTTACTGGGTGCATTAAAGGCATTAAGAAAGACACTAACCTGTTATGGAATTTGCTATCTAGTGAAATCCTTTGGTATTCATGGAAAATTAGGAACCTAGAAAAGTTTCAAGGGCAAGAAAGGGCCCTTATTGAGTCTTTTCGAAGTCTCACTCTCCACTCTGTTTGCTCGCAGGTTACCATGGTTATCAGATTGAATAAAGAGAAATTCCAGAGATTTCTTACAGACGACCACATAACAATTTTCATCTTTGAACTCTCTCATGGCTACACCTAGGGAAAGATGAATGCTGAAAGAACACCATTTGTCAATGCCTTAGATGCTCTCATAGAAGAAATCAGAGGTAATGGCCACTTGGTTCGACAACATATGATCCAGTCTGCTAGAATGTTGGATGATCGTAGGCTGGTTTGGATGGAAGGTCCTTCAGGATGGATCATCTGGATTTAGTTCATACATATATCATGGACAATTTTTTGTATTTACCTTGTTAGATGGATAGTTCTTATATTCACCTCCTTATTTTTGTAGATAGACAACTTTTGTACATGACTCAATCGTTAGATAGACCCGTATATTGTGTAAAGGAGCATTTTGTCTTAGCATGTTCAAGGAGGTTTTTTTGACTTATTATGTACATTCGCCTGCATGTACAAGGATATCGTGACCTACTGGTAAAACTTTAATATCTCTATTGTATCACAGTTTACTCTCTATAATCAATACAAAAAAAATATAACGCTAAATAAATATTAATTAAATAATTATTAATCAAGGTTATGGTTATTATTAATAACTTTAGGGTTATAATCAAAACAATTAACTAAAACTCTAGTTTTATAATTATTATTTATATTATAGCTCTAATCTTAATTATTAATAATTATAATAATAATAAAATCATTATAATTATCATTAGTGTTAGAATTAGGATTTTAATGAGTGTTAGGATTAAAAATCTGGGAATAGGGATTATAATTAGGACTATGGTAGGCTTACACTAAAGGTTAGGATTAACATTGGGGTAAATATTAGGATTAGGGTTATTTAGGGTTAGTTTTAAGATTGTAAATAAGCTAATAATTTAGTTTAAGGATAAAATTAATGTTAAGGTTATAATTAGGATTACAATTATTAGGAGTTGAATTAGACTATAATTAATTTTAGAATTAGGTTTATTCTCAAGATTAGAATTAGGGTTATCCTTATGCTTAGCGTAGCATTTGGGATAGAATTAGGGTTATGGTGAAAATTAATTTTAGGGTTATGACGAGGGTTACAATTAGGGCTAGGGTTCAAAAATATAGATTTATAAATATATAATCCTCTAAAAATATATAAAGTTTCATAAATATAATTCATACTATTATATAAGAGTGTATTATGCTAAAAAAATATAGAATTATTTTTATACACATTATAAAGGAAAATACTCATATACATAAGATTTATACCTTGTGTTTAATTTATATTTGAGTTTTGTTTTAAAAATTTAATGATTAAATTATCACTCAAATCTTATAAGAGTTGGGTCCATATTAATTTTCTTTTAATCTTATAAAAACATTTGAAATTACTTTTTATATTATTATAAAAATTTAAAATAAATCATTATAAATATCTTCAATATATATATTTAGAAAATATATAGAAACATCATTTCAAATTATTTTTTATTTAAAATTTAAAACTATTTATATTATTTTATATTATTACCCCAAGGTCTATTACACTTACGCATAGATGCAAAAACCTTATCAATAAAAAATAGAAATAGAAAATTATTTTATTATAATTTTTAGTACAAGATTAGTACATTAATATTCTTTATATATATATATATATATATGAAATATTATTAATTATGGGAGATTGAAAGTGCCCTACATAATATTCACTTTTTTTTTCAAAGGTAAGGATAAGAATGAATATAAAATAAAAATTTAATGATGCAACAATATAATAATAATAATAAAGTAGTTCTAATAGATTTTTTTATTTGGTTAAAAGATTTAATAAAAATATAATAATATAATAACAAGAATATATTAAAACATAATAATACAATCATAATCTTAATAATAATTTAATATTAATTAGATAATATTAATTATAATATAATAATATAATTTTTTAATTAGAATAATAAATAAATATAATATCTTTATCTATATTCATCTAAAGATAGATATGTTAGTTTACATATTTGTTATTATCATTTTTATAAATTATTTTAAAATTTTAAATATATATTGATAATATGTTAGCTTTATATAAGACTATAATGACATGAGATTCTTTGATATCCATATAAAACTTCATCTTAAATGATTAATATTCTTCTTTAAACCACTTTCAGTTAATGAAAGGCAATTTATAATATTTTATTTAAAATATGAATAATTTAGATAAAAAAATTAAGTGCATACCAATCTAAAGAAAGAATGCACCAACTTACATATTAAATAAGTTATTATCCATTAACAAACGTCAAATCATTCGTTCGCTCTCTATCCTTTCTCCTCACTATTGGTTTGTAGTTCTTCTTGTCAATTGTTAGGTATAAAATTATGTCAACTTCTGTAATGCATATTTCATAGACGGCAGAGATTTGTAGGTATTATGCTCAACCCAACAAACACGTGATTCCAAAATAAGGAAGCTTCTTTTAAGAATTTAGTTAAAAGACGTATCATTTTGGGTGTTGTATTTATATAATCCAATCATGCAAGACATGCAAGACATGCAAAGGTGGTTGATACGTACCGCCAAAACTGCCAACCCGTTTGAAGCTTTTGTAGGCTACCTAATATTTTATCCTTTGAAAGAACATCCATAAATATTTAATGGAGTAATTTACTTATTTATATGATGTTGAATTCTATTAGATCATGTCTTTTGCAGTTGCATGATTTAAAGGTTTTCAATTATAACATTTTAAGGGGTTTGAAATTATAATATCTTAATGAGATTTGAATTTTGATGATAAGAACAACATCATTATAATTTAACTATCATATTATGTTAATACGACGACGTCTATTTTTCATATAAAGCATATGATAAAAAACACAAATTTGCATAACACAATTGTTTTTCAGTAGATTTTTTGCATTTTTACAGCATTGAAAAGGTAGATTAAGAGGATCAACCTAGTAGAAATCGCATAAAAATCCATTGTGATTTGTAAATTTTGTATTTTTGATAAATGTTGTTTTGTATGGATAATAGACAACTGCGCCAATACTTACCAATTTCATTTATTACCATTAACATAATAATTATTTAAAAAATATTTAACTTATTTTAAGAAGTTCAGTTGAGATATTTAAATAACTTGTAAAACTATTAGTTTGAATGATTTCATTTACATTTGAAAAATGAGATATAAAATATGCATTTTAATTTAATTGTCAAATGTATTTTTGTGAAAGTGAAAATTAAAAAATGAAAAAAAAAAATAGAAAATTTTAAAAAGAAAAAAAAGAAAAAATAGCTTTTCTATTTCATACTCAGTGTTGGAGAACCATTCTCTTTCCTCAAAATTTGAAATTAGTTGAAATTGCTTGAGGATTGCATTGCTTGGACTTGGATTTGGATTGAAGGTCTATTTACTTTGCAACTGAATTTGCGAATTGTTAATTTTGGAAGTTCTAATATAAAGTAATTTCCTTCTTTTTTTCTGTGAAGTTCTTTTGAATTTTGTTTGTTGTGTTTATTCTTATGGAAGCATAGGGCCTCTATTATAGGTTTGAATCTAGTTTTTAAAATTAGATTTAACTAATTGTTTTAAATCTTTAAAATGGTCCATTATACGTCATATTTTTCTAACATTAAAAAATATGATTTTTATTATAAAAGTGTTGTGTTGTTCATATTTAAAGTCAAAGAGTATATTTAGATTTTTGAAATCTTTTATTTTAAAAATGTTGAAAAATTCAAGCTTTTGTCAATGGAGATTGGAAATTTTTTATGGTTTTCTATTAAAAAAATGTTATGTATTTTAATTGAATTCAGTAAAACCCAAAGTTCATCACAACTTTTATAGTCACATTAACAACCTAGAGTTGTTTATGATTTCACATTAATAGTGATATATATTTACAAATCAAGCCCCACAAGAATGAGAAAATGACTATGGAACTTTAGCTTATATTAACTAAGTTTGAAACGTATTACATGCATTGCTACAATAACAACCTTAGCCATAAATTACCATGATTGAACCTTGTAATAAATGGGTTGGAAATGTCTTACAATACTTAATGATAGAAATAATTCAATCATGTTGAAAGTACATGCAAAGAGGTCTCTCACTATACCAGGTAGCATGAAATAAACTATCATGTTTGACCTACAACAATAGAAAATCATATCAAGTCCACACAATAGGTATTTGTGGCCATGAAACGTAGTCATGATCTCTAGGTAATTTCATTCTACCAATAAAAATGGGTTGTCCTTTGACATGCGAAACCAAAGGGTTTTTATCCTCTAGTTCCCTACAAATTTGAAATTTTTTATCCTCATATCTAAGATACTTTAACATGTGGCTCTAAGTAGTATTTGTTAGGGTTTTCTTGTAGAATTATCATCAATTTTTTCCATAGTAAAATTATGGAAAGATGTATTCTTAAGTGCACTCAATAGTGTGGGGAGGAGCTCCACAAGAAATTTATGAGATCTCATTAAAACAATGACTAAGAAATATACCAAGACCATGGGTAGATATATATGCAACCATTACATTAATGATTCTTGTGGAACGGGTGGCTAGTCGAGGCATGCAAACAAATAGATTCATTTTTTTCCTCAATATTTGAATCCACCTTATTCATCCTTTTCTTAAATTTGTATTTGAATTTGTGCCCTTGAGTTTTGATAACTATTTTTTGGAGAGAAAGTTCCTTTGTTTGGTAGTTGTGGCATTGAACTAGCTATTAATGGCTCTCTCAATCATGTGGGGTCTATGTCTAGGAATGACAACGAAAAAAGGTGGGAATGTTAGAGTTTCCAAGTTGAGGATAAATTGCCTAATGCATTTTGTAGGTTGGAGGAAGGCATTCTATTAGGGAAAATTTGATAACTTTGACAAGGAAAAAGGAAAGAGTTGGGTTTGGAAGAGAGGCACATGAGTGAGAAGAAGTTTTATGATCTAATAAGAGTAAGAGCAAGAAAAGGTTGGAGGAAAGATGCACTAATATGGAGGAGTTTAAAATTCTAATGGAGACCCAGGAAAAGGATTGAACTCAAGTGGAATGACATATTAGGATAAGGAACTTTGAAACATCAAAATTCTTCCAAAATCCAGGGGGTTAGTGCTCTGCGTTTTCACAAACGCGGCATTCGAACACCTAAGGACATGTTTTCCAGAGTTTCTATGAGTCTTCGATCATGGAATGACCTCCAGGTCCAATTTCATTTGTCTCGACTTGATCGACAGACTTATGACCTTCTGGTTTCGGTCTTACCCTCACATTTGTTACATAAGCTTGGCATTCAGTCTGTTAGAACTTGGTGGAAGGATTGGAAATGGTATCCTTGGACTCCTTTCACCAACTACAAACCCAAAATGGGTTATCTCTAGTTGGTACCCCATTTGCCTATGATCCACATTCTTAACCAATGGTGGCATTTGCAGTCTTCTTAGAGATCTTGGAGACTCAGGTTTCTTGTTGTTTGTTCCGCCACCATTGCACCCAAGATTGCACACTTTGCTTGGTGTGTTCTTTTTCAAGGGTTGCCTTTGGGTTCCAAACTTAAACATTTGGGGGTTCCTGATCCCCGGTGCCCTTTTTGTGGTCACCCAGAAACTTTAATGCATATTTTTTGGTTTTGTAGAAGAGCTCAACAGTATTGGAGTTGGATCCATGATTTCTTTCGGCCTTTTCGACGTGAGCCCTTTTCTTGGCATATGGCTCTTCTGGGAGATTCACCTAGAATCCCCTTCAAGTTTTCCCAGATATGACATGCTTTTAGAATGGAGATCCTATTTACTCTTTGGAAAGATATAAATGTTGTTCTTTTTACTCACAACTCTTTGATATTAATGTCTCATTCTATGCTAAAGCTTGCATTTGTAATAATGTATTAATGCAAATTCAGGTACAAACAGATAAAGTGGCTCTTGAGGTGGGCCACTTACAGGAGCTCCTTCAACATTGGGGCAATGCCCCTTGTGCGGTTGTTAGAGTGCCACCGGATTCTGTTTCTACCGACCGCACTTTGCCCCGTGGCCGCTGCTCCTCTGCTCGACGCTTTCAGACCCCGTGGTCCCAGGCTCCTCGTTGCTCCTCTGGTGGGAGAGATGACATGTGGAGGCGTTGCTCGGCTTCTCCTTCGCGTCGTGGATCTGCCTCGAGGTGGCCTTCTGCTGCTCTTGTTACTTTGGCTCTTGCTGTTGGTGATGGTTCTGGGTGGCCTGTTGCCACCACCTCCAAATTTCCTCGCCTGGCTTTGGATATTTTGCCTCCCAGGAAGAAGGAAGGAGAAGAAGAAAAAGACCCAGAAGATGGATGGTCTGTGCTGGACCTGTCTCCTGGCCCCGCTGATGTATGGGGCAAGAAAGATGATCAAGATCCTCCCCCCTCGGTTGCCACTGCTTTCGCTGCTTGAGGAAGTTTTTTGATGAATAGCTTTGTTTTTTGGCTTTGGCTTCTTGTCGTGTGACTCTCGCGGGGTGATCTTGTATCCCTCGACCTTTTTTTGTGAATATGTACTTTAATATTATTATCTAATAGAGAAGGCCTATTCATCAAAAAATTCTTCCAACTTGTAAACAATTAGAGATATAACTAGAAAACATCCTACACTTAGAAGTTTTGATACTTTATAGCTTCTAACACATAGGAAAGCCCTTGGAGGACAATGATGAACCATACTTAGGTCTTGGCTTAACTTGTCTAGTATAGGTATTTTCCCCTTGTTCCATAAATGCAAATTGATTGAAAAGGGGATATTATATCTCATAAATTCAATCATCTCAAACATTTTCCTCCATTGTCTCTCAAATTAATCCTAACCCTTATCATTCATTCCTTCTTTGTAAATCACTCAACATATGAGATATTTTGGTAAGGAACTGGAATGCAATATTACGATGAACTAGTTTGATCATCAACATCCAATTTTGCACACATCGATTTGACTTTAACACATCCACATCTTATGTTCATGAAGATACTTGTTAGTGAGGGATTCTTTAGTGTTTTTACTTTACATGCATTGATCTCTTAGCTCGATCAAAGATTTATAACTAGACATAAAATATGAAGTATTGCATGTATTATAATCCATTGATCCAATAGTCTTGACACACGAAGCTTTTCTTATATAGATACTCTATTGAGAAGTAGGCAAGTTAGATAATCATCAACTAAGAATTCTTCCATTGTGTTAAATTTGGAGGTGGCCTTCTAAATATATCCCCTTTGGTTTTAAGTATTATATACCATAAAATTTGTTCATTGGGATAGTATACATTGTCCATAAAAAGGCAAAAAAAAAAGTGCATTATTGCGATATTGCTGTCACGATTCAACTGCGTAATTTATCAATGTCACAATTTGAATTGTTGTGAAAAATATCTCCTACTTGTGTGCATTATGTTTATCCGAACAAAATTAACTTTTCTAAGATCACAAATTAGTGTATGTATTGTAATCCCTCGATCCAACAATCTTACCACTACAAGTTTTTATTCGATAGATATTCTATTGAAAAAAAGAACAAATCTTAAACGTTGGATGAAACTCATTGCCACAAAAAATCTTTATTCAAGATATACTCTATTGAAATGAATTAAACAAATCTTATTAAAAACATTCATATGACAAAGTGCATCTGTACCATGACAACCCAACATTCTTTTCATTTATTAAACTACTCTATATAATTATATCAAATTCATCATTGTCACGTGACAAGTGTTATTCTACAATTGAACGTCCAAGTCCATATAAACCGTGACCACGGAGAGCCAGAGCCGACAAAAACAAACCGGCAGCATTTCTAATTCCCAACGGAATAAAGTCTAACGGTTCCCGGCATGTGTACTTGTTTAAGCGGTCAAGCAATAAAGGGACTTAACAATCTATAAAGATTTGAGCTGTACCTAACTATAATCATTTCCATTTGCTTAAAGTGCAAGCTCTAGATTCCAAACAATTGAGTTTGGGAAGGATATAACGTCAAGTGATTCTTAAAATAAGCATTCACCAAAGTCAAACAAATCTCCAAAAAGGTGTAAAGTGCATCTAGGTATCTACACTACATGTAAATTTTCATGGCAAAGTCTTCAATCAATAGTGCATTCCATTGGTAGTCTTACCAGTGAAAATTTGTGAATTTAATTAGAGAAGTTGTACAATTTTATTCATAAGTATTGTTGGAGAATTTGTGTATGCAATTTTTGAGGTAATTGTAGTGCATGGTTATTGGGGTAGGGTATCATACGACACTTCTAAATGATCATTTTTTACCCTTGTGTGTATAATGGATCCTACAGTATTTGTCTTTACTACCCACAGGTCAGAACAATAGCTATAAGTAGTTAAGTCACATACAAAGACAACAAAAAAATAAATCGTTGAAATCTGATGTACTGTTTAAGATATGTGAGTGCATAAAGTTAACTATAACAATTACTAGTACTTTTGCCCTACATATTCATAAAGTTAGTAGTCTTCAAGACTACTAATCCCTCTTTTCTATGTGAATTTTTTTATTTCATAAAGTAAATAAACTTTAACGTCTTCCTATGTGAGATTTTTTAATTTCATGAAGTAAATAATACTTTATAGTTGGAAATCATCACCCTCTTATAGTGACACTTTTTTTATACTTGAATACGATTTTTATATCCATTTAGTGTTCTATACTTCTAAGATTTTTTTCTACATGTCTTTGTTGAAATCAAGTATAATTTATATTTTATGTATTGAATTTTAAATTTTTATAAGCATCCAAAAGTTTTTTCTAAGCTTTATAACTTAGTAAAGTTGATTCTATGTGATTGTGATCAGACTTGTTATAAGTTTCTTTTTACTTTCTTTATGTTCTTAATAGCAAACAAACTTTGTAATCACACTATATTTAATAAAGTGTCATTTATTGTATATGTTAAGAGATCTTGATCAAACAATATAGGGGATATGTTCTGTACATGAACTATCTATAAAGTGTCACATATTATATGTCTTTTGTATGTGTTTTGATAGTTAATTTCATTCACATCTTCTTATTTCATAACTAGAATAATAAGTGTTGAAAATAAGGGATCCCTAAACATTGTATGTAAAGGGAACTCTCACTCTATTTCTATACACTAGTTCCTTATCTCAATGGTTTTGGGGAGAACGCAAATTATGCAAGCAAGAACCTACACGTCCTTGGCATCATTGACATGGTTCTTAGCCTTAACATTTATTATGCTTACAATCAAATTGATTGTCCTCGTGTACACTCTAGATTAATACTTTGAGAGTTTCTAGGAGATCTAGATTATCGTCCCATCTATGATCATGCCTTCTTGGATAGTCTTACATCTATGTATGTCAATTTTCTTATAGAGACTACTAATTTTTGGGCTTGATTGACTCTAATTGCAATCATATTTTTGACTTTGAGTCACCATCTTGAGGCCAAGGAATCTTCTCCTCTTGTACATGTTGCTTTAATTGGTGATTATTTATTTAATTTATCCTAATATTTTTTTTATTTTTTATTTATAATAATTTATCCTAAATTTATTTTCCTCTATTATTTAATTCTTTGTGCAACTGACAATGTCATTTGTGGAAGTGACAATTTGAGTTGTCTTCATGCATGTGAATGACACAAGTGACAAGGTTCATATTTGTTAGGAGGATGTTGATTGAGTATGAGTTGACTGAAGTCATAGTTGATTGTTAACTCATGTTGGATTGGTATTTGTTGTTTTAGAGGAGGATTGAAGTTTGGAAGTTGCTATTATGGGTGAAGACATGTAGACACTTCCTATTTTCATGTTAAGTTTGTCTAATTTTTTTTTTCTTTAAAGAAATAATTGTATGTGCTTGTATCAAGTTATTGAACATCTGATTAAAAAGAAAATGAGGGATACTAAAGATGCATATTGATCTTTCTAAGATACTCTTTATTTTACATTTTTAATCACTCATTCTCATTTTTATTTATATTTATTCGTGCAATATTAATTGTGGCATACAACAAAATCAATGAAGTTTAATGAACTTGAGTGGTATATTTAGTGCACTTAACATTCAGTTATGTAGATATGGGAAATGTGGGGCATTGAATGACTACTATTATTATTGTTAATGACATTTTTCCTTGCCTCACAAATTATAATTTTTAGCACTAAGCATATAATGGAGAGAGTTATGAGATTTTCATAAAGTACGTATAAATAAAGGCATTTTCACAAATCCTATAAGTATGAAAAAGGGGTTTCTTATAAACCTGATATTCTTGGTTTTCACACTAGTAAAATATGTCACATGAAAGTAAAATAATAGAAAAGAAAATTAAGAAGGGGGTTTCATAACACATGTAATAGAAACCTTCATAAAATTATTTAAAAAATAAACCTTAAAATTAACTATTTTATAGCCTAAATTTGTAGATTTTTACACTAGAAAAACATGGCTTCAAATTTGGTACCAGCTTCGTAGATATAGTAGTTGGATTTAATGTATCATGTCAATTTTAGATCACACAGTTCATCAAAATCTAAGTCATTTTCTAAAGGCGAGTTTGACACTAGAATCATCCTATGATGTTTTCTATTCACTAGAAATGACACGGGAAATCATCTAGAGAATTTTTTATTTAAAAGTTGCAGGTAAAATAACAATGAAATCATATGGGATATCTCATTAAAAAATCATTGATGAAATTACATTAAAATCATTACTTTTTATTACGCCAAAGGCATCTCTTTATTTGAGTTGGACAAGGTAATTTTTGCGATCAACGGTTCAAAATGTATAAAACAAGTGCAAGACAATTGAACACGCATTGGCCATTAGATATTCTATCGCCATTTTTTCCTTTTCAATTTTCCATGCTCAGCTTTCGTACTCTTTCCTATGAAATCCGTTTGTTTTATCTCTTACGATGCAAAGTTTGGAAACAAGAGCTTGGTTGATCGAGCCGAAAAGTTGAATCGTGAGGCTGCAGTCATGATTGGGTCCATAACAATTAATAAAACATGACTTTCGAGAAGAGAACTAGCTATCATAAAATATCTACCGCTACCTGGATGTCCTTATCATCATTTTTCATCACTTTTTTATGTTTTCTGATCGAGTTTTCCAAACCGTGTTTCATTCCTAGTTTTGGCACGATTTCTCATAAATGAGAATTATTCCCATCCATGTGTTCTGTACCCAACTGAAGTTGTACATAAACTGTCAGATTTTTATATCATTAATTAAAGTAAATAAATTTAGTTTCTCCTTTAAGGGCAACGCGTAACATAAGAGATTTTCCATAGCTTTATTATTCATTTAAATACTAAAATAGTCATACACGTTATTTTTCCTCATTGGTTAGTAATTAAAATAAACTTCTTTACCCATGTTTTTTCTCATGCAAAGTAATCCAATTCTATTTGTGGGAGCTTTTTTCTTTCTTTGCCATTTGGTTACTTTCCATAAATGTATTAAATAAATTATTAGTATTATAATTATCATGCTTAGGCTTTCTCTAAAATACATGTCAAGCAATGCCAATAATTAAAAGATTTTCTTTTAAATTAAAAATTTTATTTTCTTCCTTTTTATTTAAATTTAAGTTTTTAAATAGATATTGTTATTAAGAATTGGATAATTTTACATTATAATTATTAACTTTTATTTTTATATATAATATTATATTATAAAGAAGAACGAGCTATAAAGAGCCCTCTCTCTCTCTCTCTCCTTACCTCCCTCTCTTTATCTAGATCTCATTATCTCTTTCTCTCAATACTCTCTTAATCTCTTTCTATCCATATCTCTCTACATCTATATCCCTATCCCTCTCCAGCTCTCTCTCTATCCCACTCTATCTCTCTATATTTACCTTTATCTATAATACTCCCTCTCCCCCTTTTTATCCATTGATATATCTTTCTATCCCCCCCTCTCTCTTATTTACTCCATCTCTCCCTTCATTTTTCCCACTTTATATATCCATCTATCTATTTCTCTATTTCTTTCAATCTTCCTCTAATTCATCTATCTCTTTTTATGCATATCTTTCTCTACATCCATCTCCCTCTATCTCGCCCTCTCTATCTCTCTTTGTTACCCTCTATCTATATCTCTCCTCCCTCTTCTTGCTCTCTCTATCTATATCGATCTCTCTCTCTCTCTCTCTCTCTCTCTCTCTCTCTCTCTCTCTCTCTCTCTGCATTTATCTCCTCTTCTCTCTCCAAAATTAAGAGGTTTTATTTTAATGGTGATGTATGCCACTAATAGACCATTTTTTTTCTTCCTTATTTACCTTCCTTACCTTTTCGGCGTACCCATTGCACACCTAAGTGCAATTGCTAGTTGTAGAACAAATAAAAATTTACATAGTTGAGAAAGTGGATTTTAGACAACAAAGTATGCAATGTTAAGTGTCCATACATTCCATGACTAAGAGTTTCTCATCAATTGTTATATGCAAAATTTGAAGTGCTCATCACTATGACACATGGTTTGATGGTGTTTCTTGTCCATTACGTAATTTTTTCTATGAATTAATTTCATTATTACCTTTCACAATTTTTTAATCTTCTTAATGCAAATTTAATTTTATATCATAAATATATAAAATAAAAATTTACAAATAATTTTAGTATATTTATTTCATGCTCTTCCAAATAAAATTACACTATACAATATACAGTCAAGCAATTATTTTTTATATTTTGATATTGAGCATTTTATAGGAATATTGTAATTTAATTTATCTGCATCGTGTAAATTGAATGCTTCTCAATAAATTTTAATTTTATAATACAAGTAAAACCAATTTTTATTTTAATTAATACCTTACAATATGCAATTTCTATATCAAAATAAATATTTTCAAATTTTAATATAATAAATTAATTCAAATAAGTTATAATATAGGAAACTTAAAAGTCTATTATAAAATTTGATCTATGACAACAATATTATAGAATTGATAACATAACATATTGACATTCATTTATGACTTTAAATGAAATGAATGATCTATTGGTGTGTTCTTAAACATGATAAGGTGATGTTTTAAACATTTTAGATTATATCTTTGTTTGACATTTTTTCCAAAATTTGTACATTTCGTTTCTTTAATATCCTTCAGTTTTAGTCCCTTTATGATTTTATGATGTTCTAATTTTATAATAAAAGTGAATGTACTCTATTAATGTTGGATGCAAAATGTTGATTTAACATATTTATGTATAATGTGTGATTCTATTGCTATAGTTAACTGATTAAAGGTGAGTATGCAATTATATTATTTCCTATCATCATTATTAAGGTATGTGGAACAAGTTTATGTTGTGTGATATATGGACTGAGAAAGAAAAAACGGGTTCTATTGTAAAATATCATGAAATAATCTAATTGTATAGGCAATTAAATAAATACAATTAAAATAAAGAATAATTAAAAAAAATTAATAACATGGTTAATTTATTTGAGTGCATAGAGATAATTCTATCCATTTATTAAAAAATAGAAAAAACAATAATATTATTATAATTTTTATTTGACACTTAGATTTTATTTTGAATTAATTATCTAGTTAGATGATTATATTTTTTAATATATTCTAGATATAAATTTTTTGTGATTTTACATTTTAATTATTATAATAAAAAAGATTTTTAATTATATTTTTTTCAATTTAAAAAAAAAATAAAAGATTAAAAAAATTCTTATTTGTAATTTTAAATAGAAAAATTAATATTTAATCTTAAGAATGTGCATAATAGAGAAAAGTTTTTGATTTATTTGTGAATATAAAATATAGTTTCTAATATTTCTTATATAATTAGAAAAGATAATATTTTAATATCGTCATTTTTGAAAAAGAATGTGTATGAGGAAGAATAGAAATATTTTAATATTATTTGTCTATAAAGAATAAAAATTCTATTTTAAGGGATGATCCTTTGGTGAAATGGTGGGGCTTCTTGCCTGTAGTGCCTACAACCTAGGTTCAAACCCCCACGGGTTCGTCTCTACCGTGTAAAAATTGGAGTATTACCCTGGGGAGAACCTTGGAGAAATAGTGGGGCTTCTTGCCTGGAGTGCTTACATCCTTGGTTCAAACCTTTTTAAAGGGGGATGACCCTTTGGTGAAATGGTGGGGCTTCTTGCCTGTAGTGCCTACAACCTAGGTTCAAACCCCCACAAGTTCATCTCTACCGTGTAAAAAATGGAGTATTACCCTGGGGAGAACCTTGGAGAAATAGTGGGGCTTCTTGCCTGTAGTGCTTACATCTTTGGTTCAAACCTTTTAAAAAAGCCTACAACCTAGGTTCAAACCCCCACGGGTTCGTCTCTACCGTGTAAAAAATGGAGTATTACCCTGGGGAGAACCTTGGAGAAATAGTGGGGCTTCTTGCCTGTAGTGCTTACATCCTTGGTTCAAACCTTTAAAAGAAGAAGGGGACATCCCCACAGCGCAACGGTAGTTGCAAAGCCCTGTTGATAGGGTGGTCTTTGGTTTGAATCCCCTTCAGATCATGGGAGAAGTTTCAAAATGCAGCCCCCAGCCGAGGGAAGATGGTTTGCTGACGCTGCAGGGTGAATCGTGGAGCAAGGAGCCACTGGAGGTGAAGGCGTGGAGCAGCAGCCGGAGCAACAGCCGTTGGAGGTGAAGGCGTGGAGGGAGTCAAAGGAGGAGCTGACTCGGGCCAGCCACGTGGAGTAATAAGGTTTGGAGGGATAAGGAGATGGTTGGAAGCAGGAGAAATAAGGAGCAATTGGAGTGATAAGTCGCAGGAGCTATAAGGTGAGGATGGAGAGATAAGGATGCTCGGATTGATAAGGGGTGTGTGAGTACGCGTGGAGAGATTAAGCGTGTAGGTGCAGGTGTTAATACTCTAGTTGTAATTTCGGGGAGGGGGTCCCCCATTGCTGTGAGCCCCACTGGTTCAAAGCTCCAGTCATAAAAGTGATTACTGATAAAAAATAAATAAATTATATTTTAACTTTTATGTTTTATTTTACAAAACTTTTATTATTGTCGAAGGGAAAAAATAAACCAAGATTAAAACATAATACTTTGGATATGTTTTATAAGGAATCAAAAGATTATTGTTGTTTGTGGAATACTTTTAATTCATCCATATTGATTATTGAATTTTCTATAAGAATTTAAGTAGTATTTTTTTTAGGGAAGGGTAAAATTTTATTAATAAAAAACTAGTTACATATTTATCGGGTAGATTTCCAAATGTCAATAGCCATCAAAACAATGTAAATATAGGAAATCCACTAAAGATACATACAATACAAAAAACTAGGATTTCCAACAAAATAATACTTCCACTTGTTTGGCTCCAACTACTAATGCACAAAGATCATTTTGAATTAGTTGAAACTTACGATGAATCTCATGTCGATCTAGTCGATTTTGATTGGCAATATTCTAATTTGTAAGGAAACTTGCAACCATCTTTATGACAATTTCCACATAACCCATTTAAGATTTCAATCAAATCAACACATAGAAGCCATATGCAAAGAATAGACAACATACCCATGAAAATGTGACACAAGATATATCTTGGGAAAACCGTCATGAGGGAAAAACTCAATCTCCAAAACCATCATCCACCATGTATTATCAACAATGCCTCCTTTACAATACAACTATGGAAAGCCTTCGAAAACCAGCCATAACCAAGCACTCCATGTGACCAAGCACGAATCCACACATCCCAGCACTCCATGTGACCAAACATGAATCCACACATCCCATACCATGCTTCCTCCTTAAAAAATGCTTACCTATCTAACCCAAACAATTAACCTTGTGGTGCTCTTATAGAGACAAGCAGTCACAAAACCATCAAGTGGTATTACATCAAAACCATGAGACAATAAAATATAATATTTTTCCTACCTACCCTTGACCCATGTTTAATATTGGGCACTTCATCACTATTACATTCCCCAATATTAAATAGATACAATATAATAATAATACCAATGTGTCAATACAACTCATCAAGTGGTTACAAGAATATTTCAAGAGGATCTCTACATGTTGCGCGTCCATCTAGGTGCTCCTAGGTGCAACAATACAATATGATATTACGATATAATTCTTTGTCCACCTCACACAATAATAAAATAATATAACAATGAAAAATTATTATGCAAGGTGTACAACACCATTTTCCCAACATAATTAATAGCTCCATGAGAAACCCATTTTGCTAGGAAATCTACCACTTTGTTCCATTCTCTAAGAATATGAACAAAAGAAATAACCTCAAAATTAGAAAAAAAAAAGTGGAGGAGAATTTTCCTAACCATTTGAGCAAGTCTCCATGAAGCATCTTTCAATTTCCTTTTATTCAACAAAGAGACTAAAATTGTAAACTCTATCTCACAAACAATATTTGACCATGAATGAGCTCACTTGCCTTTTTCATAGCCTTTAGAATTTCCCAAGCCTCCATCAAAGTATTGGAATTCACCCCATAAAAGAAGAAAAGAAGAATTAAAGAGAGCCATTTCATTCTCAATCAATTCCTCCAACCCTTGCAAGGTATTTCTATGGGCCAAGCCATCCATGTTGGTCTTTAGAAAACCATGAGGAGGAGGAGACCACCTTCTAGACATGCCCACTTTTTAGAGGAAATCCCTCCAAGGCTTGACATCGGATTGAAACTAGGAGGACCAAGATTTAGGAGATGGGCAACATTCCTATCAAAGAGAGATAATGGTGACTCGACTAAAAAAAATTACTTCAATAGTTTCTTTAATCATGCTTTTGATTGTATTCCATACCTACAACACTAGACTTTGGCAACTATGAAAACTGTGTAAGTTACACTCAACCAAATTTACCAAAGAATAAAGGAAGGAGCAATTTCCTAGGTAGTTACTAGAAAATATGCAAAAACCAAAGGAAGAGTCATACTTTTCCACTATTTAGTGAGAGAGGATGCTAAAATTCTTGATCTATTCCAAATATTCCATTGAAGGTTCCAAATTTTAGCAAAAAAGGGACACTATAAAAAAAGGCGATTAGTCATTTCCTTGATTTTGTCACATATGATATAGATGGAAGGCCCCTCAAGTCCTCTTTTCCTGATAATCTCCCAAGTCTGGCATTTACTATGGAATAGAAGCCAAATGAACGTGTTGCACTTAGGCCAACTAACTCTGTTCCAAATCTTTTTCTACCGAGGCTAGCAATTGTTTCCACTTTTTTGACATTGTAAAAGTGGATATCTAAGAGATACATAATAAGAACCTTTAGTGCTAGAGACTCGCGATACAAAATTAGGCTCCTCCAATGAACAACATGGACGATTAGAGGGGATAGAGGCCAACAAGTTTCAATCTTCATAAGATCCTCCCTTGGGCCAAATTTGGGGTCGTGCCATTGATAAACCATGGATTTGCGTACAATGATAAAGCACTTAGAATATGCGTCACTCAACCAAATTTCTTCCAAAATAACCTTAGTCAAGGGTTGAAGTAAGAATTGGACCAAGGAGAGATTTATTGCCCTTATTAATCATCCAAAAAGACCTTTCTTAATTAAAGAAGTTCCCATTTGGATCATAATCCAAATTATAGAACCCTTCGCAATTAGCTCTATTTGAGGAATATCCTTATCCTTAATACCACTTAGATATTTGTAATTGAGAACTCTTACCCATGGTAGCCAAGGATTTTTGCACCACTACCAAAATAATTTCATAGCAAGGGTCTTACTAATTCAACTTTGTAGTCCTAAGACCAAATCCCCCATTCTCTTTAGGTTGACAAAATTGATGCCATCTTACCAAGATCGATTTGTGATTGTCCAATTTTCCAGCCCATAAAATTGTTTAAACAAACATCATACTCTTTAAGAAACCTTTTGGGGGATGATAAGAGTAAAACCTATAAATAGGGAGTGAACTTGTAAAATTGTTTTGAGAAGAGCCAATCTTCAAACAGAAGACAACCATTGAAAGGTCTAGTGGTTACCCTTGTTCTAAATATTTTGAGAATCTTTCTCCAATGTAGATTGTTCAAGTTTTCCAAAGAAAGAGGAATTCCTAAGTAGTCAACAAGAAAAAATCCTATTTGAAAATGGAGGATGTTGGTTATCCTCGTTGAATAAGATTTGGAGTATTAAAAAAGAAAATGTTGGACTTATCTTCATTAATTTGCTAGCTAGAAGTAGATAGGTAAATGTTCCAAGCCTTTCTAAAATTGGATGCTTCCTCCATTTTAGCTAATCCCATCAAATTCATGGCATCAAAAAATTGTAGATGGGTTTGCGGATCCAAAGGTTGATTCCATTGCTAACCTTGAATGAGCGTGATACTTCTAATTTGTTCTATCAATCTACTCAAATCCTTAGCTAGTAAAATAAACAAGTGGGGAGAGAGAGGGCCCCTTGTCGTAGGCCCTTGGAAGCCTTAAAGAGATCAAAAGGGACACCATTAATTAGCACATAAAAGGAAGATGAATAAACATAACTCATGACCAATTCCACTTGCTTAGAGGAAAACCAAAAGTCAAAAGAGTGCACCAAAGGAAAGACCACTTGGGTATGTCATAAGTTGACCAAAATAGATCATTGCTTGGATTTACATCCAAAAAATTGAGGATGGATTTACATACAACAAATTGAGGAAGGAAATTTTATTCCCAAACAAAGAGGAAGAAGGACCAAGCCTACACCCATACCTCCTACTTTTTAGTCAAATCTACCAACAACATTGAAATCTCTAGCAATAATCCAAGGTAAAGGAGCTAATGAACACATATTTCTAATTCGAGACTAGAATACAACCATTTAAGTAGAATTCTAAGACTAGTAAATATTTATTTTGGTTGATTAATGAATATAATATTTTGATAAAAATGAGTTCATTTGATCATATTGCATTTTTGAAACAATAGAATATTTTGAATAAAAAAATGAGGTTTCATATTTCAACTTGTAAATAAATTAGTTGACGAATTAATCACTACTCTCCAACTTGACCTGGTTACCTACTAGGGTGAACTTTTGTTCATTGATTGAAAGAAAGAAAGGTTTACAGGCAAGTCAAATTGGTATTATTTTTCAACTTGTGTCTCTGCTTCGAGGTTGTTGAACAAAAGATTACAATGAGGATGTTTACGACACATAATTATTTAGAGGCCTACAAACAGAGTCCCATTTTACTTGACTCCACTAGAGGAGAGTAGATTGCCAGTCCAGAGAAATTGCCTGGAGAGGGAATCAAATTCTTTAATAAAACTTACTAGCACAGTTTGCACAAAGCATTTATATAGAGGCGGGGTCTGAACCACAAATTTCAGAATAGTCATTCTCCCAGCAGCAGAAAGCCATCTATAAGACCAATGACTCACCTTCTTATGAATGCCAAAATATCTTTCCAAAATCCCCTAGGCAATGGGTGATCCGAAAGATGAATGCCAAGATAAACAAGAGGAAGCACACCAACCTAAAATCTAAGGGTCCTAGCAATTCTAGCTTGAATAGTCACTGATGTGTTGAAGAAAAAGATAAAGGACTTATCTTCATTAATTTGTTGACCAGAAGCTGCTAAATAGATATCCAGAGCTTTTTTAAAGTTAGTGGCCTCATGAAGTCTAGCAACACCCATGAAAGTCGTGTCATTCACAGATTGAAGGTGTGAAGAAGGAGAAAGACCATTACCCCAATTCCAACTTTTGATCAAACCTCGATAAGTCTTCCAATCCCTTCTGCCATAAGGATATACAAGTATGGGGAAAGAGGATCACCTTGCCTTAAGCCTCTTGAAGCACCAAAAAGATTAGTAGGCTCCCTATTAATGAGAACTGCAAAGGACGAGGTAGTAATACAGCTCATAACCCAGTTAATCCATTCCTTACCAAAGCTAAAAGCTTCAAGAATTTGGTGAAGGAATCTCCATTAGACTCTATCATAAGCCTTGGCCATGTCTAGCTTTAAAAACACAACCTCTTCCTTTGAAGATGCCATAGAATGAATCGATTCAGATGCTATGACAACCCCATCAAGAATTTGTCTCCCAGTAACAAAGCTCCCTTCTCTTCATAAATTAATTTAGGTAGCCACAATTCGAGTCTATTTACAATTAATTTTGTTATAACTTTGTAAACCACATTACATAAAGCAATAGGGTGAAAAGAGTTGAAAGAGTTAACTCTCTCCTTAGAGATAAGAGAAAGAAAAGTGGCATTCATAGCCCTTAGCATTTGCTTGTTTCTAAAAAATTCTTGCACCACCTCCAAGAGATCCAACTTGATTGTCTCCCAAAAATCTTGGTAGAATTCAATAGGAAACCCGTCTGGGCTAGGAGGTTTACCCTTCTTCATTCCAAACACCACCTCTTCAATCTCCTTTAAGGAGATAGGTCTACAAAGGTTCGCATTCATTTCAACATAGACAATAGCAGGATTACATTCTAAAACTAAACCTTCTTCCATATTGGCCGACAAAGAATCCTTAGTGAACAGGGATCTAAAGAACCTGACAACCTCCTGAGCAATCTCCTGAGTAGAGGAGAGGGGAATACCCTCATGGGAGATGATGTAAGTGATAGCATTACCATGTCTCCTATTCTTAACACAGTTGTGGAAGAACTTTGTGTTCATCACCTTCCTAAAGCCAATCCACTTTAGCCTTTTGTTTCCAGTAAATCTCCTCACGAAGTTCCCATTCCTCCAATTCCCTCACATCCTAAGATTCCACTCTATACAACTCATCTAAAAGGCCCCGATCTCTTATTTGACGAGTAATGTCATCCACCTGAGATTGTGCTTGCAACTTTTATACTTGAAATATTAAATTTTCTTGACAAATGAGTACATTGCAGTACCATAAGTTGACTTCCCCTCCTACCACCAACATTGCATAAGGTCCTGTAGAGAAGAATCTCGAAGACACACAAATTGAAACTTTAAGGAGGAGTTCTTTGAGATCCGAAAATGAGTAGCACTAAAATTGGTCGGCCAATGGTCAAAGCCTTTCCAGTCTAAAATCTCAGAGCTAGTTGTCCAATTATCACCCATCCAGTATCAAGAAACTAGAAATCTATCTAATCTCTCTACTATGGCATCTTCACCACATCTTCTATTGTTCCAAGTAAAAAAACCATTAGAAGGCTTTACATCCACAATCCTCAAGGATTCAATATTATCTCTTAGCAACCCTGCATAAGGATCAAATTTAGCATTTCCATCCCTTTTTTCATCCAGACTAAAAACTGCATTGAAATCCCCCCCAATAATCCAAGGGTGTAGAGGGGCCAAAGATCTAACATATTTGATGTGAAACCAAAGACCAAATTATCCAATAAAATCTGTTGGGGCATAAACATTAGAAAGAAGGATATTTTCACTAGATTCACAACTCACACCAACCATAGAAATTGAAGATCTGCTAGAAATCCACGAAAGAGGCACAAGCTTACGAGGGTCCCAAAGACAAGCCAAACCCCCTGAGATTACTTGCACCCCAATACATTAACAATGACCCTAAGACCAAATTTTTGAGACCTTATTTAACATACCATCCACTAATAGCTTAGATTCATGAATAATCACCACATTAGGAGAATGAGAAGCAATCAACTCTCGAATAACCTTTTATCTAGGGATGTTATTCAACCCCCTTACATTCCAAGATATCACAATCATTTTTGAGAAGGGTAGAAATGGGAATCAATGGTCTTTGCAGAACTAGACTCAACCAGTGTCTCACCAATTAACTTTACCTTCTCCTTATCTTTCTTCCTCCCATTAGTAATGTGAGGCCTTTCTGGACCACCTTTTTAAAAAGTTTTCTACTGAATTCCTAATGTCAATTGGGATCCCTTACTTTTATTACCATCCAAGGAATCATTTTATGGATTAGTCCCTAGGAAAGGAAGAGCAAAACCTATATTTATCTCTTTACTTTCATTTCCTTCTAGAGGACCTATAATCACCGAGGGGGTATCAATATCTATATGGGCTTCAAGATCTGTATCTTGAGTTTCGACCTAAGGGTCAGTATTCTTCTCAACATTAATTTGAATCATCCCTTGAGTATTTGAACCAACATGCATGTTTACCAAAGCATCATCAAACTGATCCAAATCATCAAGGACATCAAACCTATTAAAATCCTAGTCAGTTTTCCTATCCCTAAGGGTTCTCTTTTGTCCTCTACCCTTGCTTCTTTTTTTGACTAGAATAAACCCCTCTTTATCCTCCATTATGGGAACGTTTCCTTTATCCTGTTTAGATAATGGGTGGGAGGACCCATTATTGGCTTCCTTTGCATGGTTAGATTTTAGACACATTCGTTGCAAATGACCATATTCATGAAAAATGCGACATCAGAAAGGGTAAAGTTTCATAATCTAATTGTTGAATCCAAGAGTTGGATTGAAGACAAATTTCTATAGAATCAAGAAAAGGCTTACTCAGATCAATTTCAACATAGATTCAAGCATAGGTGATTACATTTTTCATTTGACATGAGGGGCCAACTAACTTACCTAGTTGTACAACAACCAGGTTGAAGATATCATCTCTCCAAAGTTCAAGCGGGAACCATGGAAGCCTCAACCAAATTGGAACCCTCGAAGCCAATTCTTATGAAGGATTGAAACCAACATGCCATGACTTTAGAAAAAAGATCAACTTGGTTGTAGATATATGACCCCCCTTCAAAAACCTTGTTTCTATCTGACATGCATGAAAAGGTAACCATAAAATAGCCATTTGCAACTAGCAATATCTCCATTTCCCCTTCTCGATTCCATGTGCGACGAGCCCATGATTTCAAGAAGGGTAGAGACACATAGATCCGCATGAATTTGCAAATCAAAGCATGTTTAGAAAGATAATTGATATCATCCACAAAAGAGTCAAGCTGAATCACCAAGACAGGCCTAGTCTCACTTCTTGCAAGACAACCATTAACCTTCATAGGCCTAAAATTCTCTATTTGCGATGAATTTTCTCCCATACTACTCAAACCAAAAATGGATTCTCATGCATGAATGGGGCCAAGTTTCCCCCTATCACAACATCTCTGAAAAGAGGGCTCCGCTTTCCCAAATTGCCACTAGGCTTTGCTATGCAAAGTAAGAAACCCAAGATACAAGGGTTGCACCCAAAACCCTCACCAAATTAATTGCATGCAACAGGAAGCCACCCGAGATCTACAAAACAAAGACCCAACACCACCTCAAACACTCCATTCACCCTCCATCGAACAGTGCACATCACCCACAATGCGCAGACAAGAGCTAGAGAGAGCCCAATGCAACCACTCTCTACGACTCAGAAAGAAAGCAAAAGCAAAAGGTAGAAAAAGATATCAACCCCCCACGAACTACAGAAAAATCCCCCATGGACTGAAGAAAATGAACCATGCAAAATGCCATCCTCCCATCATCCAAGTCTAATCCTTCATCAAGAGCATTGATCCATTCCATTCAATTATTTAAATATAAAATATTTTACAAATTATTTAATATAAAAATATTATAAACATAAATTTAGATGTTCAAAATGCTTATATATAATTGCTTTAAAATTCAATTTTAAAAATATTTAATTTAAAAAAAATTAATAATTAAAATAATATTTTTATTAAACAATTTTAAAAATCGATATAATATATTTTTAATTATAATAATTAATTTTTCATACATACATACATAAGTTTTGAATGAGCAATGATTAGTGTTAAGGTTAGGGTTGCCATTATAATTCAATTAAGTTCATATCACATTATATTTAATAATATTATGTTTCATATAAATTAAAGAATTATAGATATGGTTGGCTTAGGGTTAAATTAAGGATATTTGTATAATATCAAAGACAACTACTTATTTATAAAGTGCAAGTTAAATAATATTTAAATGTATAAAATTAAAATAATATTTTTTTATTAAATAATTTTAAAAAATCAATATTACATATTTTTAATTATAACAATTAAGGTTGGGTTAAGGTTAATTTATAGTTTGATTTCATGTCAAACTATATTATAATTAATAATATTATATAATTATATAATAAAAAAATATACATATGGTTGATTTAGTGTCAAATTAAGATTATTTACATAATATTACTATTATTTATCTCTATCTTAATTGTGAACAATTTTTTTCCTCAAATTAATCATTTTTTAAGAATCTTATTGTTATAAAAAGAATTCAATTAATCTTACAACAAAAATATATCTTAATTAATCTATATAAAATACTTGAAAGAGATGTTTTTTCAAATGAAATAGCCTTCACATCATCTATTTAAGATTTCAAAGACACATCCACATAAATTTCTCTCTATTTATTTTAAGATATACATACTAATCCATTTTACAACTTTCTAAAATATATCAAATGCATTCAATTCATATGATACAATATTTTATATAAATTATTTCAGATATCTATACTAGGTATGAATGTATTTGTATTATCTAATATTTCTATTCACGGTACTTTACGGTAAAAATCTTTAAAATACAAGGTACACGGCAACGAATTGTGCTTCAGGGGAAGGGGCGCATAAATATTACAGTTTGTGTGACATCTGGCAGCATCGTAGCTGGAACAGCAGCAATTGTGCAGAAGTTTTCGAAAACGCGTGAAGTGAAGATACCGGCGAGGGGCAAGATTGATAATATGATGGAAAAAATGTTGGCGTAGCGTACTCGTCAAGATCAGTCCATTAAACGTCGCTCTAATGGCGCCACTGAGAAACATGCGTGTCCTTTAAGCCAACCAGCCAATTATATTTTAAATGCAGTCCTGCTGTTTCGGAGATGTGAATGAAATGGACCCGACTGTCAGGGAATTGTTACGTCCATGGCGAACGGCGAGAGAGTAGGGAAGCAGAAGAAGAAGAAGGGGCAGGCAAGGCACCATGTGGAACCCGGAAATGGCGATGCTTTTGCTCCCGCTAAAATTCCACCATTTATGCATTTAAGATCCCTTGCGCATGCCGGCCCCGCCACGCTTTAACCGCCTTTTATCTTTTCCTCTATAAATTCTCTCCCGCCTATTTTTATTTTCGTTTTCGTCTTCTCTTTTCCCGACCTGGCTCAACAACTTTTGCTGATTCTTGTTCGCGTGAAATAATGATCGCCCGCGCCAAAGGTTAGTTTACGGACAATAATATTTACTGAAATTCATTACGTTCAGGAAAGGAAGCTCGGATTGCCAGACGTGTAAGGTGCAGATTCGTCCCAGGGAGTTTGGAATGCATTGCAGAGAGTTTGGAGTCCATGGACAAGAAATTTGAGCCTCTTTGGGCAATTCTGGTCATCGTACCTGCAATTTGTTTTGGTAGGTATGTAGGCAACCTTTTCGGATGGAAGAGCAGGAGATCGAATTGCCTTTGTAAATGTTTGATGGAATCGTTTTTGTAATGTGCGTCTCTTTGGTAGGGTTTTACGAAGTTTTCCAAAGCAGAGGGAATTTCTGAGATTGATCGTCGAGCATGAAGTCGTGGAAATGCCGGTGTTGTACAATTCTGTGTCTAATTCTCGTTCTTCGAAAAATTGATGTTGTCTGAAATTTCTGCCGATTGTATTATCTCCGGTGCCAAGGATTGATTAGTGGCAACATATAGCAATCTTCGTTACACTTACAATATATTTAGTTGGTAAGCAATATTTTCCGATGTAAAATATGGGGAATTGGCTTAATAATGCGCGTATGGCTCGGACGAGTCTTGTTTCTTTGGCAAATGCAAGGGAAATTCTGATCAAAATTAGTCAATAGAAGATCTATTCTTTCCAAAGAAGTCCCTAATAGCGCGTATTGAAACGTGCTTGTGTAGGTTCTCATTTAAAAAAATAAAAATTACAATGCTTTTGCTGTTCTGTGAGAAAAATTGCATACATCAATTCGATGATTTTAGAGAACTTATCAGCCCTGTAATTCTTTTAGTATGTAAACGATTTTTAAGATGAAATCCATTAAAGAATGTTATATTGTGCGGTTTTTGCAGCGTCCGTTGGTTAAGGGTTTATGCGTAATTTGAAGAGGGAGTTTATCAAAGGAAAGGGGAGTTAATGACCGAAGCCAGCAGCAGAAGCAGGTTTACCTCTTGACAGAAGCTGTTCTTGAACGATTCTCTGTGGTGTCGCTTATTCTTGGAAGCATGTATCACTATGTTGGTTTTAGTGTGGTGGATGTAAATAAACCTTTGTGTCTTTTTCTTCTTGACATTTAACGTTAGAAAAGATTTATCTAAATTTAATAGTTTTTAATGTTGTAAAATATTTCTCTTTATTAATTTTCTCTCTGTTTTCTGTAGTTACTGTAGTACTGAATTAGGAAATCTAGTACAGACGATGCAGATGCCTTTTTTCTTTTTTCTTTTTGCGTTTAATTTGTGTAATTCCGTGGAAGATCGAAATAGGGATGATCCGGTTCTTGCAATGTAATTTTGAGCTTGATGTATGCTTTTGTGCTATTCGAGGCTCAGTGTGGTTTTGGTAAAAATCTACATGAGTTTTCCCATATAATTTTTGTATCTGCATTATGCAAGTTTTGATGCTTTCAAGTGTAGCCTTGAATTTGATCAGTTCTATGTTTGCAATATTTTAATCCAAAATGATTTCGATGATGACTAACTTTTAAACTCAATCTCGAGATTGAAAATAACTTTTCCTCCGGGCTTGCAACTGTGACAATAGGTTGCCTTCTCATGGTGTGGGACAGAGGCTTCGAGAGTGAGGTCAAACCTGCGTTGCATTTGCCCCAATTTGGAGGTAAAGAGTAGAATACAGTTTGAAGCTCAGTCGGATTTTAACTCAAAATAAGCTTAGTGTGAATTTGATCAAATCTATGTTGGCAGTAGTTTAATCTGAAATGATTCAGATGATACACCGAGTTTTAAAACAATCCTGAGATTGAAGATAACTTTTCCTTAGGGTTTGGCACTGTGACTATATGTTTTGTTATCCTGGTATGGGGTTGAGGGTGGGAGATTGAGGTCAAAACTGTGTTGCACTTGTCCAATTGGAAGTAAAGATTAGAATATAGTTTGAAACTCAGTCGGATTTTAACTCACAACCTATGGGTTTATTTTTACTGAGAAGCAGTGTAAGCTTGAGATTGAAGGTAACCCGGATTTAATGTGATTTGATTTTATCTTTTAGTAAGGTATAGTGCACAGACTGCTGGTTATTATTATGGGATAGAAAGCGAGGCTGTGGCCTCTTTATTATCCATTGGTGTTGAACCTGGTTTGCACACTTAGTTAAACACTTAATGCGTGCTCCATTTCTCTGAGAAGGTCATTGAAGCTCAGCTCGATGTTTGGTTGTATATAATTTTGATCGGCACTAAGCTTGTAGGTTGCCTTATTGCTGTATAAGAGTGAGGCTGTGGGCAACTCTTGAATTCTTGCACGCTTCTATATTAACTTTGTTAATGAACTGAAATACAAGGTTTAATTTTGACAATTTGTAGTTTCTATAAAGTGCAGGCTACCAGGAGAACAATGAGCTGAAACTGTAACAATCATGGCTTCTTTGAGGAGAAATGGTGGTTCTTGTAAGATACGGAACTCTGCAAAGTATACAAGAGACTCTTGGAGTTCTTCTTCCCCTGAAGGTCAGGAATCAAGCAAGACAAAGAAGGAAGATGAGGTCATCAGTGTGAAAGAGACTAGTAGAAAATGTCCTTTAACAAGAAATAACACTTCTTTACCTAGAAATGGAACTTATCAGGGTCGCAGACAATCTTTAAGTTTGCAGGAGAACAGTTCTTCTGGACCAGGGGAAACAAACAAGCTGAAGATGGAAGATGAAGTCATGAATACAAAGGAGAATGGTAGAAAACGTCCCTTGACAAAAAGTAAGAGCGCTTTGTCAAGAAATGGAACCAATCATGGTTACAGAGGAGCTTTAAGTTTGCAGGAGAACAGTGATACTGTGTTTAGAGAGATAAATTCCTGTTGTGACAAAGACAGTTCAGTGTATCTGTTGGATACTAGTGTTGTTCAGCCCAGTGGAACAAAATCTCATTATCAAAGCAGAGGATTGTTAAAGGTTTTGGAAAAGAACACTGTTTCTGCTAGAAGCCCCATCTTTCAATGCCATAATGGAAGATTGCCAAGTTCAAAACTAAAGTCTTCATATTCAATAGAGAATTCAACAATTGTTACCAATAAGGCTTCTAAAATCCCATTTTTGAATTCTTCACAGCTAAGAATGGACACTTCTGAATCAGTTGTAGATAAGACAAAGAAGCAGAGGGTTGGCCAGCTAAATGAAGAAAAATATTCTTCTAATCCAAGCTCTCTAAGTGATTCATCTGTTCGCAGTGACGATCTTGAGTTTGATCTTATCAGTTCTATCAGTTCAGGAATGTGTGAGCAAGAATTACAAGATTTAAATTTGCTCCCTGATGAATTCTCGCTAGAGAAGTGGGTTGGTGCTCCTTTAGTTACGCGAGAAAAATCCCAAACAGTTGCTGATGGAGAATTTCAAGCCTTTGATGGGTCCAGATACACTCCAATTCAAGAGGCTTCTCTTGTTTTTAATAGCTCCATTGCAGGTGCATGTGCAAGTGTGGCTGATGAAGAAGCAGAAACTTCATCTGAAGACATTGATCTGTTTGAGAAATTGCAGGCTCTAGAGATGTCAGGAGATGCATGTACAGAGATTCTTCAGATACAGGATGGCAATGTAGACTCAATGCTAGCACTGGAATTCAGCTTTGCACAATTTTGTGATCCATGGGCTAAGGATGTAATGAGCACTTCAGAGGAATGGGCCTCAGATGACAAATTCACCTTGGAGGGAAGTACTTCTGGAGATTCATGCCTTACTTGCAGTTCTTTTGAGAGCCTTCCAACACAAAATAATCTGTCCCCTTGCCTGGGGGAGATGCAGTATCTGTTCCACCATCAGGAGTGTGATGGCATGACATCATGTGAATTTGAGCAGTGCATTCATGGAGAGATCTCAAGTAGACCGAGCTCAATGTTTTTTGAAGATGAAGCTAATAAAATTGCTGATCAACTGGTTGCTTCAGCAACACAATCCTCAGAGAATTCAAATTCTGCCTCAGTTGATGAGGAAAGCATCTCAATTTTTGCATTGGAGCATTCTATGATGCAGACAGATGAACTTAATGTCTTCAGAAATGAAGAATTACTCTTCTTGCCCGTTACTCTGAATTCACATTTGTATGAAGAGAACAATTTGGAAAGTTCACTTGGTAATATGGGATCTGGTGCTGGTCAACCGAAGATTGAAAAACAAACCTCTTATAAGGATAAATTATATGATCTAAAAAAGGAATACTCAACAATGCCAAGGAGAAATGCCAGATCTATTGAAGACTTTGTACATGATGCCATATCTGCAGAGTCTAAATACAGGGAACAAGTATTGTTTTCCACCACTGGCTCCAATGTTAATTCCAATGCGTGTATGAAATCAGTAAATGATAGATTGAAGTTAACAAGTGAGACATTTTTCAACTTCCCAGAGCTGCAAACAAGGTGCTTTAAAACCAGTGAGGACTCAATTGAGGTTCTTGTTGGTATGAAAGAATTTGATGGCCAAGAAGGCCTTCAAGGGCCTACATTTGAAGTTACATCTTCACTCTGTGAATCTGATGCTAGAGAGAACTTTTCCAATGCTGATTGCTCATCTGTTCTGCATGTTTTAGCGAATAAAGAGTCTGTTCATGAAAAGGCTGAAATGATTGGTGAAAGCATATGCTCCAAAAATCTAAGTGGTAGTCTGAATAAAGAGTGTGGTTTAGATTCATTTACATCTTCAGAGGCAACTGAAACAAATGTTAGTTACAATGCTCCTTTAATACCGTCCAAGCCAGCTGTGCTCATTTTTGGAGGTTTGACAGTTTTTAAGGAATTTTAAGATAATTTTAATTCTTATTCTTTTTGTGTACCCTAACTCTGAATCTGATTTGAAAATATCAATGACAGGGGATCAAGTTGTGGATCCAAAAGATTCTTGGCTACAAAAGTATGGAAAGCAAAAACATAACAACAGAGAATATTCAGGAAGTGATGAAAAGATTCATTCTTGTGTAAATTTTAATTCGAGGTTCAACGGCAATCTGTCATTTGTGAATCTCAAACAAAGTACGGTAATTTCAATAGTGAATATTTGGAAAAAGTTCAGTAGAAATATTAGAGTTTTCCTTTTTCTGAATTTTTTAACTTTGGAATCTATACAAAAATCTTATTCAGGAGCAACATTTTCTTTCTGACCATCTAGATAGATTCCTGGGATTATTAAAAAGTTTTCTTTTTTTTATTCTACTTGTCTCCTGCAGAAAGCATTCTGAAGGATATCTGTCAAACTTCTAGCATGGAAAACGGCAAAAGTGAGTCAGATAAAAACAGTCAGAGGCAAAAGGCATATCTACTTGAGCAGGAGAATGGAGTTGAAGATCATAAAAGAAGAGTGGCACGTGAGTCTGGTTTGACAATTGGTAATTCTGGAAATCATATGCCAAGAGAGAATCAACATAACTGCCCAAAATCCTTGAATTGCTTTTCTGTATCACCTTCCAATTGGCTGGTAAAAATTGGATGTTGCTTGGCGCCCTACAAAAATGACTTTAGTGCATTGTACTTGATGACGGAATTGCATCAGAAACAAGCTTTCACTTCAGACATATTTTCTTGTAGTATGCCTAGTATTAAACCTGCATATTTGGAAAAAGATATTCACTTTGCAGTGGAAACTTGCACCTCATTTAGATATTATTCAGGCTTTGAACACAATTCTTGTACAGGGAAATTTGATATTATTCCCATCCAGGTTAGAGAATGTGGTGGTTGGACTCATGATCTAGAAAAATACATTGGACAATTTCAACATTTGAAGAAAATAGGTTGTGAGAGTGTTCCAAGAAACCTCATATCTATAAAAACAGAAAACAAAGAAATGTTTGAAGGTCACAATATAAGAATCTTTCTGGGTGTAAATTTCCATGTTTCATCTTGTTTCTTGGTTTATGTAAATGCTTATGGGAAGGATGATTATTATTCAGATCAAAGTCTTCATGAACATTTTATTGATTCAAGTTACAAAGAGGCAGTTGAATATCTAAGAAAATGTAAGCTGGGCAAGTATCCATTGCAGTTCATTTATGACAGAAATAAAATGAAGCTTTGCCATGCAGAACATGTGCAGAATGTGAATGATGCTACAAAAACTGATTTTTTCGAGCTTGGTGATGATCCTAGTTACATAATTATAAGCTGCACACAGTGTGATGATGGTTATATTCCAGAATTATTAGGTCCTTTAGAACTGCATGAAGATTTGTCATCTAGTGATCAAATTGAAATTCAGGACTGCCAGTTGAATTGCCTACAAATCTGGGAATCTGATAGTACTAAAGAGGTGGATTTTATTAACACTACAAGTGTGTGTGGTAACCTTCTATACATTTCTCTGATTATCTTAACTGGAATTCATCACTAGATTATCCTGTAGTCAATGGTTTCTCTTATGGCGTTTCAGGTTGTAATGATGTTGAAATTCTTGACAATAATTTACGAGGGATAATGCAATATTCAGAGAACAGTGCAGGGAGCCTCATTGAGCCGTCATCATGCGAGTGCTTTGGACTTCATATGTCTCATGGTTGTGAAGGTTTGTTGATTCTTCTCAAATTTTGTTGCTCTGACCAAAACTTAGTTGTTTAATATGTTTCTATCTAAAACTTCTCTCTCAGAGGTTAAGAGTTTGAGAATGTGATTTTGTGAGGGTGGGAAGTCAGAATTTAATGCGGAATTTTAATTTGATGAAGAGATGAGTAATATAGAGATCCGATATTATATACATTCTTTAAATATTTTTTTCTTGCATTTATTCTCAAGATTAAAAAATACGTCCATGTTTTTATGACATGAACTTTCAGTTCAAGGGGAGTTATTCAAAATTTAGTACCGTGTTTAGCTATTAATAGGTATATATTACATTTAATTTCAATTGTTCTATAAATCTAGTCTCAAATACTTGAACCATTGAGATGAACATTTCTATTTTACAAATCTCTTAAATACATTTGTTTGGTGATGATAAACATTTGGGCACAGAGGCATGAGTAACCAAAAAAATATTCAAGGAGACTTCTTTAATTAAAATAACTCTTGTCTGATGTTCTAAATATGCAAGGGCTCAACATCTGATACTTTGTTGGTTACCGAAAATAGCTGTTGAATTCATTTTTATGCTTGCTGATTTATACTGTGAACATAACTGTATCGGAAAATTGCTTTTGTCTAGAATTTCAAGGCATGCAGATGAAGCCCAAGTATAAAGCTACAATAGACTCGCCAAACCATGGTCATGATGATTGGGACACTGTAGCTGGAGTCAACTATGGGAAGATGGACACGACCACATGCTCTTCAGAGAAAGGAAGAACTAAAGAGGTCAGATCTTCTACATGTTTATTGTCTGATGCACAAGATTGAGATGTTGATGCTGTATATAATAAATTTATATTCTTGAAAAGTGAAATGGATTGTTATCAACCCTTGGTTCTGGGCATTGCATTTACTGGGTATTCATTTAGCTAACTGGACATATGAATGAAATTCAATTACTTGGGATTAAAACAGGAAAAACTTGCTAAATTAAAAGATACTGAAATATTCATTAAATCAGGCAAGAAAAAATGTAATTGAATAAACAAAAAAACTCCAATAAATCGCCAAAAAAATGCATGCAATTGAAAAAATCACAAATAAATAACATCAATTTCAGTTAATCATGGTTTATCAGCATTTTTTCAATACATCACAATTGTTTCTTTGAAAAATCTGTTTTCTTAAAAAAATTGGTAGGGTAATCTGAACCAGTATGGCAATTGTCATGGTTGGCGATTAATTCCAATTTTTTAAGATTTCTGCTACCATGAGTATCGGAAATAGAATTTGTTTTGTCAGTTGGCCTAATGAATAATTATAAAAAAATGTTCTGAAATATATTCACGTTGAAGTATTGGAATCCTTTGTATTTACAATCTGTTGTCAGATGGACATATGCTAGATTCATTACAGAATTCTATTTCTTCTTTTTGAAATCTATGCCAGGGTTTTAATATTTTGTGTTCCCACTAGTATATTCACACCTTTCCTGCAGGGCACTCATACTACTTTTCGTCTTACAGACTATTTCTTCTGGCTTGTTTGATGGACTAAAGTGTAACAACATATCTTCACAAGACAATTCAATCGATATTCTTCATGAGAGGATGGGTGGAATAGAAGTAGAGGAAATTAAGATCGTTACTCATATTCATCATAATGATAGTCCTAATTTTGCTCCCAGACCTGTGAATGTACCATGCCTCGCTGGTTCAGAGGATGTATTATTAAGTAGCCATTGCCTGCTTGAATCAGGAAAAAGGAAAGAACCATTTGAGAACAACAGTCAATATATAAAAGGTTTATCTGAAATGAGGGAGGATGGGATGGAGAAAAAGGTTCAAATGTTGGAGTCAGAACTTCTGGAAGTAAAGAAGCAAAACCACAAGATGCAAAGTTTATTGAAGGTGAGCTTCCATCCTAACAGATTATTTTTTATCTTGTATTTTTTAAAATGTTGTAGTTCCTCTAAGCATTGGTAATATGTTTGCAACAAATAATTAAAAAAGTAGCCTTGTGATCGTTTACATAGAATGACAATTTTTGAGGATATGGTACTCAGGTATCATTCATGAGTAATTACAGTGCAACATTAAGGTTCTGCCAGTCGTAACAAGATTTTGAATATGTTATTTGAACTTTGTTGTAGAAATACTAGTGTATCTGTTCTATTGTATCAACATGATTTCAAGTTTTCCTGCAAATAGTTTTTGTAGTCTGAACAATCCTACTGAAGTATGAGTCAAGCAGAACATGAAGTCTAGCTAAAATCGCAGGTATTTTGGTGTTTATGCTTCCAGCTGAAATCACTACTCTGTATGGAAGTAATTTCGTGAATTGGTTTTACTAATGATACATGGAGTTTGCAATTCTCTAAAATTATGTTACTGGGTTTACTGTGAACCCTCCTTGTACAGGTGTGGGTCCGGTATGGGTACAGGTCCAGTCCCAGTTTGGCTCTGGGTTTTCCTAGGGTCCCCCAATGGGGACCTGGGGTGCCTGAGCAGGAAAACCTGGGTTGAAGGCAAACCCAGGGGGACTTGTGGCCACTGAGCCCCAAAGACATTAAAGAACATTTTTTAAAACAAAAAATTTCTCAAAAGCATTGGCTTGTCCTAAAGCGAGGGCATAAGACTGTGTTCAACTAATTTGACAAACACAAAAGACAAAAACTGTATTGTTTTCTTCCAAGCTGCCATTGCATGCAAAATTCAACAAGTTGTGAGTCATCAGCTGAGTGAAATTGGAGTACATACTCCTTCATTCACTTGGTTAAGTGCAACCTATTGGGTGCAAAAGAAGATGAGGATTTGGTCTTCGTGCACTCCAACCTTCATCTCCTATCACATAAGACACCTGAATACAATGAGAGGGTGGCAAAGAATTGGGATCAAAGTCCCAAGTGTACTGACTTAAGCACTACAGTTACATAGCTTTTGCAAACTCTCTATAGATGAGGCAGCTTTTGCATGTGACTCAACTAGTGGGAGTTCAAATGAAATTGAACCAAATGTTGGCTTTGATGCTTTTGATAAAGAGCAATATGAAGACTATTGAATATTGATTGTAATTTTCATTGTCTATTTTCAAATTATGAGCATGAGGTATTTAAATATTTTGTTTATTGGCAATTATGAGTATCACTGTTTTTATATTTTATAATTTTTAATTTTGATATATATATGTGTGTGTGTGTGTATGTATGTATGTATGTATATGTGTGCGTGTATGTGTAGGTGTATGTCTATATCTGTGTATATGTATATGTATATAGATATATACATATCCACATATATACACATATTTGTATATCTATATCTATACATCTATATAGCTGAACCCTTACCCATACACAAGGAATATTTTTTTTTTTGCCATACCTTGTACCTGGTATTGGTACCTATACCCGCACTCATTCCAGGACCAACTCAGTTTGTGTAATTCGTAAGACAATGTCACTGTTCTATGGTCATTCAATGCAAATTATTGAAGGCTTTGTATGGAGAGTGTTGATCAAAACATTGACTTTCCTTTCATTCTTTAGTTTTATAAAAAAATTGTCATTGTATATGGTCCTTTGTAACTTTAGCTACAAGCAGTTCTTTATTTTGTCTGATAATGTTATTAAGATCTGATTTATACCCATGTGATATTTCAGTGCATCTTCAGGAGAACTGACATAATGCAACAATGCTTGCAAGATAGAAAGCGACGATGGCACAAAAGGCATTTGATTTGCAAATTTGCCATCCGTTTGAGAAGGAAAAGGTAAGAATTTTCTTTGATTATTTTTAAAAATAGTTTGAGTCTATTTAAAGCTACAAATTTTTAAGATCTTTGACTGCAAGGAGTGTTACCAGAGGTCTCAAAGAAACCAATAAAGACCATTCTAATAGCATTGAAAGGTCAACCTTTAAGTCTTGTTGTAGTGTGGATTATTTGGACCTTTCTTTGAGGTTTGATCACAATTTCCATATTCAATACAATGCTTGCTGTGGGGTTTCGTATCTGATTCTCATATCCATATGCATTTCTTCCTGAGCTTCCAGCATATTCCTACACTTATTTGTGGCTAAGGATTATCCATGTTGCAGGGGCTGAATCGAAATGAAACATTACTTCCTACTTTGAAAATGATCTTTTGTTGCAAATCAAATTTAGCATCGAATATGTCCTTTTTTGGGAATATATTTTGCCCTTCAGTGCATTGTCAAATGTACTTTAAGGCGTTGTGATAAGCAGCTCTGCCTTGTTTTAATTTTTCCAAAAGCACCCTTTGTTAAATCACAAAACTTACTTTTTATTTCATTTATTGCTTCTGGATTTGATTGTGTATGAGCTTTTTGACATCAATGTTTCTAATCACACTCCGTGATTCAAAACATTGATGTCAAAATCAGAGTGTGATTCAAAACATTGATGTCAAAATCATAGAGTGTGATTCGAAACGTTGGTGTCAAAAAAAGCTCATACACAATCAAATCTAGAAGCAATAAATGAATATTTGCATGGATTGTGGAAATCTCATAGCATTAATTTTTTTTAGCAAATCATGCAAGTGGCTTGGATTATTAACAAGTATTGGATATCCAAATGTATAACATTTTTTTAGCAAACCAAGCAGGTGGCTTGGACAATTTATTAATAAGTATTGTATATTTCATGTGTGTGTGTGTATATATACACAATGAAAAACCGTCTCTGTTAAAATTTAACAATTTATTATTTAAAGTTGGTAATTTTTCCTAGGTAGACATAAACATGTTCCTCACTGCTAGTGAGTTTGTAGATCTAGTCCTAAATGATCTAGTCCTAAATCACCGTACCCTGTGATACCTTCCTTTGGGGTTTTCTATTTTGGGTTAGAATAGATGAGTACTGAAGCGAGTATTTGTTAAAGGGGTTTCCTTTGCTCAGATCATTGTATCTAATCCTTTCATATATATAGGAAATAGAGTGCTTACCGCTTTTAATGCCATGGGTGCATTTTTTATTTCTCATCTATCCCAAACCCCTTTCAACGTGGAGCCTTGATACAATGCTGTTACTTACCAAAATTCTCAAAGCTTCCCTTTATTGAATTTGCTCTGATAGTCAATTTTGCACAGAGATTTTGTTTGTTGATGACCATTGCTGTTGATCATCCTGTATTTTTGTGCATCATGATCAAGATAAAAGAAGACTGGAGTTGGTAATTTTATTCACATAGGGTCTTTTTAAACCTCTTAGATGAGAGTAGACTTTCCAATGCAATCGTTTAAACATGTTAACAAACCAATATTGATATTTTATCTGGTTTGAAAAGCTAGTAGAAATCCATCTTAACTAAGATTTCACATGCACAAGAGATCTCCAAGAGACTAGAGCTGCCAATCCTTATGATTTCAATTTTCAGATCAAATAGGCAGGCCCAAAGTTCATTTTTGACTGTAATGATCTTCAGAAATATCATTGGAACAAATTGGATATGATATGCAATGTACTTTGGATGCTGATAATCAAGAGCATCTTTTGACACTTTTGGGTGACTGCCTGAAAAATGGGCAATGAAAGCATAAAGTCGATTAGATTTTGGCTAGCGCTTTTCTAATTGTTAATCCAAAAGGCACTAATGAAAGCTTTTTTGTTGGCAAACTTAAGAAATAGCACTTACGAATCACAAATTGAGTTTCCTTACAATGTTGAATGGTGTACTTTATTTTTTGTTCATTTGAACAAGTAGGGAAAGCATTAAGATATTTTCATGAATTTTCTATTTCTGTTAAATATTCCTAATTAACTCTATTTTAGTTTATTTTTGTAGAAAGAAGCATCAAACGGAGGCCCTAGACTTTCAGAGAACCTCTTGCAAACCGTATTTGTCAAAGATATGGTAATGCAGATTCAGAACTGCTCATGATGGGATTTACATTACTTGCTAGCGACCGTATAAAAGGAATGTTTTGAACATTTACATTTTCTTGCAAGTAACGGTAAGTAATTTTAGTGTGCTATTCAGTCAATCTAGTGCACTGGTGAGTTATTATTGTTTAGTGTCTTGCACATAGTAGTAAAATAATTACCATGCTCTTCATAAAGTGTAGTGCGCTGGGGAATTCTTGTACAGATATTGTCAATGCACATAAGATGTTGGGAAATCTACTAATATTAGGATTTTGACATGATTTTTAAATGTGCAGATGCACTGTAACAGAAGCCCAAGAGGAATGCTCGAGTTTCAGTTGTGAAAACTGTCCTTGAGAGAAATATTGCATATTACTTGTGAGAACTCAGTACAAAACAGGTTCATGGGATGACAACTGAAGATGATCATCAACAGTTCAATTTGGAAGAAATTAGTGGAAAGGCTTTTAATGGGAATCCGACAATAAACGGACATTTGCAATCCATTGCAGTCGAAATTTGCTGAAGAGCAGGTTTCTACAATTTTGTAAGAATTTAGCTGCATCAGGAAGTAGCAGGACTAATGATTTAGCAACCACAATACGAGCAAAAGTAATTTTCAGTTTGTTAAGGTATATTCTGTCATACAAACTATAACACCTGACGAAGGATAGCAAACACTTAGAAGGCAAGTTTCTTTTTGGCTTGAACGAGGGTGAATGACCTGTAGGATAAGCACAAACTTTATGCTGAGTCAGAAATGGTAAACTGAAGGACCTGCTCCTAGTTTTATCAATTAATGGCAGTGCTCGTACCAAAAGGGATCCGCCTCCTTTGCCATATAGAAAGCACATACTAATGTAGTTTATTCTTTAATAGCTACAAATAGAGATATCCAGCAAATGCATGTAAGCTGGAGAATTTCTTTGGGTTCTCAGAGATTTGGTATTAGTAGGGCTGACGTGTCCATGGTTAATGTACTCTTCTTGTAATCAACATTAGGGCATACTAGGGCATGAGGACCTGATTCTCACTAACAAAATGAAAATAATAAAATTCTTATACAAATATAATAACATTCCCGTTCAATTTGAAGGGTCACTTTGATCAGAGACGTGGGTGTTCAATTCACCGATTATTGTCAAAGATATTTAGCTCTGTAGCTAATGAACTTTCTCTCGTGGTAACATTACGGTCTCTATTTGTCATGCTTTTATAGCGGCAAACTGTTTTTGGTGCGCATTCATGTTCTAAAACAGTATATCTGACGCATTAAGAAACAGGCATTAGAGAATCGCCACAATTTTCGATATCGTGTTGGGTTCACAACTATATTCTTACTAGGCTCAGCTTAAATACGTCTGCAGCTATATTCTTACTGTTCAGTACCAACGTGTAGTTATTCTTTGTTGCGATGCATAAATCCATAATGCAATACGAGTATCTATTTATTTATTTTAAATTTCTGACATACTAATCTGAGCGATTCCATCGCCAATGGTTCTGCTGTGGCAAAATCATGGTTTTAGGTAAATCACAGTTCAAGAGAAGCACCTCATAAACCTGTACAAATTCTAATTCGTTTATAACAAAGCTAGTAATTCAGGTCCAAAACTTCGTGTGGATTACCATTTTTGAGAGGTTTTTGTTTTTTGTTTATGTAACTTGGCCTACATTTTTTGTGGGATTCGGAAGCCTTGCTTTATATAACTTCGGCTGGCTTTAGTGTAAACGTTATTGTCGGCGTTGATAGTTTGTGACTGCTAACAATGGCTCTTTCGAGAAAGAGTCCCAAGAGTTTTTCACCAATTGTGTATTTTGAAACTCAATGGATGTGGTTTTACCCATCCTTGATTTTTATACTGCATGTCAATGGTTAGAGTAATAGATTATTACTGGTTACTTTGTCGGGAGGTCTCTATTGAAAGCATGTTACAAGATTGGGTTGCTAAAACTTGGGCCCCTCATGGGCTCTGTCTAAATGACATTCAGAATCTCATCAAAGGGTTTCTTCTTTGTTTGGTGACTGCGAACCATGGCTCTTTCGAGCAAGCGTCCCAGGAAGTTTGGAACAACGGGTTTCTTCTTTGTTTGGTGACTGCGAACCATGGCTCTTTCGAGCAAGCGTCCCAGGAAGTTTGTTCCAAAAGTTTTTCACAAGATATGCATTTTGAAACTCAAAATTGATTTTTATACTTCATGTCAATGGTTAGAGCAATAGATTCTTATTGGTTACTTTGTTAGGAGGTTCCCACTGAAAGCATGGTACAAGATTGGGTTGCTAAAACTTGGGCCCCTCATGGGGTCTATCTAAATGATGTTCAAAATCTCATCAAAGGTTTTTTTCTTTTTTCTTTTGCTGAAGTAGTCCATCTTTCAACATGGCCTTTGGTATGTTTGGTTGTCTCTGTTAGTTTTCTAGTCATGGACTAAAGATTTTTTGTCTTGGATGATAAGAAACTTTGTGTGCCAATTTGGTTTAAATTCTTGGTCTTCCTCTACCTTGCTAGAATTTTCTTCATACCATTACCTTTTCCATGTGGAAGGTTATCCGTGTTGAGCTAGACTGCTTTTATCAAGCTCACCCCTAGAAATGGATCTGTGTGGAGGTTGATTTGTTTGGAGACTTAAAGGAGTTAATGGACATTCAGATTGGCAATTTTTACCACATTGAATGAGTGTTTTATTTGAACTTGCCCAATGTTTATTTTTGGTCTTAATATCCATGGAGCATAAAATCAAGGACTACTTGTTGGCAGCCCCTAGGTTTAAGACTCTTCCACAGGTCTTGAATCTCCCAAAATAGAGGGAAATGGACTATATTGACTTGTAAGAGAAAAAAACACTACTGGCGGTAGTGCCCAAGGCAAACTTCAAAGGCCTATTGTTGTGTAACACAAGCCAATTGTTTCAGATCCAGTCGCAAAGGGAAAAGATATTGTGACAACCTATATTAATCTTCCAATTCGGCCAGAATTTGCACGAACACCTTAGCCAACGTCGTTACTTTCTTCCTAGCCACCTAGTTTGTGTTGCTCCCTCAACCCAATAGGGTGCTTGGAGGATGATGAGTTTGTTTTAGAAAAGTGCAAGAATGGAATGTCGGGGTTTCAGATGGGCTCCAAGTTTTTGCAAAATCACTTTTCTTTGGAGGATGTTCATCCATGAATTTCCCATCTTGGAATGTTCGAGGTCTCACTGACCTCTCCAAGGAGTTTTTTCGTGCAGGAACTTGTAACAATTACTTTGGTATTGATCATGCTTTTTACAACATGTGTTATTTGGCCAAATGACCCATTTTTGCCTCCAATCACGAGGCCCTAGTTGTGGAAGAGTTGTCACCTTTCTTGCGCGATGGTGGCAATATTATGTGATGGATCATGGGTCCAATCCAACTCGATGTCTTGTTTGGATCCTCATGATTATTGATAATCATTCTTTTGGGATCATTAATGTTTATGCTTCCAATGATGTTGAGAGATCTGCTTCATGGTGGTGGATTGTTGATTCACTGTTCCCAACAACTTGGGTTATGTGCGACAATTTCAATATGATTGAGATGGCATATGATAAATATGAGACTTTGCCTTTTCAGTGGACAATTAGCGAGCGTGAGGAATAGTGTTACATGTGCAATAAATTGGGCTTTTATGACCCCAATATGCACCGTCATCATTTTCAAGCCATCTAACTTAGGCGGAGTAACTTTCAAGTGGAGTTTGACAGAGTTTTTGAACAACTTGGTTGTGTCTTGATCTTAACACAATCTTTTTTCTCTTTTACCTCTTGCAACATCTTACCCATTATGCCTCTTCTTGAGGTGACCTTGTTAGACCACTTTCCCATTAAGTTCAACATTGAATAGCAAGTGGGTCTAGGATGCTCATCCAAGTCCATTTTGTTTTCAACACCTTGTTGATGACTCACTGGCCTACAATGGCCTACATCCAACAGGTTTGGAACTTTGAATGTCATCCTATTAAATAAACTGGGTGGATTGCCAGGTGGAATTGTGCTATTCAGTGCACATGGCACTTCCTTCGCATTTATGGTCTTTAGTTGGCCATCTTTTAATGATGATCATCATATAAGGCCACCTGGATCTTGGTCATGCCATAGAGGCACTTGTTGCAAAGCCCTTTTCTCCCAACTTGTAGGTTTGTGTGGCACATCTTCATCAACAAAACAAATTGTTGATAATCATTCTATAAGAGGTACTCAAATTAAAGCTAGATTGCATTGGCTTAAAGTGGGTGACTGTGTATCTAAAGAGTTTTTTCTAGCTCTTAAAGCATGCCATTTCTTTTAGAGCATAAACAAATTAAAGAAGGTCAGTTGGTGCTAATTGAGCTCCTATATATTCTCCAATCTTTTCTTCGCTACTACAAGAAGGTCTTCACTACTTAGGAGCCCTCCCCAGAGGGAGATTGTGCTCTTCAAGATTGCCTTTGGGTTGTCCTGTGTAGGCTTTCTAAATAAATAAAAAACTTCTTGTGACTAATTGCTTTACTTGGAGGACCTCGAGGGAGCATTCAATATTATGGTTGATGATATAGTGCTTAGGTGTGATGGATTCCCTTGCGAGTTCTACAAGGCTTTGTGGGGTTGTGTTGGCCCCAACCTTCATAATGTTTTCCTCTAGTCTTTTCATACCAATTCTTTAGGAAAGCTTATCAAGAGAAGAAATTTAAATTCATACCTAAGTCTAGTGATCTTGAGGATTTTTGCTATTGACAGTCTATCACGTTGCTCAATGTATCTTACAAAATCATCACCAAACTTTAGCTTTGGAAATTTGACATATTCTTCCTGAAACAAATAGGCTTTATCAAATCCAAATTCATTTTGGATAATATTATTGTTGTTTGGGAGGGTATGGAGTGGGCTAGGCATTCTAAACAAAGAGTCCTCTTCTTGAAAATTGATTTCGCTAAAGTTTATGACCACATTGAATGACCTTTAACCCTCACCTTGCTTTGTGCCTTGCGGTTTGGCCCAAGATTTATTCAAATGATTAATGAGCTCTTTGTAGACGCCTCTACATGCATCACCATCAATGGCCACCAATCACATGCCTTAAGTCTTTTGCATTCCATCTAGTAAGGGTGTCCTCTTTCTATGTTCTTGTTGTTGAAGGGTTTGACTATTTATTGGCGAACTCTATCTCCTATAGGCAGGTCCAAGGAAATGCCTTGCTTGAGTCATTGAACTAGTTGATCAATGGTCACTTCATTGATGATTCTTTCTTCACCCTCATTCAAGAGGAGTGAAATATCAAGGAGGTGCTTCAGTCTCTTAACACCTTTTACCTTGCCTCTGGCTAGATTATTCAATGGCACAAGACTCATTGTTATCACCAAATTACTCTTTGTGCTTCGCCTTGGCTTCTTAGCTATGGCTAGAAGTGGATCGACCATGGGGAAACTTTCAAATTTCTTGGCATCCCCTTTGCTTTTCAAATTTCTCCAGTGGATCTTTGGGCGGTCCTCACCAAAATTGAGAAAAAACTCACATACTAGATTACTAAGCCACTCTCATTAGTATGAAAATCTTAGGTTTGCTCCAAAATTCTTGTGGCCACCCATATTTATTACTCCTTTTGTTGGGCTCCTAGGCTTCTTATTTGAAGCTTGAGAAACTTTGTGATTTTCTCTGGGCCTCTTTTGATGACCACAAGGGTTTTCATCGGGTGGCTTAGGGGTTTTGTTGCCTCTTATCTAACTCAAGGGCATAGGCTTCTCTCGACCCAACGCTAAGGTCTATCTCTTTGTGTCAAATGGGCCATCCATGCCATTTTTGGCAAAAGGCATTGAAGATTCTTCTCTGACATTATATTACTTTAGGCTTTCCAATCCACTACCCTGCTTGGAAGGGGGATTGGTTTTTAAATGCTTCTTCTCATGAAAGAAGTTGTGCATATCAAGGGCACTTTTGTTGCCATAAATATTTGATGTGCTTTGGAAGCTATTTAGTCTTGGCTTCGATGGGTTGGCTCTAGTTTTAGGGATGGGCTTTCCTTTGGTGGTCTCCCATCATTCAACATCAAGGGGTCCCTTTGGCAAGATTGCCTTGGGTTAAAGCCCTACATTTTCACATGAAGGTCCTTCACACACGTGGAGATTTGTTTTACAAAACAACCATGAGTCTCCTTTATTGGGGTGAGTTGAAAGCTCAATTCCATCTCTCTCGACATGATCGAGAGACATTTGACACCATCATAGTGGCCCTCCCTATGGAAATGTTACGCAAAATTGGGGTCCACTCTCCCAGACCTTGGTGGACGGATTGGCAATGGATTCCAAATACTACTTTTTTAACTACAAGCTACGTTTGGGGTATCACTGACTTTCATCACATCTTCCCTTGGTGCCCGATTTAAACTTGTGATGGCATTTTCAAACACCACTCTCAGTCTGGCCACACATATTTCATAATATCTAGTCGACTTTGCTTGGTGTATTATTTTCCAAGGCTTACCTATGGGTTGTCGTCTCAGGCATATGGATATTCAAGACCCCTGTTGCTCGTTCTGTGGGCAACCAAAGTCGTTCAAACATCTTTTTTGGTTTTGTCATAAAGCCTAACAACCATGGAGTTAGATTCATGATATTTTTGCCCCTTATGCTTCTCCTGCCATATGGCTCTTTTGAGGGATTGTTCTCACATTCCTTTCAAGTGTACTAAAATTTGGCATGCTTTCCAGGTGGAGATCCTCTTTAGTCTATGGAAAGATAGAAACTCTTGAATTTTTGCTTATTACATCAATACAAATGTTTCTCTTTACTCCAAGGCTACCATTTGATCAGATGTTTTGTTACAAATTTAGGTGTAGGCTCACAAGGTGGTTTAGGAGGTGTCTTACCTTCAAGAGTTGTTGATCATTGACGTAATGCACCATGCACTATTGCCAGGGTGACTCCACATCCTTCCGCCTCATGTGGTCATTCTTCTCCTCACGGTTGACACATAGGTCAAAGTTTCTTAGCTCGTCGCTTTCAGTGCCCGAGGTCCCAAGCTCATCATCGTTTTGGTGGATACAATGGCTCATCCTAGCCTATTCAATGACACTCTACCTCTCCCCTCTTGGGGCTGCCACTACTTGGTGGCGTTTTGGGGGATAGGTTCATCAATTGGTTATGCTTGTAGTTGGCTAGCTCTTGATACTTCAAAGTGTTTCCCTTGGATTGCTCTAGCAATTTCTCATGTGCACACTAAAGACAAAGTTACAGATAAAGAAGATGAGGGGTGGTGTATACCTGATGTAACCTCAAACCTCATTGATGTAAGGGGCAAACCGGATGATTAGGATCCTTTGTCTCCTTCGACCAATACTTCAACCACTTAGCGGTTTTGTTTTATAATGTTATAGCTCTCTGAGCTTTGCTCTTTTGAAATTGAGAGTGTGATCTTGCATCTCCCAATCTTTTTTGTGAATGTGTATTTTATTTTCTAACTAATAGAATTGTAGCGTCCTAAAATTGTGACACTTGCAATTGCGACTGCATTTGGGTCTTCACGATGGCGGGGCAAAGTTGAACCTGAATGGAGACCCCGAAACCTGTTTACGACACCAAAAACTGCATTTTTCTGCATCCTGGCCTGATCCCTCCTTGCACCCTGCTGTCCCGGGAGGTGGGACCATGGCGCCCAGCGCCCTGGTCCCTGGCCCTATTTTGGGCCCGGTCTCTTGTGGGCATCGGGTCTTTAAGTTTGCAAATTGGAAAATAATGTTTCCTGGTCGGCCTAAGGTCGGGAAAATCAGTCTATTAGCCCTAATTGACAAGTATATAAACTACATTTCCTCTCCCATTTGAGGAGGCAAAAAAAAAGGGAGGAAAACATATGTGGGCAAGACGCGGAAGCAATATTCAAACATTCAAACATTCAAGCATTCAAGCATTCCTTCAAGCAATTGAGCATTCTAAGTCTCCATTCAAGGCTAGGTGTTGCATTCAAAACAAGGATTCAACCATTGAAGAGGAGATCACATACAACATACAACATACTACATACATTACACCTTCGCATGTAAGAATACAAACATTCTTACAACAAGGTATCAGTACTTGTTTACATTACAAACATTTACATTTACAACATTCTCATTTCTTGGTTAATTCCAAAACCGGGGTTTGACCTAAAGGCAAACCCCTCATCCCTAACCCCCCAATCGTCCTCTCTTTTCTGTGTGTAGGTTGCAGGTACGCGGCTGTAATTGAAGATCTGGAATCCTTGTGCAGAGACGAACAGATCCCCCTTCGTTTCGTGGATTTTTCGGAGGACCGTGTGCATGCCGGGCGCCATCGTCCCGTCAACTTTCGCTCAAATTTGTAGAACAACACCGTCTCGACATTTTACTGCTAATTCCAGGTCCGCAGCTTCATCCCATATCCCTATCTCTGTTTATAAGCGAATCTTTCCTACTTTACATGCATTCCTAGTTCAATCTTTCTACATTCTTTACAAAAGAGGGTATCCTTGATGTCTTAACCCTTGAAACTCATATAGAATCCAATCTTGCATTGCGTGGGATTAGATCTTGTGGGTTTCAACCCCTCTTTTGAATGTAAAGTCTCCCCTAAGTGAAAACCATCAACCCTAGTGACTCTCCCTTCTCTCTCCTTGGAGTTGGGGAGGGGAGAACGACTAGGGTTCGATTTTTCCGCTTTACATTTTGGTGAACCCGACGTGAACATCCTCATTCTGATTATTCATGGTTAGATCTGAAAATTTTGTTTCCTTAATTACATTTCCATGTTTGATCTTTTGCAAATTTTAGAGGTTGATTGCATAAAAACCCTAAAATTTTCTTTTTAGCAATTGAGCTTGTGGAATGTTTAATTGTTAATGCTTGTTTCAGATCTACCCTTCTATTGCAAATTGTCAATTCATATTTGTGCTTTAATTCTGAAAATTAAGTGGTTAAATGTCAAAACCCTAATTTCTAAGACCTTCTTGATTCAACCTTTGACTGATAATTTCACTAATCAAAACACCTCCAAATCGGCTGTAACTTTGGATTCCGCAATAAAATCACAATATCTTTCATCCCTGAAAATTTGGAAAAAAGTTGCGAGGACCGTGTGCACCTCGAGCGCCATCGTCCCCGACATTTTTTCTGAAATTTTGGGAGCTAGATCTTACGGTATTTTTCTGCTAAAATCCAGAATTTTGGCTGATTTTATCAATTTTAACATTTTCAAAATTAAAGTCAAAGTTGGTCTAGTGATTGCTTGGATTGAGGCTTCTAATCATTCAAAAATTATTGAAATTGAAATTTGTATCAAAATTGTGTTCCTTACTGTCCTAGATCTGAAAAGTGTGTTGGCATTCATTCGAAATTTCAGTACTTTATTCAAATTTTTGCAGTTTGTGACTTTTGAAATTAAGTGTTTAATTGCAACAACCTTGATTTCCATTTTCAAAATTCGAATTTTGCATAAAATCGAGTCAACTTTTAAATTTCAAAGCCTGCATTGCTTTCAGCATTCCCTCTAAAATCATAAAATTCAAAATTTCAGTTTCCCCCTTTTTTCCAAAATTCAAATTTTACATTTTTTTCAACAATCTTGGTAGGGTTCAATTTTGAGATTGCAACTTTAATTTGGCCTATCTACAGATCGTAAAATCACTCAATTTTTTTTAAATTAGCTTTAAAATCATCATAACTTTCATCCCTGAAAATTTCGAAAAAAGTTGCGAGGACCGTGTGCACTCCGTTCGCCACGGTCCCGGACATTTTTTCCAAAATTTCGGGAGATTGTCCTGATTGCATTTAACAGCTTAAATCTAGGAGATTGGCTGGTTTTATTGAAATTTGCTACCTCTAAAATTCAAAATCTTCTCTCTCTCTTTAGTGCATGAGTTTTACAACAATAAGCCCTACTTACACTATTCCCGTTAGACGAAGCCTTAGAATTAAGTCTTTCCAAGGTGTAATTACCGAGGAGATGGAACCTAATTTGAATGGCCTTTTTAACGAGGACATGGGTAATTCCTCTAATCCTCTTAATGATGAAGAAGCTCTCCATGAGGTTTCTGTAGAACAACTTTCGAAATTGGATAACCAATTTGATGATTTTCGACAATGGATGTCTCAAGAATACCCTGATAGTCAAGCTCTTTCTTTAATTGAGGGTCTAAAACGTATGGTTCAAAGTGATAAGAATGGAATTGATATTTTGCGTGGTATTGCACACATTGTGGATTCGAATGTGATGCCTATGAAAAGTTGTGCCGAAACCTTAGGTTACACACAACCTCCTACTCAAGTTAATCATTCTATCCCTTTGACGACTCCTATTGCTAGTATACCTACTTTTACATCAAACATAATGACTACTTCAATACAAGGCATTCCTCCTATGATCACTAATCATGGGGGCAATCCCTCTTCTTCAATCAACCCTCTTCCTTCATTCAATCCAACTTCTTCATTCATTCCTTCAATGAGTGTCCCTATTATATCTCCACAAATAAACATGACGCAAGGGGGCAATTCATTTAACCCTTCCATTCCTCCTTGTAGTGTTCCTTCTTTCCAATCATCTCCTATGACTAACTATCATAGTGTCCCACCACCTTACTCTCTACCTTTTTTCAATAACATAACACCTCCATCACAATCTAACACGTCTAATATGAACTCTTCGACTGAAGCGACCATTAACAATCTTGCACAAACTGTCTCTTCTTTACAGCAACAAATTGAGTGTGCCCACATTTGATGTTGCGAGCCCACTTTCTCTTGACATTGTTCGAGCTATCCCCCCTAAACATGTTGAAATTCCGCATTTGGAGCTTTATAATGGTAAGGGTGATCCTCTAACACATGTTAAGACCTTTCAAACAATATGTACTGATTTTGCTTATGACCAAAGGCTGCTTGCAAAACTGTTTACTAGAACATTAAGAGATAAAGCCCTACAATGGTATTGCTCGTTGCCTTCGTATTCTATTACTTCTTTCGAACAACTTGCAAATGCTTTTATTCAACAATTTCAAAACAATATAAGTCCTAAAGTTACTTTGATTGATTTAATGCATTGTAAACAAGGTGCTAAAGAAAAAGTGACTGATTTCATTGGTAGATATAAGCATTTGTATGCTCAAATTTCTTTTCCAGTACCTGACAATGATATTCAAAGAATCTTTATTTCTAATTTACAAAAAGATATTAGAGAAAAACTTCTGTTTTCTGAGTTTACTTCTTTCCAACAGTTGTGCGCAACTCTTCACAATTATCAACTGACTGTGAGTCAAATGGAACAAGCAAATCCTATGGCTCCGAGTGATAAGGGTGATAGTAGTCAACAACCATTTGGGAAGTTTAAACCGAACAGAGAGTCCATTAAACTCAATGAAAACATCATCAACAACAATGTGAATGCGGCATCAGGTGTGCCTCCTATTTCTAAGTTTTTCAAGAAAGAAAGAAAGTTTACTCCTTTGAATGAATCATTGCATAGTATTATGAATAAGTTATTGGAACAAAATGTGCTTACTCTTCCTCCTATAAGGCAAATAGATCCTGCAAAGATTAATTCACCCTATTTTGATAACAAATCTTTTTGTCAATTTCATCGTCATCCTGGGCATGATACTGAAAAATGTTTTGCTTTAAAGGGTAAAATCGATTGATAATAATACTATTTCTGTTTCTGGAGTGAATGATAAAGGCAACACATCTGTAGCTCCTCCTAACCAAAATCTTAAGATTTTTACTGATTCATTGCCTTCTCATACCTCTAATGCGATTGATACTAATGATTCCTCTGTCTCACCTGATGATCTTGTGTCCATGACTCCAAATGTGATTAACTTTGTAGAGCAGCAGAAAATCCCTAAAGAACCTTCCATCACCTTTGATTCCAGTGAAACTATCAGGGCACCTGATGGTCCTTTATATATAGTTGCAAAAGTCAAGAATACACCTTGCTGTGGAGTGCTTATCGATCCTTCTTGTATGGTTAATATCATTACTGAAGAATTTCTTTTTACTTTGCAATTGAATCAAGTGATCTATGATGAAACAAATGTGGTTGTGAAACTATTTGATGCATTTTCTTCTCCTGCAATTGGTTCTATTACATTACCTATTGAGGTCCATAACAAATCCCTTGATGTGGACTTTTCTATTATTCCATCGTCCGAACAATTTCGTGTGAAGCTAGGCTATCCTTGGCTATTTTCCATGAAAGCTATTGCTTCTCCTATTCACAAGTGTTTGAAGTTTCCCCACAATGGTGAAGTTGTTACTGTCAATCATAGTCTCTTTAAACCAGCTGAAAGAACTTCTAGCGTTCCTATTGATTACTTTTGGCCTAAACAATTTCAATCTCTTCCTCCGCGAAGTGATCATCTTTTCAAATCTTATCAAAAGTGGAAAAAAGACATGATCCTATCTCTAAGTGAACCTAGAACACCCAAACTTGACATTCCTATCATTCTTGAGAAGGAAGTTCTTCCTTTGAAAGATAAAACTAATGTCTTTCCTCAAGAAGATTCCCAACCCATTCCTATGAATGTGACTATGCCTATATCTAATAAACTTCCTAAAAGTAGACCTATCCCTCCTTGTCATGATGGGCTTGGTCTCCTTCCTAAACCGAATATTCCTCCCTTATATGGAGCAGTTCCTCCTCCTTCTTCTTATAGAGAGAAGAGACCTTCCTCTTCTCCTATTGTCCAACCTAAGAGACCACAACCTAAACACCCAAGTGAAAAGGATGAGAATATTCCTCCTCCTCACTCTTCTCAACTTCCTACTAAGACTAGACGAAATCGTTCTGCACGTGAACGCCGACGAAAGCGTCGTCTTAGAGCTCAGGCAGCTGCTTTTCAAACTTTGCAATCCCCAAAAACACCTTCAGCCAGTATTATTCCATTTTCTCCTCAGCCGACAATTGAGCCGAAATCTCCTAAACATAAAATGCACGATGGTCTTGATCTTGTGTGAGTTAAAGATCCTATTTTTGTAAATCTTGATGAGGATATAGATGAAAATTTTATTCATGATGAAAATGTTACTCCTGTTCATTCTGATAGTGAGTATGAATATGTTGATGTTGATAACCATTTATCTAACGAATTTTCTAAAGCACTTATCCTAGCTCCTAGACACGAACAACGTGGCTTGGAACATGAAAATAGCCCTTGTTTGGATCTTGTGATAGCTCCATCTGCTGTGTTGGATGTTCCTCCTCTAGCGTGTTTCCTACCTTCCCGAAATATTGATCAACAAGATCGGGGGGTAGATGACGTGCTAGACTAGTTTCATTAGCATAGCAGACTCTCTCCTCCTCTCTTGATCTCTTTTGTTACTTCTTCTATGTGTTATTCTCATTCTTCTATTTGTTGTCCTTATTGTTGTCTACTTGAGGATGATGCAAAACATTGAGATCTCTTTTGGTCTCTCTCATGTTGACTCAAAAGACACATGTGTTCCCTTCTTCTAGGTGACCTTCCTTGATTGGGGAATGAAGAACAATTATGCATACATACATATGATATACATGAATTATCATACAGCATACTGACCCCGAGGAAAGCGAAGTCACCTTGTGCTTTGTGTTTTGTGTCTATTATCCTTGGGCTTATCTCACACTTGGGGGCTAAATCCTTGTGATAACGTGCTCCTTTCCTCCTCATTTTCTTATATGTATCACTACCTTAAAGCAATCACCCCCGGTGAGGCGTGTGCGATCGCTTTAACGTAGGGGGGCATACATCCCGTTCATATCTTTTCAAGATACTTGAAAATTTCTTGACAAATTTAGCTTTGCCTTGAAATCTTTCTTGCATGACTCATAGTGAGGGAACCTTACTACTGACAGTCATGGTTCTCCCTCGTGATCTTCCCTTTTACTTTGTCAATCGAAGTCGTAAGATCCTTAGTCCACTGGGGGCTTGGTGTATCTTGCCTCCTTGACGTGGTGAAAGTTTTTCAATGTTGTTTCCTTGTACTTTACTGGAAGTATGAGCATACGCTTATACTCCCGCTAAAGTGGGGGCTAAATGTAGCGTCCTAAAATTGCGACACTTGCAATTGCGACTGCATTTGGGTCTTCACGATGGCGGCGCAACGTTGAACTTGAATGGAGACCCCGAAACCTGTTTACGACACCAAAAACTGCATTTTTCTGCACCCTGGCCTGATCCCTCCTTGCACCATGCTGTCCTGGGAGGTGGGACCATGGCGCCTAGCGCCCTGGTCCCTGGCCCTATTTTGGGCCCGGTCTCTTGTGGGCATCGGGTCTTTAAGTTTGCAAATTGGAAAATAATGTTTCCTGGTCGGCCTAAGGTCGGGAAAATCAGTCTATCAGCCCTAATTGACAAGTATATAAAAAAGGGAGGAAAACATATGTGGGCAAGACGCGGAAGCAATATTCAAACATTCAAACATTCAAGCATTCAAGCATTCCTTCAAGCAATTGAGCATTCTAAGTTCCATTCAAGGCTAGGTGTTGCATTCAAGACAAGGATTCAACCATTGAAGAGGAGATCACCTACAACATACAACATACTACATACATTACACCTTCGCATGTAAGAACACAAACATTCTTACAACAAGGTATCAGTACTTGTTTACATTACAAACATTTACATTTACAACATTCTCATTTCTTGGTTAATTCCAAAACCGGGGTTTGACCTAAAGGCAAACCCCTCATCCCTAACCCCCCAATCGTCCTCTCTTTTCTGTGTGTAGGTTGCAGGTACGCGGTTGTAATTGAAGATCTGGAATCCTTGTGTAGAGACGAACAGATCCCCCTTCGTTTCGTGGATTTTTCGGAGGACCGTGTGCACGCCGGGCGCCATCATCCCGTCAAATTTCGCTCAAATTTGCAGAACAACACTGTCTCGACATTTTACTGCTAATTCCAGGTCCCCAGCTTCATCCCATATCCCTATCTCTATTTATAAGCGAATCTTTCCTACTTTACATGCATTCCTAGTTCAATCTTTCTACATTCTTTACAAAAGAGGGTATCCTTGATGTCACAACCCTTGAAACTCATTTAGAATCCAATCTTGCATTGCGTGGGATTGGATCTTGTGGGTTTCAACCCCTCTTTTGAATGTAAAGTCTCCCCTAAGTGAAAACCATCAACCCTAGTGACTCTCCCTTCTCTCTCCTTGGAGTTGGGGAGGGGAGAATGACTAGGGTTCGATTTTTCCGCTTTACAAGAATGCTAACACATTCATAAAAAAATAATTTTTGGGAATGGGTGGGGCAATTAAATGTTTTTAGAAAAAGAAAAAAGAAAAAACTTTTAACATTCATGAGGTTAAAAAATAGTTTATGGGACGCTAACATTGTCATTTTGGTCTTTCGCATTTCAATCCTTTTTTTTATTTGAGGAGATAATAAGCACCCCCATCTTCTCAATATTCTCTTGTTGAATAAACTATGCTAAGAAACAACTGTTATTATATTGGCATGCTTCTATCTGATGTTCTTGAAGGCATCACACTCCAAAATCCTTTGCCTTATAATGCAATAAATACACACCCTTTGTTCCCATGCTTTTTTAGGTCTTTTCCATTGCCCCATTTCACGTTGGAGTTGATGAGAGTTGGTTCTTATTGAGCAATAAGAATTTTGCCTCTCCACAAAATACTAGTTTTTATATACGCTTTTTGTTTATGGTCACATGCGGCATTAAACTCTTCAAGATGTTACTTTTTCTCTTTCCCTAGTAATTTACCCCATATACACTTGCAAAACTTATCCAAAACAAAAGCATTTATCTCTTTGTTATTCATGGGACAAGCATTAAGTATATATTCCATTTACTCGTCCATTTCTTGTTTTGCTTCATCCATGTCTTTTTAATTTTTCTCATGGTGTCATTAAAAACAACCTTAGGCCATCTACTAACTATGTATTTGGGTTAATTGTTCTTTTGTTATGGTTTCCCCTTGCCCCATTTCTTAATCATTCACCCCACATTCAAAATATTTTAACTTTAGTTGTGTATGGGTCTTTCGAATCCTTTACCTTGTAAAGTGCCCAAATAGTCCCAATTCAAATTTGGGGAAAATTGGATGAAAATTAAGAATATCATATTTTTCATAATAAATAATTTTGGTCAATTTTTTTTTTGATAGATTGTGTATAAGTTTTTTTTATCATTTTGAATCGCACTCTATGATCCATCATTAGGATAGAGAGCTAACAAAAGATATGGCCAGTTGGAGCTTTTGTTGGTTTTAGGAGCCACCATTGATGTCGACAATTTGGCATCAACAACAATTCTTGTAATCCTAGGAATCATTGACAATGTTTTGAGTTCCTATTTTGACCTTGTCCACTAACAAAAGGAAGGCGAAGAAGAGGCAAACATTGGCTTAGTATTATGCGTTAAAAGTTTCGATGGGTCCAACCATCAGAATTCCCAAATAGTTCCAAGTTCCTATTCAGGGTTCAACCATTTAAAAAAGGTAACATGTAGGGTCAACGTGAGAAGGGAAAAAATGCTAGGGAAAAGACTAAAAAAAAAAGGTAACTCGTAAGGTTGAGACAAGAATGGAAAAATGCTAACAAAAGAAGGAAAGATAAAGCCAATAGGCATCATGAGGTCACTAAAGGAATAATGAAGGTTGAGATTGAGTAATGCATTATTATCGGAGGTTCCTAGCTCTTGTGGATCCCCTAACCCTTGATAATAATGAAGGAAAAGGTGAAGGGTCGAGGTTCAAGGTTCTCAACAGACCTTTGAACCTTGATTCTCATTATAAAGGGATTCTTAAGGGCCCGATGAGGGGAAATACGCCCAAGGATCAAGATCAATAAAGCAGAGAAGATAAAGAAATCATCGAAGTGTTCAGAGGTTTTGAGGAACTCAAGAACCTCCAATGAGGTTCCTAGTTTGTAAGAGACCGCAAACCTCTAACAAGTTAAAGAGAAGAATAGTAGGGACAAAGAGCCAATAAAGAATGGAAAAGGAAGGAAAGAAAGAAGACAATAGAGTGTTTGGAGGTTTTGAGTTCCCAAGGAACCTTTAATCTCTAATGAGATACATAGAGAAGAAGTAGTATCCAAATTTTAAAGGTTCTCAAGTAGCAAGGAATCCTCGACAAGATATAAGGTGCCTAAAATGAGAAGACTTGAGGCTTCCCAACACAACAAGATCCTAGCGGCTAGAGAAAAGAAAAGAAAGAAATGAGGTCGATAGATTAAGAGGAGAAAATATTATGAACGTGACATGAGTTTGAAGTAATGTTAGTCTCTAGTGATTCCCTAGATTCAAGAGCCTGATATAACACCATAAAGAGTCTTTTTTCAGTCCAAATTCATTCAAAGCATGTCTCATACACGTGCAAGTGGTGGAAGACATTAAAGAGTAGTTGTGGAGAATAAGGGTCAATTTGAGCTATTAAGACACCTATAACAAAAGTTGCAACACTTGCAAACAACTAGAAGTTGAAGTTTCTTATTGAAGTCTTTGTAGCAGTTTGCAAGGTAAAAGAAGTTGGAAATCAAGTTTTCTTCCGTCAATGCCTAGTTGCAACAATTTTGCTAGTAAGATAAGGAGATTAATTTTTCCATGTACTAAGGGGGTTAACAATTTTTAAGATGAACTTTAGTTTTTTGAAGGCACATGTCCTTTATCTCAAGTTTTTGGGTTTATTTTTGCATGTACACCTAGTAAAGTAAGAATAAAGGTTCATTCCTTCATAAATAAGAGTTGTAGAGACAACTAACAATTATCATTTTATCATATATTGTGAACTCTGTTTTGCTGAAAAAGATATATAATAGACTTGTACTTGGATATAATGTACACCTTTGATCAATAAAATATTTTGCCTTTTAAAAGTTTTATTTTGTGCAATATTATGAGAACAATTGATTGTATCCAATGTTCCACGAAGTTTCTTGATAGGGGTATAGGGGACGCTGGGATGGGTTTCAGGGACGAGGGACCAAAGGCCTAAATTTGGGGATGGCGAGGGGACTATGGGTAGACAACGGTAGAGCGGTAGTGGGGGTGCGATGCTAATATAAAAAATAAAGGTCTAATGGAATCTTGAAGGCAAAATTTGCATATAACATCTCTATGAGTGCCTTGTGAAAGGCCAACTAGTTTTCACGAAGCTAAAGGTTGCAATTAGTATGTAAAGGCATGTGTCGTATAGAAAGCAACCCAAAAATGTCCCTAACAGAGGTGGTAGAGGTGATGTAAGTGGTGGTGTTGTGGGAGAATGTTTCCCAAGTCTCTAAGTCTAAGAAACATCCCCGTACAGGGGATGTGTCTCCGTTGGAACACTTATTCTATCTTATGATGAAATGTTTTGTCCTTGATTTATTATCTCACTTTTCTTTCCTCTATGTAGTAGTGCATTTTGTTGCAAGTCATAGCTTGTGTTCATCACGTTGGTGCAAATCCCAGTTGTGAAAAACCTTCCTCAATAATGTTATAAATTTTAAACCTTGTTGTGAAACACATGTAAAAGACATGTCAACTATGAGTTGTGTATGCTAGTTTTTTTAGTTTATCTTATTGTGTATACATAAGAGAGTATAAATCATTAAAAGTTCTGGTCTATCACCTCATTTTATGTTTTAAGTTCAGTTTCAGACCCATTTTCTATCCCTTTTCCTTGCAACAACAATAAAGTAAGTTATTTTTAGGTGGTATACTAGGGGTACCAACCCTCTTTGCAAATTCACTAATAGCCTATGAGTGTTTCCATTGTGTCAATTGGAAGGGGAATAATCCTCTAAAGGGTGCATTCCAATATGACAATAGTAGATATACACACAACTTCACTAAAGTGAACAACACTTGCAACTATGAACTCAAAATTTAATTCAATATTTGAGCTTCTCTAAAATGATAAAATATATAGCAAAATGATTTCATAAATAAAGAAGTATAGAAATGAAAGAAAATTTTAGAATCCGATAGCAAACTATGCACGTTGGAGCTTCATTCTTCACAATCCTACAAAATTGAAATAACTACAATCTTTTCATTATCGATGTAGCTTCTAGATTTTTTCAAGATTTAAAGCTCTTGATGAAAAAATATGTTAAGCATTCCAACTTTTATGATTTGGATGTGGATTAATTGGATATTATTCTTAAATATCATTGGTTAGGATCTTTAGGGACAATAAACATTAATGTGCAAAAAAAGTTTATCATATAATGAAGACCACAAATAACTTTAAGAAAGTAACCTTAAAAATTCTATAAAATCCTAGAAAACCTTGGTTAAATGCATTAATTTTCATGGTTTCATTTAAAAACATATTTTTTTAGCAAATTTATGTAAAATTACTAGAAATTTATAAAAAAATATTGGCAAATTCTAGTCAACACTAGCTATGGACATTGATTACCTTGGTGAATCTTTTCAAAAAAACATCTTTGTTGATGCAATCCCTCCATTTCCCCCCCCACCTCCCCCCCTAATGTTGAAGTAGTATCTTTAGGGTAAAAACTATTAATAGGGTCAAGGGGAAGCACCCCTTGTGGGGGTCAAGGGAGCAACACTCTCACCACCAAGAAAAAATACACTATCAATAAAGATTGGAGCACACAAGGACTTGTCATTTATAAAATATTGATTGAAAAAAATAAATCTTTAAAATATTACAGAATTGAACGTACACCTTATATTGTTGCATGATCGAATGGTTGATATTCCATTCGACAAAGTTGTAACCGCTTTTCTTTTAAACTATCGCCTCATCCTAAAAAATCTTTTGGGTCATTGATCAATGTTTAATTGTATGGCCCAAAAGTTAAGGATACATTTTAAAAGATAAGTGCTTATAACTTTGTAGAATGAATTATTAACCATTTGATCGATATATATATCGCATGATGCAAAAAAGGTATGGATATTGGGTTGAGTAAAATAGTTCTGATACATTCTTGTAAACTTATATAATATAATCATAATCATAAGATTATATTAGAAATCAATGGAGGGGAATGAAATCAAAACTATCACATCAATTACAAGAGCTCTAATGGTCCTTATTATTTGCACATAATGGGAGCAAATAGTTTAATATAATAGTCATATGAAGTGGAATTTCCCATATAGAAAAAGCCATCGTCAAAGTAAATACCTCTTACAAATTATAGATGTTAGCAAGAATATCTAGTGGATGGGAGATGACCCATCTACACTATCCATATCCTAGATGATGTCTTTTCATTTTCAAGCTTCGCTAGCTCTTTGTAGTGAAGTGCGATAGGTTTTGCATTGATTGTGTTTACCCTTTACTTCTTTCCATGTAAACTTTAGAAACAGTATTAATATTGAAATTGTATGCTACTTGTATTCTTTGAAATCATTAGGTTTTAAACCATGTATGCTTATGTTTTAGAGGCCATGATAATAAAAGAGACAAAGAGTCATGTTAAATGCTTGAAAATTTAATTATATATAATATTAAGTGGTAAACCTATAAAGGATTAATTTGAAAATAAATATGGCCTCACATAAGGTCAACACCCTTGTTTTGTTGCCTTTTCTTTTATGCTACCTATGGGTTGTTTGTATATAGGGTCATGAATCTTGTTATGTTGCTTTTAATATAAAAAAAAAATATGGCCCCAAAAGAAAATGAGAATATAATAGCAATGACGATATGATCCTCAATACAAGAAGGAATGCAATATTAAAGGTGAATATGATTGATATTTTTTTATTATATTATAGACTATCATAAATTATGCTCCATACAAAAATCATTTATTGTGGCAAAACAATTTATTTAAAAATTAGTAAAATAGTGTTTAGGTAATTTTACCAATACCAAACTAAATTTTCATTTAAAAAGAGGTAATTTAGTCACTAGAAATTGTGGACCCGATTCTAACTATTTGTCATTTGGTGAAGATCCACTACTAATAATCTATCAAAGACGAAGGTTAATGGAAAGTCAAGGTAAAGGAATTTTAGGAATCAACTAAAGATTACACCACAAATTAGAGGACAAAAAAGTTGAGCAAGGTGTAGAGAAAAAAGAGGAAAATATTATTTCTCTTTATAAGCCAACAAAATAAGTGGCAAAATATGGTGAATAATCATATAAGGTTCCAAAAATAGCAAATGATACAATCTATAGTGATTCACATTTTGTGAGAGACAAGAATCATGAGAAGACTATTATAGAGGCATAAAGAGGTTAAACACTACTGATCCACATGAAACCCAAGGAATTTACAACAATCAATGTCACCATAGAAGTAATAGTTATTCATCATAAATGGAATCTTGTTATTGTCAAGCTAAAACCATTGTGAAGATCATGTATGGATGGTTGAATGATAGGACATGGAGATTTGGAAGTCTTACTATTTGGCTTCTTATTTTTCAAGAAAAAATATGTCAAAGAGGGTTGGCATGTCATGTACCAAGGGCATTATATATATATATATATATATATATATATATATATAGAGAGAGAGAGAGAGAGAGAGAGAGAGAGAGAGAGAGAGAGGAGAGAGAGAGAGAGAGAGAGAGAGAGAGGAGAGGAGAGAGAGAGAGGAGAGAGAGAGAGAGAGAGAGAGAGAGAGAGAGAGAGAGAGAGAGAGAGAGAGAGAGAGAGAGAGAGAGAGAGAGAGAGAGAGAGAGAGAGAGAGAGAGAGAGATGAGAGAGAGAGAGAGAGAGAGGTGGGTATAGATGTTGACATGTGGAACACATCCCTTGAGTTAGTTATGTTATGTCATGTTGCAACTTGTGTAATTAATTATAGTAGGTAATAAGAATGCTTACAATAGGTTTAGTGGTTTACCCCTCCATTATTTTATTAGGAGGTCTATGTAAAGAAGGTTAATATCATTATGAGGATATGTGAAGAGTATATTATGCATTTGGGATCATTACAAAAAGTATTGCATGACATTAACCTATCTCAAGGGTTTATTCTATTTATGCATATATTAGATATTAAGGCATCTTGACTCACACATATCTCCTATTTTGTGGTGATCTCCCTTTAAAATTATATTATTGTCATTATTATGTATGAGGATTTTATCACTTATTTATGATTGTCACTCTAGTTTATGGTCAAACTTATTTTCATGTACACATTGATTGAAGTTACAAGGTGTGTGCATGCACAAATCTATGAAAATTCACGCATGATAGCATGTGATAAAACAATTAATGATGTGAGATTAAGCACAAGGTTACCTGATAAATAATATATATTCATATGTCAACACATGATGACACCATGTGTTGCATGTATGGTGCCCATTTTTGTTTAGGAAATCACACAAATGTTGATTATTAAGGTGCACATAATGTTTCAAAAGGTTGGCATGATTGTGATCATATAAAACTTGACATAGGTCACATTCGTAGTCGTAAATCTAAAACTTAAAAAGATTTTAAATTTTACATTCAAAATAAATCTCACTGACTCCCTCTTAATAACTCTTGGATGCTAACTTGATGTAAATTTGGTGTTGATTTGGGTTCTATGTTCTTGTACTTTAAAAATATCACTTATTCATTTGAAAATTACTTAGGTCATTTATTGATCACATCTATAATTTAAATTACAAAGGGAGTCAAAAGAATCTGGTAGCATTGTCACATTATTGTATCATTGCACATCATATAAGGTCTATTATATGATTTCGTGTGGTCTTGATTCTTGACTCATTGTTGTAAATCAACCATCCTAGGGTTTTGATTGAGGAGGATTCCCCTCATAATTCAATGAATTCCTCTAAGGTGTTCTTAAACCTCATCCATCCTTACATGAACTCAAACATTATAAATTCAGATGATTGAATTATAGTGATCACTTTTTGTCAAATAATCCTTGCTTCAATTCAAATCCATGCATTAATTTTAGGTCCTTTGTCATGAAGATTAGGTCTACACTTGGATAGATGAAATAGAGCGATTCATAATTAGTTTGTAGATTATAAGACATTTGTTCAACAACACCTAAAATTCTAAAGTTGTGGCAAATTAGTTTCGTAACATCTTCAACATCAGCTTCTCTTATATTTAGAATACAATTAAGTATCACTTTTTAATTAATTTAAATGTAACATTGATTTAGTATTAATTATTTCTAGTTCCAAATCATTTATTTAGGTTAGTTATTGCTCAATTACTTTTACTAATTAATAAGTCGAGACAATTTTACATAAGGTTGCTTTTCCCCTTAAAAATTGTAGAGGAATAAATCATGATACATAAATAATCTAATGAACATTTAACCTAGATAATAGAAGGGGGAAATAATTGAAATAAATTTAGGAAATTAAATGCAAGGGCTTGATTCTTAACTGATGATGGATGAAAGATATCAAAGTTATGCATAAGCAATTCAACAATACCAAAAAAATATTTTCCTATTTGGTGACTATCTTAGAATCTATACTATCTCAAAAATATTTATGGTTCAATCCCAAATCCTCAAATGTGAACTTGATGTGATGCATGGAATTGATATTGTGGACGAGGAAAAATGTCAGATATCTTATTGAATTAAGATCTAGAATTATTCCATCATTGTCAATAGAGTACTTGCATACACACAAACACACACAACACTAAAACAAACAAACAAAATGAATTTTAATTATATTGCACTCATATCAATCAAGAATTCATGCTCGAATTTTAGATACTCTCAGTAAAAGCATTTTCACAAAGAGCTATGATTGAACAAAGATTCGAAGAATTATTTGAAGCTCAGAAAGATGAATGTAAGATAAGAAAAGATGCAAGAATGAACTAACTATGCTTAGAAATGAAAAAGATTGAAAGATGCAAGATATGATATGCAAGATGTGGAGGAGATCAAAAGATGCAAACGATGGATTAACTTGCCAGGCTTAGAAATGAGGAGCAAGGTATTTATAGATGTTCTCAGGGTGGAATCCAAGTTTCAAGACAAATGTGGGATAAAAGATTAGTGGGAGATGTTTGTCCTACATGCATTGGGTGAGTGAAATGAATAGAGGTGAGAGATGATAAATAGAGGGTGTAGTGGATGTGTAGGAGATTTAGGAAAATGGATTAATTGAATATATTAATGAATTAAATGAATAATAATGGAATAATGAATATTAATGAATGATCATTATAAGATAATTAAGATGAATAGATAATGTGATGAATAATGGAATAATCAGACTCGAATATTATGAATATTATAATAAAAAATTGAATAATGGATCCACTTGATGATGTAGGAAAAATTAAGTTTAATCAAGGGTCATTTTATTGAATTTTTTTTTGTCTACAGTGTTGGCAACAATGCAACAAACTGAGAGAAGGGGGGGTGAATTAGTTTGCACAAAAACTTACTGCAACATAAACCACAAATTAGATCTGATAATTAATAGTTAAAACATGAAACAACACCACATCAATAACACTCATAACACCAAGATTTTTGACTAAAGGGTTTTTTGCCTTCAACTTTTCATGTTCAGAAGATTTGGAAGGTGTTCTGTGTGGAGGTCCTTGGATGGTTGGGAGATCTTCACTTTCCTTAAGAGAATGGTCCCCTAATCAGGAGTTAAATGATTCCTTTTTTGACTCGGCTTCTGTTTGGGTTAGGCTGCATGGTTTGCCGATGGAGTTTTGGTTTGAAGATGTCTTGAAGGGCATTGCTAGTTCCTTTGGTGATCTTCTTGCCATAGACTCAATGAATACAACTAGAAAAAGGTTGGTGTATGCCAAGATCTGTGTAAATGTCTTCCAGAACACTGATCTACCATCATCAATTGATATTTTCTTTAAGCTGGGGAAATCGGTGCAAGCTATAGAGTATGAATCTTTACCCTTTGTTTGCTTCCATTGCAAAAAAGAGGGACACTGGGCCAGGGGTTGTCCTAGCATTTAGAGGAACCCACCTAATAGAAAAGGGTCTCATAAACATATCTGGAAGGAGAAACAAAATAAAGGTGATGGTATCTCTCAAGGGGAGATGCAGTAGAAAAAGGAAAATCTGGTCCCGACCTCTATTAGCTCTGTTGAGGGTAAAATGGAAAATCTTGTGGTGCTTGAGCAGGCCCCTTCTGTAGACAAACAAGTACACACTATATCTCAAATGCACCTATCAAAAGATCTGAGGGTTGAGGGAGTTAAACCTTATCGTGAAGATTGCTCTGCCCTTCCTCAAGGTTTGAATCTTATTCCAAATCTTGATCTTGAGGGTAATAAAGAGGTAAATTATCTTGAAGAAGGAGAAATCGAGGTTGTTCCAGATAGTGGAGAAGATCCAATATTGGATAGTGGGACATTTGTGGTCCCTGAAACTAATTTTTCTCTTAATGGGTTGGATGGTTTGGGATCTAGACTCAGTCAAATTGAAGAACCCTAATGCCCTTAAGGAGAATCACCATACTTCGGGTTATGGTGGGAGAATCTGCCAAGATCAAGATGATAAAATATTTGCAGGCAAAGGAGAAGAAGATGAAGAATCTTTTACATCGGTTGGAAGAAAGAAAAATTAGAAAATGGGTCCTAATAGTGGGGTGCAAACCAGAACTAGGGCTAAAGTGGATGTCAGAAATTCTAAATCTCCACAAGGCAGGAAATTCACTAGATTGCATAGAGAATTTGAAAGTAAACAAAACTTTGTTGATGGGAGCCAATAGACTATCTGGGAAACCTGTTCCCCAAGTAGAAAATGAAGATTATTTCGTGAAACATCATGGGCCTTAATGGCCACCACAAACAGGGTATTCTCCGGAATTTGGTAAGAGACCATAAGCTAGATGTTGTTTTAATTCAATAAACTAAGATGGGTAAAGAAAAAGTGGAAAAAGTTAGCCTTTTCAAATTTGGAGGAGCTATTGGTAGCAGCTCTGATGGTGTTGCTATTTTCTGGAACAAGAAAACCATTGAGGGTGAAGTTATTGAAGTTGATTGTAACTTGATATCTGTTAGATTAAACCATATAAAGGATGACTTCTATTGGGTTTTATCTAATATTTACACCTTCAATACAAAGGCGGTTAGGTATAAGTTTTGGAGAAAGATTGAGGAGAAGAGGAGTTTTTTTGCTCATGAAAGCTGGTTGATTATGGAAGATTTTAATACCCCTCTCCAGGAAGTATAAAAGTATGGGGATCTCAAGCACAGTTGGACAACATAGTGGATCTTATGGAGTTTATTAATAACTTGGCTCTTTTTGATGTAGAGTTGCAAGGGGCTTCCTATACATGGTCTAACTGGAGGGATGGTGATGAATTGATCTAGGTTATGTTGGATAGGTCTCTGATTTCTAATGATTGGCTCTCTAAATTCTACTGCTCTTTATCTACCATCAACAGAGTTGGGTTGGATCATTTCCCCATATTCTTCACTGTTGATGCTCTCATTAAAAAATGCAAATTTCCTTTCAGATTTGAGAAAATATGGTTATCTCACCCTTCCTTGGAGGAAAATATCTTTAGATGGTGGAATATCAGTGTGGAGGGTACTGTGATGTTTAAAGTTGTTAAAAAATGAAGATGTGTCAAGGACAATGTCAGATCTTGGAATAAAGAGGTCTTTGGAGACAGTTTTGCTACTAAATATGTTTTACAAATGGAGTTAAAACAGGTTCAGGATAATATTTAGAAAGAGGGATTTAAGTTTGTTTCAAGAGCTAAAGAAAATGAAATCCTTGCCATTTATCATAGTACCATTTCCAATGATGAAGAATTCTGGAGACAAAGGTCGAGAGCTTTGTGGCTTTCTGTGGGGGATAAAAACACCAAATACTTCCATATGTCTACTATGAAACACAAAGATGCATATAGAATATCCCAGTTGGTGAGAGATGGAAATGTCATTAAAAAAGAGGAGGAGATAGCTGCTAAGGTTGTCCATTTTTTTGCTGCTCTTTTGACTACTGAGTCTAATCTCTGTCTGAGAAGTCAGGATTCTTTGCTGGAAAATATTTTGAAAGTTATTGGGGCTGATCAAAATAAAAGTATATCAGCTATTCCTTTTGCGAAGGAGATAAAAAAAGGTTGTCTTTTCCTTTCAGGAAGATAAAGCCCCTGGTCCAGACGGGTATCCCATGTTTTTCTTCCATTCCTTTTGGTACATAGTTGAGAAGGATATTGTTAATGTTGTTAAGGAATTCTTTGGGTCTAAATCTCCTCAAGGAGGTCAACTCAACTTTTCTGGTTCTTATTCCCAAAATCCCTGGGGCACAAACCTATTAGTCTTTGTAATTCTCTGTACAAGATTATATCCAAGGTTATCACTTCTAGGTTGTTGGTTGTCCTTCCCTCCCTCATCTCCTCACAACAGAATGGCTTTGTTTCAGGAAGGCAAATCCTGGATTCCATTATTATGATTCATGAGAATATTCATTTTCTAGATGCCTCTAAGAAAGAGGGGTTTCTTATTAAGCTAGATCTTGCTAAAGCCTATGACAGAGTTGATTGGTGTTTTCTGAGAAGAATCCTCCAAGCTTATGGCTTTGATGACAAATTTTCCTGTATTATTGGCAACTTATCTCTACTCCTTTCTCTGTTATCATAAACGACCCCCCCTCTAGATTCTTCAAGCCTTCGAGAGGTTTAAGAAAAGGGGATCCCATTTCCCCCATCTTGTTTACTATCATGGCAGAAATCTTAAGCAGATATCTTCAAAAGCTGACTAGTTTAGGGGAAATCAAAGGGTTGAGGCCTTCTTCCGCCAATCTCGTTTGTTCACACCAACAATTTGTGGATGATACCATCCTCCTTGGGTCTGCTACTATCCATGAAGCTAGATATTTCAAAGGTACATTGAAAATCTATACTAAAGCTTTTGGTCAGATTATCAATTGGAATAAGACAACTATCTTCTTCATCAATACTCCTCCTCAGAGGCGGAGAAAAATTGTTGACATCATTGGATGCGTTGTGGATTCCTTTTCTTCAATTTACTTAGGACTTCCGCTGGGATCATCCCCTCCTGACACCTTTTGGAGCTCCATTGTGGATAGGTTCAAAAAGAAACTGGTAGAATGGAAAGTTGCCTTAGTCAAGCTGGGAAATTGCAGTTGCTGAAATCCTTGCTTCAAAATCTTCCTGTTTACACTTTGAGTCTTTTTATGATCCCCTCCAAATTTGATGAAGCAATTGAGAAGATACATAAAAGATTTTTGTGGTCTAAAGTTGAAGATAGGAGAAGGATTCCTTTGGTTTCCTAAAAGAATGTTTGCTTACCCAAAGCTTTGGGGGGTCTAGGCTTAAGGGCTATTAAAGACTTTAACAATGCCTTGTTAGCTAAATAGGTTTGGAGGACTTATGGTGAAAGGAAGGAATGAAATTTGGTGTTCTTAATATGGTGTCCTTCTTTCATTCCTATGACAGTCCACATGGTTCCTTCATCTGGAATAGCATTCTCAAGGCTAAGAAGGTGGCTGACGCTTGAGCGGGTTGGGTATTAGGTAAGGGTTCTAGCATAAGATTTTGGGAAGATGTATGGATTTTTGATGAACCCCTCTTCTTGTGCCCTGATCTATTACCCTTTGTCAATATTTGCAAAGCTAGATTTGGCTCTTTTGTTTCTGACTACTAGAAGAAGTCTTTGGGCTGATCTGGAGGAAATTAATGTTGTCTTTTATCTAATCTAGCAGGCTTTGTTGTCCTTGTTTGTTCATCCTCTGGTTGAAGATTATTTTATTTGGAGGTTGACCCCAGACGGATCTTTCTCTATGGCCTCTGTTGTTAGAAAATTGGTTTCTCCCCTACCCCATCCTTCTGTTTGGGCCAAGGCTTGGATAAAAAACCTCACCCCTAAAGTTGATATTTTCTTTTGGATTTTTATCCAAAATAAAATCCTTACTAGTGACAATTTAAGTAAGAGAGGGTTCTTGATTCCGAATAGCTGTCATTTATGTCTCAATGCTCAAGAATCTGTATCTCACCTTGTGCTTGATTGCCCCTTCATGGTAGAGATTTGGGGTATGATTTTGCATAGGTGGAAGATTGCTCGGGTCTTTCCAGATAAGGTGGAAGATTTCTTTGTTCAATGGAGGTGTCCCTCATCCAACACTTTTATCAAAATTCTTTGGTCCTTGTTGTTTCCCTATGTCTCCTGACATGCTTGGAAGGAAAGGAACAACAAAATCTTTAGGGAGTCATTTTGCACAACTGAGATTGTTTTTGAGAAGGTGTGTAGATCCATCAGAGAAAATATGAATTCAATTAGTAGTGGTATTTGCTACCTTCCTTCCACTTCTATTTCTGAGGAGGATAAGATGATCTCTATGGAGTGGGGGTTAGAGGATGATATTAGAAAAGTCAAAGCAAATAAGTCAAGAGACGATGTTATTTGGAATCACCCCCCGGAGGGATGGGTGAAAGTTAATTTCGATGGGGCAGCTAAGGGGAACCTTGGACCTAGGGGGGGGGGGGGGGAGTGGTAAGATATTCTAAAGGGCATTGTTTGGCTGTGGTGGTCCTACCTTTGCGTTCCCAGACCAATCACATAGCTGAAGTTATGGTAGCTATGGAGAGCCTTAAAATTATTAAGAAAATGCAATTTAAAAAAGTTTGGATAGAGGGGGACTCCTTAAATTTTATCAAATGTCTAAAAGGTTTGGCTAAGCCCTCTTGGAAAATTTAAAACATTATAATAAGGGCCCTTAAAATTATTGAAGGCTTGGATAGGTGTGTTATAGTTCATACCTATAGGGAAGCAAATAAGGTTGCAGACACTTTTTCCAACATAGGAGTTAAGTTATCAGCCCCTATCATGTGGCAAGGTGAAAGCAATATGTCTTTAGAGGCTAAGGAGAAATTATTTTTTGATCGGATTAATGGAAAGGTTATTCCCTTATTATATCATGGTGGCCCTTAGATCGAGTTGCTTCATTGAGTTGGCCTGAAGTTTCTAGATTGCATGAGGTGGACTACCTCGCATGCTTTGTGGGCGATTAATTATATGCTCTACCTTGGCTCTGCATTTCTTTGTTAGTATTGCAGAGTCTCTTTTTTCTCAGACAGAGGAGGGGTTGTTAGAACTGCTGATACAATGGAGGGCAATATTAATATGAATGAGCCAACGAGCTGTGAAGGTTGGAAGAAGGTGTTGGGTCTCAAATCAACAGATTGGATAGGTTCTAAGGAAATGCCAACTCCTATGATCAAACCCTCCAATTGACTTGGTCAACTTATAGAGTGAACCTATTTGGTTACTAACTCTCTCACTTTAGGCTCTGTAGGACCTAGGCCGGTGATAAGTTGAGACTTTGTCATGTTTTTATCATCAAAACTCTTAGGTTTTTGACATCTTTTGGTTTGCATAATAGTAGTGAAGTATTGTAAATTGACTATATGTATTCCATGTGTTAAACCTGAACTTATGAAATCATGTTTGAACTTTGTCGGTCTATTCCTGCAGCCATGCCATTGATTCTTGTAGCCAAGTGATTTGTTCCTGTTGCTATGCGGATTATTTAGGGTAATGTCATATGTGAATTAATGAATGTATTAATTAAATAAAATGCATATGCATGTCCTTGTATGTTGTTTTTGTTGTAGTACAGATAATAAATGATGTCGCAGTGGATATTCTCCTTTCGCGTGTGAAGAAGGAAGAATCACGTAAGAAATAACTGGAGATCAAACTAAAGAGGAGCCGAGCGAGTGCAAGGTACGTCATGAGCGGAGCAGCCAGGCAGCACTACGGAAGTTTAACTCTAGTGGGCATTGAATTCACAAAATATCGCTATGGCATGCAAAGACTGTGGTTCATTTTAGATCCACGTTTCATGTAGCTAAGCTCTAGTTATCTTCTTCATCAGTCAATCATCCACCTCTTCTTCTGGGTGTGATTTGAGTTGTCCATTGTAGTTGATCTTTGCTTTATAATAAGCTCTTCCTTTTTCTTAGAGGTGAGACAGAATAGAAAGGAATAGAGCAGAGAATTTTGATAAGCATTCTGGAGTTTTTCTTTTAGAACATGTAATCATTTTTAGGAAGCAATGAATAAAAGATATGTTATTCTGATATGCTAAAAGTATTTTTCTGGAAACTTGATATCACTCATCCAAGGGGGCCCACTTGGTGAGTGATCTTGTGTTTATGCTCATTGAAATTAGTTCTTCTTTAGTTGTAGTAGAAGTTCGTGCCTTGACTGTTCCTGCAGCCACTAGAAATAGATCCACTGACTGTTCCTGCAACCAAGCCAGAACAGTGTGATTTTTGTTATTTATACTAGATCATTTCAGCATTGTTTTTATAAGTTTTCCTGTAGCCTTCTATGATTTCCATTCTTTCCTTTCTTTCCCGCATAATGTTAGTTACAACATCAATGCAAAATAGCCATTGAAGGAGCTTAGTGCATATATAGTGCAGACCCATTTCAAGTTTTACGTCCCTAGGTTGATAACTAAATGAACACTAGCCATGAAAATAGTAACTTTACCAAATGAATGTCCAAACTTCGGGTTGAGATTTCAATTAGAGTTATTATTATTATAGTTGGGGTGGACATTTTTGGCGTCATTGCCGGGGATGGTGTCAAACTAAGAACCTTTCATGGTTATTATTGTTTCTAGTTAATTGTTTTTGAGATTCCTAATTGTTTGAAAATTTCATGAATCTGCATGTATAGAAGAAGAAGAGACCCGAGAGGTAGATTTCTGCCCACTCATCCTAATCATGCAGAAGATAATTTCCCAGATATAAATCCTTTTGCTAAACTTTACCAAGCCCCATAGAATTTGAATCACCTTGAATCTGAATTTCCGGAAGGTAGTCTTCAGTTCCTTTTTGGTCTTCAAGAAGAATAATTTCCTATAGTAACAACCCCCACAAGTCTAATGCAAGGGAACCCTCCTCTTGGTGGGATTAATCCACCACCACCACCACCACTAGGTCCAACGTTTGAGTTTCCCATCTCTGATCAACATGATAACGCTAATCTCAAGAATATTCCAGCATCTTCACTCCCTAAATTCTATGGATTGGTGACAGAGGATCCATATACATTTCTGTTTGAGTTTGATGTTCTCTGTAGGAGTTTTGACTATACTACAGATGCCCATAGACTCACATTTTTTCCTGCTACTTTGAAGGAGTCATCCTTGAGATGGTTTATGAGCTTGGGTAGTAGCACAATCAATACACGGGATGAGATGAAACGATTGTTTTTTGCAAAATACAAAGATTATTGTAGAGGTACTGATCGTCATGGGGATGATATCTTTAGAATGACACAAACTGAAGATGAGAGTCTTGAAGATTACTTGGAGAGGTTTCTGTTTAGTGTCAAAAAGTCCAAGCATAACACTCTCAATGAAGATTCCCTCAAATTGATATTTTTGAGGGGAATCAGTGATGAATACACTGATTCCTTGGATCTTATGGGAGGAGGTGACATTACACTATCCACTTGGGCTAAAATAGGACAAATTTGCAAGAAGTATTCCAGATCTACTTCTAAGAAGAATAGGAGCTTTAAACCAGGGGCACCATTATCAACATCTGGAACTGGAGTTTCTAGATTGGAACTTAGTCATCTGTTAAAGGACTTCAAGGAGGACATTATAAACAATATGGCTACCCAGTTGGATACACTGGCAACTAAGAAGAAGCATGAGGAAGCTGATACATTCCTTGCAGAATTCTATCCTCATTGTAAACAATGAAAGAAAGATTGCAGATGTAAGATGGTTGCAAACACGGAGGTACCTTAATTCAAGCCAATTCAAGGTGAGGATGAGCAAGTCTTCTATGTTTCTCAAAGAAGACCAAATTTTCAAAGACAAGGTATGCCACCCTATCCACTTTCTTTTTCTGGTTATAGTGGCAATTCTTATGCACTAAATAACCAATGGCAACCACAATATTCTCAAAATCCTGGTAACTATCCAAATTGGTATGGTTCACAAGGCCAAGGGCAACATTTTTCTAATCAAATGCCACAGTGGCAGTAGCCACAGGGAAACTGGTACCCACCTCAGGGCCAGGGAAGCCAGTTTCAGGGGAATTGACAACCTACTTCTCAATGGAGGGGAAGCCAATCATGGCCAGCCTAATCTTCTAGTTATCAGCTGCCTATTCAGCAGCCACAACCTCCTGCTTTAATGCCTCCTCCTACAACTACTGCTGCACCGCCTAAACCAACATAGTTGCCTACTCAACCGTTGCCAAATCCGAATATCAAATCTCAGCAACAACAACAAGCTTATTCAGCTGATGTTAATCAGTACCCAACCTATTCTTTATCACTAGATGACATTCACCTCCGATCTGGAACAACTTTACCTAATCCCTCTCATCCAGTTATCACTAAGGTGCAGGAGGAGCAATAAATCTCTAATCCAATAGATACAATACCCCAGAATCAAATATTGCCACCATTTCCCCATAGATTGCAAGAAAAAGAAGTCCCCACTGAACAACAACAAAGCTTTGATATTATTGATCAACTGAAGCACATTTGTGTTAAAATTCTGTTGTTGCAAGCAATAAAGGATGTTCCCATATATGGTAAGTGTAGTCACACAAATCTGTCCATTTTAATTAAATGAATATTTCGTATTTATTTGATTAAAAATCCACTAGCCATCAGTTAATTAAATGAATATTTAATTAATTTATCCCCAAACATTCTTCTATTAATTAAATAAATTATTCAATTTATTTTAATTAATTCATTAAATCAAATTCACAATCAATTAAATAAATAAAATCTATTTATTTAATTAAATCCCCCTATTCCTCTTTTAAATAAATTAAATAAAACATTTATTTAAATCATTATCCCCCCCCACTTGCATTTTCCTACAAATGCAACTTGCACACATTTTGAAATAAATGAATTTTTATTTTAAATAAAATCCTATTTTCCCTCACCCACCAAATCCACTTGCAAAATCTAATCCCCTTCTAGATTCTTCTAACCCTTTCCTAATTAGTCTAATCCATCCCCTAAATATTGTCACATTCCTAAGCAAAGGGAAGCCACTTCTCAAAATCCTCAAAGTCTTGGATAACCATTAAAGGTTTTCAACCTTCAACCACTTAAATCCTCAAAGTCTTTGATAGCCATTAAAGGCTTCCAACTTTCAACCACTTAATCCACAAAGTCTCCAATAACCATTAATGGTTAACCCAAACCCTCCCACATGGTTAAAACATTTGTTTTGACTCAACCTCTACTCAACCCAAGGGTCTCATCAGGTCATTAATGCTTTGACCATGATTATCTCTTAATCATTTGCACAAAGGTTTATCCTTGGATTAACTCCTAATCCAGTGGGTAATCCTAATTTAGGCTTGACCCTTAGCCTTTAGATAACCATGAGGTCTTCTCAGGCCTTTAATGCCTCCAACCTCTTCTCTCAACCCAATCCTGTGTTGACACTTGTCACTATTTTATTGGTGCCAATTGTGCACATGGATCCCCAACTTTTAAGCTTGACCCTTGATTAAACCCTTCAATCTTGGCCATCCATTGCTCCATTTTTCCTATAAATAGAGCCCATTCCTTCATAATCCAGATCCTGAAAACTTGTAAGCATTTAGACTATAGCCATTTTAGAGAGCATTTAGCATAGCATAACTAAATCTTGTCTTTTTGGTAAAATCAATCATTTTAGCATTAAAAATAGCTTTTCATTTCATGTTTTGGAGCTATACTACAATCTCAATCCTCCATAAGCATCCATAGTGCAAAAAGCTGCTGAGAGCTACACTATTTTGGAACTTGGAGAGGAGAGGAACAAGGGAGAAAGGAGCTAATATCATGTTAAGAGATAGTTGGAGATATCTCATTGTCTTACTTCTTTAGTTAGATTCATTAGCATGTTTTTAGTGTCTCCTTTGGAGTGCCTTCATGTTTTAGCTTTTGATTGACTAACTCTAACATCTTGTGTGTTTTGTGTTGTTTGATCTTAAGCTAACATTGTTCCATTTAGGAGGGCATCAGTAAGGCATTGAGAGAAGCATGTCTAAAAAAACCTGGCAGGAAGAAGAAGGATCCACAAACAGTGCATGTTATGGGTCAACTAGCTGATATTATGTTAGGTAAGATTACCATTCCAAAGTATTCTGATCCAAGTAGTCTTGTTGTGAGTATAGTCATTAATGGCAATCAAATAAAAAATATTTTGATTGATTTAGGGGCAGCCATTAATGTAATGACAAGGGAAGTAATGAAACATCTTGAGATCAATAGTTTAAGGTCTACACCCACAGTTTGACAACTTGTTGATGGCTCTATAGTGAGACCTGATGGTATCATAGAGGATGTAGTGGTTATTCTAGATTCCTGGGAATATCTTGCAAACTTTATGATTTTATCTCCAAAGGCAACATTGGGAGGATATTCGGTCATTTTGGGTAGACCTTGGCTTGCCACAACTGATGCATATATTGGGTGTAGATTAGGGGATATGACTATTTCAGATGGGAGTTCTACAAAAACATTAGCCTTGTATTCTCCAGCATAACCCCAGCTTGAACATCAACAAGTCGTTTGGCCTATCTTGGGAGAAGAATATGAAGAAATTAACTCTATTAATCACCTTATGATGATTAATCGAGGACCACTCATGCAGTTATATAATGAGGAATCAATTATTTATAAAATCCTGATAAATGAATTTATAGAAGAGAAAAAAATGTATGAATTGATTCCGAATATTGTAGGTTTCGACTTTCCTCCAGTCACTGATATATTGCATACTATGTTGCCGCAGGAATTATCTTTTTCTCATTTTTCTGATATAAACCAGATTGATCTTACTATTAAGATAGAGGTGGAATGGAATAAATATTTGAATATCAATAGAGATCTATCAGATATTCAAAAAGAGGGCCTTGTGGACTTGCTGAAACTTCATAAAAATGCTTTTGCATGGGATTACAAGGATATGAATGGGATTGATCCAACAGTTTGTACCCACCGTATTTATATAAAGGATGAGTGTTGCCCACTTAGACAACCTCAAAGAAGAGTCAATCCTTCCTTGAAGGAGATAGTTAAAGAAGAATTACAGAAATTGTTGAAAGTTGGGTTTATCTATCCTATCTCTGATAGTCAATGGGTATCACCTATGGTGATAGTCCCTTAAAAAAGAGGAAAATGGAGGGTATGTGTTGATTTTAGAGCTCTGAACTTAGCAACCAGAAAATATCATTTTCCATTTCCATTTGTGGATCAGGTATTGGATTCTCTAGCTAGTAAGAGATACTTTTCATTCCTTGATGGATTTAGTGGCTACAATCAGATCTAGATAGCCCCCGAGGATCAAGAGAAGACAACATTTACTTGCCCATGGGGCATGTATGCATATTTTGTTCTTCCTTTTGGGTTGTGTAATGCTCCAACCACTTTTCAAAGAGCAGTGATCAATATCTTTTCTGACATTTCTCAAGATATTATGGAAATTTACATGGATGAATTTACAACTTATGGTTATGAATTTGATCAAGAATTGGGTAATCTGAAGAAAGTTTTGCAATGATGTGAAGACTACAATTTGTCCTTAAATAGTGAGAAGTGTTTCATCATGATGGAAGAAGGAATAGTCCTTGGTCATCGTATATCTGTAAAAGGCATCCAAGTGGATCCAACAAAGATTGAGGTCATTCAACATATTAATGACCATGTGAAGCAAAAAGATGTGAGAAGTTTTCTTGGTCATGTAGGATACTACAAATGGTTTATCAAAGATTTTAGTAAAATTGCAAGTCCCTTATATTCACTGCTTACTAAAGATGCAGAATTTAAATGGACCCCAGCATGCAATGAAGCTTTCTTAAAGCTTAAGCATGATTTGACTCAAGCACCAGTTCTTAAAGGACCAAATTGGTCTCTACCATTCCAAATTCATACAGATGCATCTGATTATGCAATAGGAGTAGTGCTAGGACAAAGAATTGACAAGTTGGAAAATGCAATATATTATATTAGCAAGAATTTGCAGGGACCTGAATTGAATTACACAGTTACTGAAAAGGAAATGCTAGCAATAATATGTGTACTTAACAAATTTAGACACTATATCACAGGATATCTCATATTTGTGCGTACAAATCATATTGCAATTAGATATCTCATGAATAAGCTATCAATCACTGGTAGACTAGCTTGCTGGTTGTTGTTGATGCAAGAATTTGATATCACAGTTGTTGATAAACCAGGGAAGTCTAATGTGGTTGTAGATTATCTTTCACATCTTCAATTGCAAGAAGATTCTACAATAATAGATGACACTTTTCCAGATGAACATTTGTTTCTCATTCAAGCTCACACTCCTTGGTATGCTGATATTGCCAACTATTTAGTTGCAACTAAGATGCCAATTTATTTCTCTCCTAAGGAAAGAAGGTTGCTAGTTGAAAAAAGTTTTAACTTCTCATGGATTGCTGATTGTCTATTTTATACAGGACCTGACCAAGTCATGAGAAGATGTGTCGGAGAAGATGAAACATATGACATCCTGCATGTATGTCATGATGAGCCATGTGGAGGCCATTTTGCTGCCAAAAGAACAACACTGAAAATACTCAATATATGATACTATTGGCCCACATTACATAAGGATGCAACTCAGTACACACGGAAATGTGACAGATGTCAGCGTATGGGAAGACCTACAAAATCTGATGAGATGCCACTATATCCTCAAATATTAGTTGCACCATTTGACAAGTGGGGGTTAGATTTTGTTGGCCCAATTGATCCACCGTCTAATGGCAGATCTTATATCTTGGTATGTATAGACTATATAATAAAATGGGTAGAAGCTCGTGCTATGACACATGCAAGAGATAATAAGGTAGCTGAGTTTCTTTATGAAGAGATATTTATGAGATATGGAATATGAAGGGAGATTGTCTCAAACCAAGGACCTCAATTTACTTCAATATTGATAAAGGCTTTGGTCAATGAATACAATATAAGGCACAAAAAATCTACTCCATATCATCCACAGGCTAATGGACAAGTAGAAGTTACAAATAGAGAGCTTGAGGCTATTCTTACAAAAACAGTGTCTGTTCACAAGAAAGATTGGTCTCACCGGCTTTTAGAAGCAATTTGGGCATATAGAACAACTTGGAAAACACCAATTGGTTTCACACCTTTTGAGATGGTTTATGGAAAAAAAACAATGATGCCTATTGAATTTGAGCATAAAACCCTGAGGACAACTTTGCAATTAAATATGACATTGTCTAAAGCACAGAAAGAACGCAATCAACAATTAAATGCTCTAGATGAATGGAGAAAGATAGTTGTTCAACAAATAGAATTGATTCAAAATCTAAGAGCAAAATGGCATGATAAATATATCAAGGAAAATAAATTCAAAGTTGGTGATTGGGCACTACTGTATGATTCCAGATATAAAGATGCTATGGGAAAGCTTCAAACCAGGTGGTTAGGTCCATATGACATAGAAGAAGTTTTCCAGAATGGAGCTGCTCGTTTGTCCACAATTGATCCTGTTCAATTTAAACTCTTAGTAAATGGTCATCGACTACGTCTATATCATAAGCCAACTACTAAAGAAGAGTTCCTGCAGTAGTTTGCTCCACAAAGTGACACAGAGGTTCCTGCAACAACTGACAATGAGCCTGCATCAACTCATGAGCTTCCTGTTGCAATTGAGAAAGGTAATAAAGGTAAAGTTCCTGCAACTTCTACAGTGAACATATTTGCCACTTCATAATAAAATATTTCCATATTATATGGGAATATTATTCTCCATACATAAAATTCCATCCACGACATTCCATCCCACGTTCTTACCTGTCATTTCATTTCATTTCACCTTCATTTTCGTACAATTGAAGGTACGTGTATATTGTGTTTTATTTTAATTATGTATTTATTAGTTCATTATAATTATATCCTATTTAAATTCGCTCCACTACCCGAAATCTTGTCAGCTTGTGTGGACACGTGCTAGGTTAAGTTGGGGGGGGGGGGGTGCTTTATGGTTCGGTTTCCAAAGTGATTAATTATCAGTCCTTGGTATTCCGAATTGATTTTCTCCCCATAATTATTTATTATGTTATTATTCATGCAAGTGAATAATAAATTATGCCGCCAGAATTGAGATATGTAAGGGAATTTCAATTTAGCAAGACTGTCAGATATTTTGGTTCAGTTGCAGAGAGAAAAATAGCAGATTAAGAGATGGATGGTGATCCAATTCGTCATGAGCCAACTATTCATGAAGTGTTGCTGCAGGATGCTCTTTGTGAGCATTATTTTAGACACCATAGTTGGTTGGATTACTTCTTGAAAATTAGGGATTACAACAAAGAAATTGCTGCAGAATTTATGCATTCCTTTAATGAAGGAAAAGCTACAGTTAAAGGTTTGAGGGTATAGCTATGGAGTAGTGAATAGAAAAAGTAACGGGGCTGCTGCAGGAAGGAGAACTCTTTCTAGAATCAAAAGATGCAAGGAGTGCCAGGGCAGAATTGACAATTCCCTTGGATGGACCCTTAATGGTGGACATGCAAGGAACTAGAAGGGTTTCTCTACCAGCAGATTGGCCTCAAGTAGCTTTGTATGTTATGAAATACATTACATGTGAAGGGCGATATTCAAATTTGCATTCACCTCATTTTAAATTACTTAGTCATCTGTGGCATGGCTGGCGAGTGAATGTTCCTAATTTCTTATATCACCTCATTTCTACAAGTGCTAAGGAGACGTGGAAAAATGGAAATCACTCCGTTAGCTATCATGGATTGGTTAAGCTATTTGTACAACGGTCTCTGGTGGATGTTTCACAAATGGAATGGGGTGTATTTAAGTATATACAACAATTTAGAGTTGAAGATGCCCCTATTGCAGATAACCCGCCAGTTGAAGAAGAAAGTGTTGCAGAACCCTCTTCCCCCGTAGTTGCTACAGATGAGGATTTTCTTGTTGCTGAAGGAGCCATGATTATTATGGAAGAAAATATAGTGGGATCAAGTGAAGAACAACCCTCTACTTCTCTTCAAAGAGATTCACCAGTTCTGTGAAGGAAAGGAAAAGAGTTGGAAAGGGGTGAAACAGATGAAGAACTTATGACCCAGCCGCAGGTAATTCAGATTCCTCCTGCAACCAAGAGGCGTACGATAAAAATAAAAACTCCTGCAACCATTCCAAAAGTTTATGTAAGAAGAACACGTAGCAAGAAACATAAGACTCATCCTGTGGGTAATCCGATAGAGGTTATTGCAGTGGAAACTTCAGAAGAAGGAAACCCTGCAGAGGATGAAATCCAAGAAAATGTTGCTGAGGATAAACTAGCAAATCTTGCTTCTGTGGCACAACAATTTGAAGAAATTGTTGAAGATATTCTTTAACAGCCTAAGGAAAATATTGGAGAGATGCCAGCTCAGATTGAGGAGTTTATTGAGGAAATCCCGCAGTCTAAGGTAGCACCTATTAGACCTCCTTCATCCCTAAGTAGTTTATCTATTGCTTTAACATTTTATAGACGATGGGAAATAGAGAATGCTAGGTTGCAGGGGATTATTGATAAACAACAAAAATAAATTGAAAAGAGAGATAACAGAATTGAGGAATTAGAGGCTAAGGTAGAAATAATTTCTGGTATGGTTCCTGAGTTGATGCAGTGTAGGGCACCTCCAAGAGTTTATGTAGTACATTTGAAAGAGCGGTATCTGAACTTCAAACTAAACCGCATTGTTAGGGACCTTAATCCCTCTTTAGAAACACCTAAAGAATTATTTTATGCTTACCAAACCTCTCCACCTACTGTGAAGAATTTGCTATGTGAATTATACTTACATAACTATGTTGTACCCTCAGTCAGGGAGTGAAACCCTTTATTGTATATTTGGGATATCCATATCAAAGCTTTAATGTCATGGATCCAAAATGAGATTATCATGGGGTCATAAGCCAAGGAGTATGAAAAATTAGAGCTTGACTGTCCATTACCATTAAGAAGGGAATCAAAAGCACCAAGAGTTCTTTATTATGATTGGCAGAAGTTACTGGTAAGAGATGATGTTAGAAAATTAGTGCTTCCAATGAGAGAGGAAGTCTATCAAGCATATGAGCATTTGACTCAGACTAACAGGACAGGTTAGGGCACCGTTGGTGATTTAAGAGTTACAGCGAGAGTCAAAAATTTTCCTTTTGTTGTAGGATCAACAAACTCTTAAACTTGGGGGGCATGATAAGTTGAGACTTTGTCATGTTTTTATCATCAAAACTCTTAGATTTTTGACATCTTTTGGTTTTCATAATAGTAGTGAAGTATTGTAAATTGACTATATGTATTCCATGTGTTAAACCTGAACTTATGAAATCATGTTTGAACTTTACCGGTCTATTCTTGCAGCCATGCCATTGATTCATGCAGCCAAGTGATTTGTTCCTGTTGCTATGCGGATTATTTAGGGTAATGTCATATGTGAATTAATGAATGTATTAATTAAATAAAATATGTATGCATGTCCTTGTATGTTGTTTTTGTTGTAGTGCATATAATAAATGATGCCGCAGTGGATATTCTCCTTTCGCGCCTGAAGAATCATGTAAGAAATAACTGGAGATCAAATTGAAGAGGAGTCGAGCAAGCGCAAGGTACGTCATGAGCAGAGTAGCCAGGCAACACTACAAAATTTTAACTCTAGTGGGCATTGAATTCACAAAATATTGCTATGACATGCAAAGACTGTGATTCGTTTTAGATCCACGTTTCTTGCAGCCAAGCTCTAGTTATCTTCTTCATCAGTCAATCATCTGCCTCTTCTTCTGGGCATGATTTGAGTTGTCCATTGTAGTTGATCTTTGCTTTATAATAAGCTCTTCCTTTTTCTTAAAGGTGAGACAGAATAGAAAGGAATAGAGCAGAGAATTTTGATAAGCATTTTGGAGTTTTTCTTTTAGAACATGTAATCATTTTTAGGAAGCAATGAATAAAAGATATGTTGTTCTGATTTGCTAAAAGTATTTTTCTGGAAGCTTGATATCACTCATCCAAGGGGGCCCACTTGGTGAGTGATCCTGTGTTTATGCTCATTGAAACTAGTTCTTCTTTAGTTATTGTAGAAGTTCATGCCTTGACTATTCCTACAGCCATTGGAAATAGATCCACTGATTGTTCCTGCAGCCAAGCCAGAACAATGTGATTTCTGTTATTTATACTAGATCATTCCAGCATTGTTTTTATAAGATTTCCTGTAGCCTTCTATGATTTCCATTCTTGCCTTTCTTTTCTGCATAATGTTAGTTACTGCAACAATGCAAAATAGCCATTGAAGGAGCTTACTGCATATATAGTGCATACCCATTTCAAGGTTTACGTCCTTGGGTTGATAACTAAATGAACACTAGCCATGAAAATAGTAACTTTACCAGATGAATGTCCAAACTTCGGGTTGAGATTTCAATTAGAGTTATTATTATTATAGTTGGGGTAGACAACCGGTATACCTACTCACTAGTTGTTCCTTCAACTAATGATTTTTATAGTAGATTTAGTGTCTTAATCTGATATCTCCTAGTCTCAGAATGGCATAAGTTTCTTAAATAGACTGATTTCAGATGTGTGTATTGATCTATGTATCTTACAAAAGTATATATGTTACACTTTGGCTAAATTACCTACTATACCTACTCAACTAATCCTAATGCTTAAAAGTAAAGGGTGATTGGTATGGTTAAAGGGTTTGTTTACAAATGATCAGTGTCTTTCCTCTTATTTGGGCTACAAAGTCTTATATTTCTTCAGGACTTATTATGTAAACCCTCTTGGCGAGTCTGTCAATTACTGTTTCTTATGAGCTCTACTTCAATGTCTATATTGTAAACCGCTTGAATGAATTTAACCCTAATTTTAAGAGACCATCCAAGGAAGAAAGACAAGGAACAATTACAATTCACAAGTAAATCTTTCTTGATCCAAATCTACAATATGAAACACAAAATTTCACTGGAAGAACACAAATAACCTTATCTCCTTTAGATAATATCACAAGCAACTGCCTTCTAAAAATATGTTAACTCTCAACACATATGAGAAAGAAAATATAACTGGTTATTTTTGATAAAAATTTTAAAAGTAAAAAATTGCCTCCACCTCTTGTATTTCTATTCTCCCCTCTTTACATTTTACATCACACATATATATGTGGTTGAATGGTTTTCATACCCCTTTGGGTGAAAAGACACCCCCCTTTTAAATAAAAATAATTCCAAATCCCGAAATTGCCTTAGTTTATGTAATTAATTGTCACTTTACAAGTTGTTTAGGCATATTAGAGGTGTTTTAAGGCTATTTTATGGGTATATAATGGATAAATGGTCTCTAAATGATGTAAATTACCCCTTTGGTGCTTCACAATCCATTTTTTAAGCCCATTATTGTGTTTATGTTATGGTTTCATATTGTGCAACAAATATAAAACATATTACTTGTACCTATTCAATATATATATGTGTGTGTGTGTGTGTGTGTGTGTGTGTGTGTGTGTGTGTGTGTGTGTGTGTGTGTGTGTGTGTGTTTCATATTGTGCAACAAATATAAAACATATTACTTCTACCTATTCAATATATATGTGTGTGTGTGTGTGTGTAATTTTTCCCATTCCTTGTCTTGGAATCTGGAATTCTAAAAATTACAAAATTTAGGGTTCCAACAGTGGCTCTGTCTGGGGATGTATGCCCCTTGTGGGCATAGCAAGAATTTAGATCTCTAGTAGAGCAGACCATGTGCCTTATTCATTGACCTGTTTTGGTAGCCTCAAGCCCCAAAAACTGAACACTAATTCTTTCCTCTATCAAACATTTGATTCTCATCATGAAGTAGTATAAAAACTTTGAAATTAGTGATATCACCTGATTGGCAATTCTTGTCATAAGATGCATCATCCATCCTTATTTTATAAGGATTCTTTATTTCACCTGGATTACCATTATCCCCTATTCCATAGGAAATGCTATTTATACTTTTACAAAAGTTTTCTTCTTGTGGCATCCGCATATTCTTCATCTCTATTTTATTGGAATGCTGCATATTATCTAACTGGTACTTCTTTTCACCTTTTATTTTATCTCTATGTGATGTACCTTCCTTTTGTAACTCTCTTATTTTTGTTGTCTTTTTATCACGTGACTTAGTCATATTATTACCCATGTTGTCTTCACACATGTTTGTATTGTCCATACTGTCTCAAATTTTTTCTTCTTCATCATATAAAGGATTTGAGAATACATGAAAATCCTTTTCACACATACCATGGCAATAGGGAATATGATTTTCCTCTATCACTTCATCACATAAGGGGTTTGAAAATATTTGAAAGCAATTTTCAAATTCGCATACCTCTTCTTTATCAAATGTATCATCAAGGTACTCAGACATGGATTCACTTTCCTCATGACTGGAAAAATATTCTTCATCAATGTTAGCGACAATTTCTTCAGGTTTTGACTTGTACTCACAAACATCATCAATTGCATCTTCATCAGATGGGACTTCCAAAGGGATAACTGATTCTTCTATATATTCATCTTCATTTGCATCTCTTATGTTGATGTTACTCGTCTCACACAAATCATGTAGATTTTAATTCAATTCTTCAAGAATTGAACATGTTGATTCCAAACTGTCAAACCCACATTCTCTCACGATCAATTCCTCTAGTATAGCTGAATTAAGTTATATATTATCAGACATTTGGAAATAAGTCACCATTATTCTGCCAATCAGTTTTTCTATAGATTCACCTTCCTTTCTTCTTATGTTATAGATTGCATTGCCATAATCATAATCCGATTGAATCTGATTTTGGTATGGAGAACCAATTGAAGGGCTAGCAAGTGAAGTGTTGTCCTCGATTATACCGTATAATTCTTCCATGAACCACCACTCAAGTTCTTCCCATGATGAGATACTTTGTGGGGATAACAAGTTGAATGGTTGCTCTGCAACATCCTCCAATGTTAGCACAAACCATTTCATGATCGTTTCTTCTGAGTAGATTCTTAAGGTCTTAATAAACCAATAAAATGATTTTAGATGCCCAATTGGTGATTCTCTTTCATCTCCATGGAACCTCGGCATACAGATCTTCAACTCACAAGGAAATGCATATGGATACTCAGGGATGTTACTGAAATCCAATGGCTTAAAACTTCTTGGAATATCCTTGCCTCTTTGTGGCTATGGTTGCCACTGTGCATATTTTTCTGAAGATGAAAATGAGAAACTTGTCAAGGACGACATAACTTACTTCACTCCCAACCAGGTAAAAAGGTTCTGGTATAAAATGTTGAAAGTAATAATGGAATTCATTATGGTTGATGGGAGGTTTACTAAAGTTTATAGCTACCATTTTGTGTTTCTCAATCATTTTAGATATGAGAATAATGTTTCTTTTCCTTATTATCTGGTTTCTTTTCTTAATGATTGTCTGGCTGACCACATTAAGAACCTTAATTCGAGCCCTTTGGCTCATCAGGGATTAATCCTTTTAATTTATGAGCACTTTGAAGCTAGGGTTAACAGGGTGAAGGCTAGTTTGGAAGATAAAGATGAGGATTACACCCCTAGTGATGGTTCTGATGACTTTGAGTCTAAGGTTAAGGTCATTGCCTCTACCCCTCCTAAGAAGAGGATCAAAATCCCCAAGAAGAACAATGATGTCTCATCAGTGGAGGAAATCTCTAGTAACAAAGTGAAGCCCAAGGGGAAGGGGAAGAGTTTAATTTTATCTGATTCTGATACGAGGAGTGAGCAACCTCCTAAATTTTCAAAAAACCAGGAATCAGAACCATTGGACTTGGACTGCCAGGACTTACATGACAAGCCTAAAATGATGCTCGATATTTTGAGAACTGCAAGAAGTATCAGGGTTGATATGTGTCACTTCCAACGTTGGATGTTCCATGATATTAAGACTCTACATCTCAAGCAGAGAACTACCTTAGCCAAGCTGGAAAGGGTTGAAGGGGTTGTGGAGAAAGAGGGTTAGGTGAGAATTAAGGACAAGGGGAAAGGATGTGCTTTAGAGAGAAATGAGTGTGCCATGTAGAAAGAATATGAAAAAAGAATGATGCTAGAGTGCCTTCAGAAAAATGGTGAGGCTATTGAGCTTTTTAAGAATAGATATGGTGAAGAGTTTGGGGAGATTAGCCTGAAAATGCAAAAAATTGAGATTGCACTCAAGAAGATCATGGAAAATAGTGCGGTTATGTTGAGAGTGTCTGCTACCAATATGTCGGCAATGGTGGCTAGATTGGAGAAGATGCACAATGACAGGAACTCTATGGATCTGGAGATGGATGTTGGGGTCTCTAGCTCCAAGGATATACCTCGCTCTACGAGGAGGACTAGACAAAGCACCAAGGCAATGGAGCCACCTATTCCTTAAGATCTTCTCAACCTCAAGGAAGTTGCAAAGACCATGATGATGCTAGAGAAAGAGGCTACTGATGGTCTCAATATTTTCATGTAACTAGTCATCTTTTTTGTTGTTGTGTTTGCCAGCACCTCGCTAGTTTTTTGTTTTTGTTTCCTCTGGCTATTGTGTCTTTGTTGTCCTTGTCTCTTGTAGCTTGTTTTGTTTCTTTGTTGTTATTCTTGGTCCAATTACTTTAATGGTCTATCTTTGGATTATGATGTAAGGGGTTTCGGGTCCCCTCAAAACCTGTTTTTGCTTAATAAAAAACACCAAGATTTTTGACGTGGAAAACTTAGTTAAGGGAAAAACCATGGTTGGAACCTACCCACAATGAGATAATAGCTTAGGATTAAATGAAATATTACAATGGGGAATGCACATGCATTCAAACACACTGCCTAGAGCTCACTGCTCAAATAAGAAACCCATAAATGATACAGTCTTTAGGGAAGGCTCACTGCCTTACATGAAGTCTCATTGATTTACAAAAGCATTCAGAAAACAATCTAGATTACATGAACTGTGAAAATAGCATCTCCATATGCCTGAGTATAGTTCTGATTAAGCACACTGTCTGCTCTACAACACTTCTCTTCTCTCCTTCACACTTCAGAAAGATCAAATCACTTGTTCGCACATACAACTTGATCATACACTTTCTCAAATATTGTAGACACACATCTTACATGATTTATTACATTTATTTATAAAAGTCATCAACCCATGAAACATAGGTCGGACAAACCCTCAATACAAATTATAAAATAATAATCTCACATGCTAAAACAATGCATGCAGACCAAAAGGATGTCGACTGAGACATGATCTAGACATAAATCAATCCCGCAAACATGCAACATCTCCAACAATTACACCTCGATCATCCACAACATGTTACAACCAACAAGAATATCATATAACACAAAGAACATCACCAAACATAAATATTTAATAACACACATAATAATCAATGCAAACCACCAATACGCATAGAATATGATCTATAGATATTCACAAGCAACATGAATTGCACCATAATAAGCACAACAACTTGGATCACTAGAATCATCATTATCTTACTACCAGAGCGCAAGAACACCATTATAACTAACTCTCAACCTGAAACATTTGCTTGTGGATTTATAAATCATGAATCAATCGAATTAAGGACACACATCAACGTCTAAAACACATCTCACACATCTGCAACTAAATACATTGCAATGCGGAGCAGTACAGAGCATAAATTAGAATACTGAATAACATGAACAACTGAATAACATCCTCAATACCGAATCTCATAACTTGATCACATCAACATGCAGACCTCTGCAAATGATAATGAACCATCTACATACAACATACCCAAAACCCATTAACCTACGTTAGCTTATTTACAACACACAAGCAAAACTTGTTAGATAGTTCTAATAGTAGGAGAAAACTGAGAGGGGGTGTGAATCAATTTTCTTACAAGTATAACAGTTAATGCATATTATAAAATTTATACTGGAGCACAAAGAAACCAACACAATGAAAGATAAAGCATGAAATCACAATACACACAACACCAATATTTTGACGATGTGGAAAACTCGGTAAAGGGAAAAACCATGGTGGGAAACCCTACCCACAATCAGATAATACTTCTACAACAATATGTGAAATAATTACAATGGGGATGGCACTTGCAATCAGACCAACCACCTAGAGCACACTTCTCATCACAAAAGGGAAGTCTCATTGACTTACAAACATATCAGACTACAATCTAGAAAGAATGAACTATGGAAGTAGCATCTCCTAATGCTTGATACAGTTCTGGTTAAGCACAGATGTCTGCCCTGCAACATCAAATCCTTTACAACCTTCCGCCAAATGATATATCATTGTCCACACATAAACATTACTCTGATAATGCATACATAACCATCTACCCCAAGATTACATGAATAAGTCACTATAAATACAATTCATCAACCTTAATGATAAGGTCGACTAAACCCTAAACCTATAAACCCATAATTATAATAATTACATCACATGATATCACCAAACCAATATTATGATTTACATTACATAGCATGGACCTAATTCAAATTCCCAAACAATTACATCCACCAGAAATCACGCTAAGACCAATCTCCAATACGTTTCACCAAATGGTAGAAACCCTTAGTGCAATAACATAGAGTAATCGACCGTATCCAAATAGGACCACCAAATCATCACGCCAACCAATGAGAAGCCACCAAACAATTAGAACATGATCAAGAACACCTTTAGCACAATAAGAAACCATTTCCATAAGCAGGACCAAAATCACTTAACCAAATCATCAAGTATCGCCAACTGGTAAAGCTAACCAGTACCAAGAAATATCAACCGAGAGCGTAAGCGATAGCTTTTGGAGCACCAAATCATGAACCAATAGAATATGACAAGCATATAGCCAACCTAAATAACCATCCAAAACTGAATCCAAGGATCTGATCATACCGAATCAGAATCACAGCCAAAACCAAGACAAACACCAAGTCTAACTGGGATAGGTCCAACTGGGATAGAAGAACCATATCCAACTGAGATGGAGTGTTGACATCAATAACAACATTTAACCAAATCCAACATATTGCCAACAATCTCCCCCTTTGGCATTGATGGCAATACTGAATGTGAAAATCATCCAAGTGCCAAGGAATGCCAATAATCTCCCAAAGAGTGATATGAAATATAAATCCCCCTTAGATTAACTAATTTTTACATGAACATCATCTCCCCCTTTGACATCAATAACAAAGGACGGGTACCGCCAAACAAAAATACTAAACCAAATAGCTGACTACTCCCCTTGAGCAACAACATCATCTCATCAACCTAGATCAAAAAATATATCTGATAGGCTTACCGGATTGATGCATCCCTGCATCTCTAAGTCTCTTCCGGAGGGGTGGTGACCCCCATCCGATCTTCGAGATATTCAAAAGTATCTTTAGGCAATGCTTTTGTTAGAATATATGTAATCTATTCCTTACTAGGCACATAAACCAATATGACTTCCTTTGCTTCAACCTTTTCTTTCAAGAAATTATACCTTATAGAAATGTGTTTTGATTTGGAATGAAATACCAGATTCTTTGACATATCAATAGTAGTAGTATTATCATAGTGAATAAAAATAGGCTCGTCATTACTTATCCTTATATCCTTCAACATTTGTTTCATCCATAAAATCTGAGTACAGTTAGTTGCAGTAGCTACATATTCAGCTTCAACATTAGATAATGAAGTGCATGATTGTTTCGTGCTAAGCTATGAAACCAATTTATTACCAAGAAAGAATGCACCACCTGTAGTGCTCTTCTGGTCATCCACATCTCCTACCCAATCAAAGTTTGTATAGGCACATAGTCTGAAATCATCATCCTTTGGATACCATAATCCATAATCTGTTGTACTTGCCAAATATCTAAATATCCTTTTAAAAACAATATCATGAGTTCCTCTAGGATCTGACTGAAATCTAGAAGCAATACAAACAACATTCATTATATTGGGTCTAGTCTGAGTTAAGTATAGTAATCCACCAATCATTGATTTGTATCTACTTGGATTTACTCTGGGAGATTCATCATCCTTTGACAATTTGCAACCGGTTATCATAGGAGTACTGACAGGTTTAAAGTTTTCAAGTCTGAATTTCTTAAGCAATTCCTTCACATACTTAGTTTGACAAATGAATATACCTTTATCAGTTTGAGTAATCTGTAAACCTAAGAAAAATTTCATTTCTCCAATCATGGACATTTCAAATTCATTCTTCATATCATTAGCAAATTTCATGCATAAAATTTCTTCTCCTCCAAAGATGATATCATCCACAAAGACTTTAATGATCAATATGTAATCATGCTCAATGTGATAATATACATTACTATCAGCATTAACTTTGCTAAAACTGAGCTTAGAAAGATATTTATCTAATCTAGCATACCATGCTCTAGGGGCTTGTTTCAATCCATATAAAGCTTTCTTCAATTTGCAAACCATGTCTTTGTCTTCTGATAAAGAAAATCCATCAGGCTGCTCAATGTAAACTTCTTCTTCAAGATCTCCATTTAGAAATGCACATTTGACATCCATCTGATATACCTTATAGTTCTTGTGTGAAACATAAGCAAGAAATAGTCTTACCGCTTCAATTCTTGTAATCAGAGCATAATTTTCATCATAATCAACTCCTTCTTCTTGTGAATAACCTTTGCAAACCAATCTAGCTTTATTTCTCACAACTTGACCTTCCTCATTTAATTTATTCATGAAAACCCATTTAGTTCCAATAGCATTCTTATCTTTAGGCCTAGGAACCAATTCCGAAGTCTTATTCTTTTCTATCTGATCTAGTTCCTCTTCCATTGCTTTCATCCGATTCTCATCTTTACTTGCTTCAATAAAAAAGTCTGGTTCAATTTGAGAAATTAAACATACCTCTTCACCAACTAGCGTTCTTCTTGTCATCACACCTTTCCTTTTATCTCCAATGATCTGATCTTCAGAATTAGCTTCACATACTTGAGGGGCTTAGGATTGTCTTGACTTTCTGATTCTTTCTGCTCTTCAACAGTCACTGTGAAATTTTCTGATGTTATCGGAGCAATTGGATCAATATTCTGAACAAATCCTTGCACTGTCGGTTTTGATTTGACAAATTCATCTTTCAGTCCATATTCATATGATCTGATCTGATTATTACCTTGCTCATCCACCTTGACATTTATGCTTTCCATAATCATATTCAATCTTTTGTTATAACATCTATATGCTTTTCTCTTAGTAGAATATCCCAAAATATTTGTTCATCACTTCTAGGATCAAATTTCCCTAATGCATCATCTCTTGTAATATATCATTTACTTCCAAAAATTTTGAAATATCTGATAGTAGGAGTATGACCAAACCTTAATTCATAAGGAGTCTTATCGGTATCACCTGTTATGTGTATTATGTTGAAAGTGTATACCGCAATATTGACAACTTCTCTCTAGTAGATATCAGGTAACTTGGCTTCCATCATCATTGTCCTTGCAACATCCAAGATAGCCCCATTCTTCTTTTCCACTATTCCATTTTGTTGTGGGGTTCTAGGTGCACAAAATTGTGTTCTGATTCCATTTTTCTCACAAAAGTTGTTGAACTCACCGGATGTAAGCTCACCGCCTTGATATTATCTTAAACATTTTATCTTCAATCCCATTTTTTTCTCATCCATAGCTTTGAAAATTTTGAATTTCTCAAGAGTTTCTGATTTTTCTCTCAAAAATGCAACCCACATCATTCTAGAATAGTCATCAATAATCAACATAAAGTATCTATTACCTTGAAAATTTTTAGTCCTTGTTGGTCCACACAGATCAATACGAATAAGATCAAGAATTTTATTAGATCGATCAGTATGCTTTTGAAGGAATTTTTAACTTGCTTATCCATTTGACATTCTCTACATATCGGATTATGAGGTTTAACAATCTTGGGAAAATATTTGACAGTTTGTGTTGAACTGATCTTCACTATGCAATCAAAATTTACATGACACATCCTCTTATGCCATAACCAACTTTCATCAATCTGAGCAATCAAGCAGGCCTTCTCACCAGAGTTCAAATGAAAGATATTTTCATTGGTTTGAGTTCCAAATGTAATCTCCAATCCAGATCTATTGATAATCTTGCATTTTCCATCTTTAAATTGTAAAATGAAATCCTCTATCCACCATTCGACCTACACTCAAAAGATTCTGCTTCAATCCTTCAACATAACAAACATTATCAGTATTAGTCTTACCATCCAAGGATATTGTTCATTTGTCTTTGATCCTGCATGCCTTGTTGTCTCCAAATCTGACTAGTCCACCATCAAATTCTTGTAGAGTTAGGAATTTCCTTTTGTCACCAGTCATGTGATGTGAGCAACCACTATCTATAACCCTTCCATCCTTCTCTTCAATTTTAGCAGCTAAAGCCTTCTCCTCAGTATGAGTTGTATCAATGACTGGTTCCAAAGAATCATCCTTGATAGCAATAAAGACCCAATCTTTACCGAAGCTTCCATTACTAGATCCACTTACATGTTCATCATCATCATCATTAGTAACACAAAATTCACCATCACCAACATAGTAACATGATTTATCCTTATTCCTTCTAAATCTAGGTCTGCTCTGATATTCCAGATTAGGCTTATAATTCCTCATAAATATTTCATGATTCCTAGCAGCTCTTTCAGGACATTTAGAAGCAAAATGACCAATGTTATTGCATGAAAAATATTTAAAAGGTACTTTTCCTTCATACTTACATTCAATCGATCCTTTAGGGATTCTTCAGGAAATTAGGGCTTGCAACTCTTCAAGTTCTCTGTCTTCTCTCTCAATGTCTTCCAAATCTTTGGCATATAACTCTTTCCAATCTATCTTCTGCTTGTTGGAGGAAGATGCTTTAAATGCAGTTTATGTCTTTGTAGCACTCTGATCTCCAAGTTCCTCAAGCTCAAATGCAGTCAATTTCCCAAGTAATGTATCTCTGGTAATAAGGGTACTTGACATTGTTTGGAGTTCATAAATCGCAGTAGCTTTCATCTTATAAGCCGAAGGAAAAACTCTCAGAATCTTTGACACAACTTCATCCTCATTAACTGATCCACCACAACATTTGATTCCCATGACAATATCATTCACTCTATCCATGAAAGAACTTATCTTCTCATCTTCTTCCATCTTCAAAGTTTCATATCTCACCCGAAAACCTTCAAGTTTTGCAATCTTTATTGCTTGGTCGCCTTCATAAAAAGTTTCAAGCTTAAGCCAGTTCTGCTTTGCATTCTCCAACTCTATGACATTCAATAACTTCTCATCAGATAGGGAACTTAACAATGCTTCTTTTTCTCTGACATCATTTTCAGCTCTCTTTTGTTCATTAGCAGTTGTCAGTGTTCTAGAATTAGGATCATGAGGTATATACCCTTTCTCCACTATCTCCCAAACTTCAGCTCCAAGACATCTCAGATGAATTCTCATTCGGTCTTTCCATATTTTGGAATTTGTACCATCAAATCTAGGACTCTCCTTTCGATAGGGATTAAATGTAGAACTTGATGCTGATGCCATCAGATCTCCTCAAGCGGTTAAACTTATGCAGAGAGGACCAAGAGCTCTAATACCGATTGTTAGACAGTTTTGATACTGGGAGAAAACTCAGAGGCGGGGGGGTGAATCAGTTTTCTTACAAGTATAACAGTTAATGCAAATTATAAACTTTATACTGGAGCACAAAGAAACCAATATAATGAAAGATAAAGCATGAAAGCACAATACACACAACATCAATATTTTGATGTGGAAAACCCGATAAAGGGAAAAAACATGGTGGGAAACCCTACCCACAATCAAATAATACTTCTTTTTATTATGTGAAGTAATTACAATGTTGATTGCACTTGCAATCAGGCCAACCGCCTAGAATGCACTGTTCATCAGAAAAGGGAAGTCCCACTGACTTACAAACACATCGAACTACAATCCAGAAAGAATGAACTGTGGAAGTAGCATCCCCTATTGCTTGATATAGTTTTGGTGAAGCACAAATGTCTGCCCTACAATATCAAATCCTTTACAACCTTCCGTCGAATGATATATCATTGTTCGCACATAAACATTACTTTGATAATGCAGACATAACTATCTACCCCAAGATTACATGAATAAGTCACTATAAATACAATTCATCAACCTTAATGATAAGGTCAACTAAACCCTAAACCTATAAACCCATAATTATAATAATTACATCACATGATATCATTGAACCAATATTATGATTTACATTACATAGCATGGACTTAATTCAAATTCCCAAACAATTACATCCGTTGGAAATCACGCTAAGACCAATCTCCAACATGTTTCACCAACCGGTAGAAACCCTTAGTGCAATAACACAGAGTAATCAATCGGATCCAAATAGGACCACCAAATCAGCACGCCAGCCAATGCGAAGCCACCAAACAATTAGAACATGATCAAGAACACCGTCAGCATGATAAGAAACCATTTCCATAAGCCATACCAAAATCACTTAACCAAATCATCAAGTATCGCCAACCGGTAAAGCTAACTATTACCAAGAAATATCAACTGGGAACATAAGCGATAGCATCCAGAGCACCAAATCATGAACCAATAGAATATGACAAGCATATAGCTAAACTGAATAACCATCCAAAACCAAATCCAAGGATTTGATCATACCGGATCAGAATCATAGCCAAAACCAAGATAGACACCAAGTCTAACCAGGATAGGTCCAACTGAGATAGTAGAACCATATCCAACCAGGATACAGTGTTGACATCAATGACAACACTTAACCAAATCCAACATATTTCCAACAAAACCAACTCACCCAATCAAACTGCAACATTGGAATACATAAGAAGAAGATGTTGACATCAATGACAACACATCATTCCTGCAAACTTCTCAACAACATCCAACAATCTCCCCCTTTGGCATTGATGGCAACATATGAATGTGAAAAACAATCAATGCAAAGAAAAAAATTAAATCGCAACAATCTCCATCAAAATCACAAGGATAATCTCCCCCTTAGACAAACAACTCAAATCACAAATCTCAAAATGTTCTACTCTCCCACAGAGTTTTTCACATGCCCTTCTCCCCCTTTGATATCAATGACAAAGGGTCAGGAATCAAGATTCTCTTCCCACAAATTTGTACATCTGAACCAATACTAACTACTCCCCTTGAGTAGCAACCTCACTCATCAATCCAAATCTCAAAATGTCTCTATGAAGTTCACTGGACTGATGCAAATCCATGCATCTTAGTTCTCATCAGGAGGGGTAATCACCCCTAACTTCTCTCTGAGATACTCAAAAGTATATTTAGGCAAAGACTTTGTAAAGATATCTGCAATATGTTCCTTTGTAGATATATACTCCAGTATGACTTCTTTCTCATTCACCTTCTCTCTCAAGAAATGAAACTTGATTGATATATGCTTTATTTTGGAATACAACAGATTCTTTGAAATATTGATAGCACTTGAGTTATCACAGTATACAACTATGAGATTTTGCCAAGATCAAGAGGCAATGGAAAGCACAAATAAGAGAGACAAAATAAATGATATAAATAAACTGTATTCTATCAAGAGAAAATATTGATCAACTGGGTCATCAAGTGTTCGTTACATATAATGAATATGATCCTCCTTATATAGGCAAGGCTATATGGATATGTGAGCATGTGGCTCGATAAGAATCAAGGGTAGGTAGGAAATAGTTGTGGGTAGGTAGGAGAAACAATATAATATTCCGCATGAGGTGGATCACCCACTTTATGTGGAGTGTAACAACAAGATCACACCATAGAAGGTGGAAATTCTCCTACACACACTATCCCAATGTGGCACAAACACCTAAGTGTCTCATACCCAAACTACTATGAAATGCATTTCCTAAGTAAACTTAAGTAAGGTGTAATAATATCCAAGATGAATAACTATTTACACCAACAAACAATATGTTCATCATAAATAACTCCTATATCCTTCAACATTTGCTTCATCCAAATTACTTGAGTACAAATGCTAGCAACAGTAATGTATTCAACCTCTGCAGTAGATAAGGAAATATTATTATGCTTCTTACTTACCCAAGAAACCAACTTCTTACCCAAAAAGAATGCACCACCTGTAGTACTCTTCTGATCATCAACATCACCTACCCAATCAACATCTGTAAAAGCACTCAAGGTAAAGTCATCATTCTTAGGATACCACAAACCAAAATCAAATGTCCCTTTCAAGTATCTAAATATCCTTTTTATAGCAGTAACATGAGATTCTTTAGGATCAACTTGAAATATAGCAACATAACACACATCATTCATTATATAAGGTCTAGTCTGAGTCAAATACAACAATTCACCTATCATGGATCTATATCTGGTCTGATTAGCTTTTGGAGAATCATCATCCTTTGTTAGCTTACTTCTTGTTACTATAGATGTACCAATTGGCTTAGAGTCCTCAAAACCAAATTTCTTCAACAATTCTTTCACATACTTAGATTGAGATATGAAAATACCTTTATCCAACATAGTAATTTGCAATCCCAAAAAGAATTTCATTTCACCAATCATAGACATCTCAAACTCATTCCGCATCTCTTCAGCAAATTTCTTACATAGGCAATCATTTCCTCCAAAGATAATGTCATCAACAAAAACTTCAACAATCAAAATTTTATTCTGATTGATCTTGAAATAAAAATTACTCTCAACCATACCTTTATTGAATCCAAGTTTAATCAAATACTTATCCAGTCTGGCATACTAGGTTCTAGGGGCTTGCTTCAATCCATACAATGCTTTATTCAACCAACAAACCATGTCCTTTTCATTTATCAACTGAAATCCATCCAGTTACTCAATGTAGACTTCTTCTTCCAACTCACCATTAAGAAAAACTGATTTGACATCCATCTGATAAACCTTGAAATCTTTACGAGCAACATAGGCAAGAAATAATCTAACAACTTCAATTCTAGCTACCATAGCAAAGTTCTCTTCATAATCAATTCCTTTCATCTATGAATAACCTTTACACACAAGTCTAGCTTTATTTTGAGAAACTTCACCCTATTCATTCAACTTATTCCAGAATACCCATTTAGTTCCAATTATATTTTTATCCTTAGGTCTAGGAACACGAATCCATGTATCATTTTTCTCAAACTAATTCAATTCTTCTTGCATAGTTTTAATCTAATTTTCATCTTTTCATGCTTCATTAACAAAATTAGGCTCAATCTTATAAGCCAAACAAATTTCTTTAGCAAGTCTTCTCCTAGTCATCACGCCTTTATTATTATCACCAATAATATGATTTTCTGAGTGATTCAACCTTACATACCTAGAAGTTTTAGGATTTTCTTGAATTTCAGGCCCTTGAACTCTTTGTTCTGCATTAACATCTGTATCTTCATTCTCAGGCTTTTTCGGAGCAATCTAAACTTGACTTGGGGTCTACACTTGCTTTCCTTTATCTGAATTGACATCCTAATTTTCATAATCATATTCGCGAGATCTAATCTATCTCACATTACCTTCATCAACCTTCATATTATCACTTTCAACAATCTTCCTCAATCTTTTCTTATAACACCGGTAGGCCTTACTACTTGTAGAATAACCAAGAAAAATTCCTTCATCACATCTAGCATCAAAGTTTCCTAGATCTTCATCTCTTTTGATATAGCACTTCCAAAAATTCTGAAATATCTAAGAGTAGGGGCATGACCAAACCATAACTCATAAGGAGTCTTACTAGTATCACCTATTACATTTACTCGGTTAAGTGTGTATGCTACAATACTGACATCTTCTCTCCAAAACACATGCGAAACATTTCCTTCAATCATCATGGTTCTACCAACTTCTTGAACTATTCTATTCTTTCTCTCCACAACACCATTTTGTTGTGGTGTCCTAGGAGTGGATAACTATCTCTTAACTCCATGCTCTTCACAATATGCATTAAACTCACCGGAAGTGAATTCTCCACCTCTATCAGATCTCAGACACTTCAACTTCAATCTAGTCTTAGTTTCAACTCTAGCCTTGAAAATCTTGAACTTCTCCAATGCTTCAGAATTCTCCCTTAAGAAGGTAACCCACATCATTCTTGAATAGTCATCAATCAACAACAGGAAATACCTATCACCCTGCATGCTTCTCACTCTAGAAGGACCGCATAGATCAGTTTGCACAAGATCCAATAATCCATTAGAATTATACTGTTTGGTCTTTTAAGTAACTCTTGTCTGCTTCCCTAATTGACATTCCTTACATATCAGATTCGAAGGCTTTATTAACTTCGGTAGATCTCTTACTGATTGAGTTAAACTTATCTTAACCATGCAATCAAAATTTACATTACACATCTTTCTATGCCATAACCAACTTTCATCAATATGAGCAATCAAACAACTTTTACCACTAGCTTTCAAGTGAAAGATATTACCTTTAGTCTTTGTACCTAATACAATCTCAGTTCCGGAGCTACTCAAGATCTCACATTTTCCATTCTTGAGTTGAAAATTATATCCCTTATCAACCATCTGACCAACACTCAAAAGATTATGTTTTAAGCCTTCAACATAGAACACATCACCAGTCTTGTGCTTACCATCAAGAGAAATAGAACCTCTACCACGGATTGCACAAGCTTTGTTATCACCAAATCTTACTATATGATGCAACCATAACTGGTAAAAACCCTAAAAAGAGTCAACTGACTTATGCAGCAAGAGAGACATAACAAAAGCAACAAGAAAACATAACAAGTTCACATAAACAGATCATATTACAACCTTAGAACTTTTGGCAATCATCCGACAATCATCATATTATCATCAAAGAACATCCGGTAATTAACCGGTTACATGCAGAATTCAAGCCAGATACAATCCAACTAGGACTCTGAGAATCAATCGGATCACAACATGTGAATCTCAATCTTTACTCAAAAGAACATAGGACAAGACCCAAGATAGATCCACATGCCAAGAATCACGCCAGTAAGGAAGGAAAACCAACCGGTAAGCACAATAACTGTCCTAGAACCCAAAAATAGTTAACCGGAAGCGATAACTGACCGGAAAAGAACCCAAATGAACTGAAAATATGGAATCAAGCACATGAAATCACCTGTAAAGAGAAAATAAGAACTGCCACAGAGAACAAGCAACTACTAGTGCCAACCGGTAAGAACACAAAAAACTGCACAAAGAACTAAACAAGAACAAAACCGAAAGGAAATATTTTTGGTTGATACAAGATTGCTCATCGACTGGGGATGCTCCTGCATCAGACAACCCAGGTAGAAAAAGATGTTCCATGAGAGGCAACTCATGAACATCTAAAAGGATTTGGACTAAATATCCCATTCTCATTTTTGATCTAAACATCTTCTTTATCTGCCAACCTCTGCTTTAGCTCTTCCGATGCCTCAACTGACTTCTCTAACCTCCGAATCCCTTTGTTTCTCTTCCTTTGCTTTAGATCTGCAAATTGTCTCTATTTCTGTAACTCTGATTTGGTTCTACCACAAGACTTCATCTAGTTTGTCACCATCAGCTCTCTGTCGACTGGTTCCACTTGACCATCAGGTTCAACTGTCAAATCCTTCTGCAGTTTCATGTCACCCTCCGGTATAACCTCTGCCATTGATTCTATCAGATCTTTCTTCAAAACCTCTGCTATAACCTCTGCAACTAATTCATTCAAACCTTCCGGTATATCCCCTACCACCGATTTCTCAGTACTGCAACTTTTCTCAAGACTCAAATTCTTCATCTCTTTCTCTTTCTCCTTCAAATAAATCAATGTGAACTTCTACCCATCCTTTTCAATAGTAACTAGGTTTCTTCTACAGTCATAAATATCTCCTCTATCATACTGCCAAGGTTTTCCCAACAAGACATGACAAACACTCATAGATACAACATCACACAAAACTTCATCTCTAAAAGGCCCAATGTTGAAATTCACCAAACATTGCTCCCTTATCTCTATCTTCTGATCATCTTATAACCAACTCACCTCATAAGGATAGGGATGATTAAGCCTCTTCAACCCAAGCTTCAGAACCATCTTCTCAGATACTAAATTATCAACACTTCCATTATCTACAATGACCCTACAACACTTACACTTGATTTACACACAGTCTGGAAAAGACTCTTCTGGTTCTTCACTTGCCACAAAACTTCTTGCCATTCCTTGCTTAGATTCATAGAATCTATGTTCGGTTTCTCCACACTTGAAACATTTACTAGGAAATTCTCTACCGGTACCGCTACTACCTTTCCTCAGTGTCTTCTATTCCTGTTCTTTACTCCACTTAGGTTTTGACTCCTCTTCTTCAACCGGTTTCTTCATACTATCACTCATCTTGAATTTCCCCTTTCCCTTATTCGGTTGTCTTCTTCTCACCTTCTCCTCAGCCTTCAAAGCATACTAGTAAGCTTCTTCAACTGTGGAAAATTTCAACATACTCATCTTATCTTGAATGTTAAAAGCAAGTCCATTGATGTACCTCGCCACCTTTTCTCTGTCCATCTCTCTATGTCTAGATTTGATCACCACCTTGTAGAATTCCTCAGTATATTACTTCATAGTCATGTTTCTCTATTTTAGGTTTTGCAACTTTTTGAACAATTCCAATTCATAGTCTCCTGGTATGAACTTGGCCATCAATCTTGCAACCATTTGTCCCCACCAGGTGATCTTCAATTCACCATTCTCCAATTTGTCTTTTTGCAATTCTTTCCACCACAAGGCAGCATGCCCTTTCAACTTGGTATGTGCCAACCAGACTCTCTACGGATCCTTAACATCCTCAAACTCAAAGTAGTCCTCCAACTCTCTGATCCAATCAATTAGATCCTTTGGTTTTAGCATTCCAGAAAAGTTGGAAACCTCAACTTTATGAACTTTACTCGCTTGTGCCACTGCTCTCAAGAATCTTTCCTCTCTTTCATCTTCTAGTCCTTCAGCTTCCTCAAGCTCTTTAACAGATTCCTCATATTCATCCTTAGAATCAAGGTTTCTCTGCAAACCAGCTAAAGCATTTTGGATTTCATTCCTTAGTTCATTCTTGAAGTCTTCCATCATATGCTCTACCCTTTGGGGGTTTGTCATCTTCGGCAACATCTCTTCTTCCACTCTAGTGAACTACCTCAACTCGACGATCTGACTATCGATTTCAATTGCCTCTCCTTGACGAATGAAAGAAACAAGAAAACATGACAAGTTCACATAAACAAATCATATTACAACCTTAGAACTTCCGGCAATCATCCGACAATCATCATATTATCATCAAAGAACATCCAGTAATTAACCAGTTACATACAGACTTCAAGCCAGATACAATCCAACCGGGACTCTGAGAATCAACCAGATCACAACGTGCAAATATCAATCCTTACTCTAAGCCCTACTCTCTTTGCCCCCACAAATGAATACATAATAACATATTTATACCCATCGGAACACATTCGGGTCGGACTCATAAGATTACATTCACCAAAGCAAGAAAATGAAACATGTAATTAGGTCGGCCCTAAGATTTAAGAAATCTTTCCAGAAAATAACAACCAAGTGATGTAGTTTAGTAGGAAGGTCAACCACACGCCAAAGAACATTGGATAAGACCCCAGATAGATCCACACACTAAGAATCATGCCGATAAGAAAGGAAAACCAACCGATAAGCACAAGAACTGTCCCAGAACCTAGAAACAGTTAACCAGAAGTGATAACTAACCAGAAAAGAATCCAAATGAATTGAAAAATCTCGAATCAAGCACATGAAACCATCTGGAAACCAAAAATAAGAACTGCCATGAAGAACAAGAAACTATCCTGACAAAGATCTTTGATTGATTGGAGAAATTCCAAGTCAGGCTCAACCCTAAGAAGTGTGTCTTTGGGGTTACATCAGACAAGTTACTAGGCTACATCTTCTCAGCTAAAGGTATTGAAGTGGATCCAGCAAAGGTACAAGCCATTATGGAGATGCCACCACCAAAGAATATCAGTCAGCTCAGATCTCTACAAGGACGACTCCAATCAATCAGGCGATTCATTGCTCAACTAGCTAATAAAAGTCTACCATTCAATCATTTGCTCCATAAGAATGTACCTTTCAGATGGAAAGCCAAGTGTGTAGAATCTTTTTATTAAATCAAACAGTATCTGATGAACCCACCAGTTCTAGTACCACTGGTAGCAGGAAAGCCCCTTATTCTATACATTTCAACAACAGATATATCACTGGGGGCACTGTTGGCACAAGAAGGTCAACAAGGAAAGGAACGAGCCATATACTACATTAGTAGGACATTGAATGGCTATGAACTCAACTATACATTCATTGAGAAGGTTTGTCTAATGGTAGTCTTCGCATCTCAAAAGTTTTGACATTATATGCTAGCCCACACAATTAAGCTAGTGGCAAAAATTGATCCTCTCAAATATCTACTCAGCAAGGCTGCTCTTACTGGCCGGTTGGCTAAATGGGTCATGATTCTCAGTGAATTTGACATCCACTACACAGAACAGAGAGCTATCAAAGGACAAGCAATTGTAGATCAACTAGCTGAAGCACCGCTACCAGGAAAACAAACTATGGAGATTGAATTTCCGGACAGGGACATTCTTGCTATTTCTACCACACAATGGACCCTATACTTTGACGAATCCTACACCCAACATGGTTCAGGTGCTGGCATTCTCTTCATCACTCCTGAAGGACACACTATACCAAGATCATATCGGCTTATGTTTCCATGCACAAATAATGTGGCTGAATATGAGGCATTGGTTATAGGCATCAAAATGGCCGTGGAATGGAAAATCACAGAGTTAATGGTCTATGGAGATTCACAACTAGTTGTCAATCAAATCAACAATGACTATCAGACAAAGGATGACAAGCTACTACCCTACAAGTGAATGGTGGATGACTTCAAACAGTATTTTGTACACATCACCTTCGAGTAAATACCAAGGTTGAACAACAAAGCAGCTGATGCCATGGCTACTATCGCTTCATTACTACAAATTCCAGAGCAACAGAGTCGTTACGAGTTTCTGGTAGAGCAACTGTTCTCCCCAGCCTATGACCACTCTGAATCCCATGTTATCTATGCCTTAACTGGTTCAGATTCCCCTTTATATGGACCCATATATGATTATCTAAAGAACAACATCCTACCCATTGACCAATCCCATAACCAAAAACATAATTTTATCCGACAAGCTACCTGGTATACCCTTACTACTGATACTTTGTACTGTCGAGGTCTAGATGGTACTCTTCTTCGTTGCCTTGATTGTAATGAATCTGATTCTGATTTACACGAGCTTCACGAAGGTATTTGTGGCACACATTCAAGTGGGACTACTCTTGCTAAAAAGCTTCTAAGGATGGGATACTACTGGCCTACAATGGAAAAAGATTCTTACCACTTCGCCAAGAAGTGTCCTAAGTGCCAGATCCATGGCAATCGGATACATGCACTAGCACAAGAACTACAACCATTTACAACATCCTGGCCCTTTTGTTAGTGGGGACTAGACTTGGTCGGCAAAATTCATCCTTCATCTTCAAATGGACACAAGTTCATTATAGCTGCAACATAATACTTTACCAAGTGGATAGAAGCAGTCCCCATGACCACAGTAACTGGAAAAAAAATTGCGTCTTTTATCCCGAACTATCTAATTTGTAGATATGTTATTCCAAGTTCCATCATCACTGATAATGGACGACCATTCAAAAACCAAGATGTCCGAGAACTATGTGAACAATTCAAAATACAACATTGATTCTCTACGCCATACTACCCCCAGGGGAATGGTCAAGCGGAAGCATCTGTAGCGTCGTAAATTGTACGCACTTGCTAGGGTGGTACAATTTCACACCTAATTTAGCACCCGCCTTGGTGCATTTTACATTTTGCATTGCATTTCTCCTTTAGCACTTAATTAATCAGATTAATTAGGTCTAAGGTCCTATTTCATCATCCTTCACATCATAAAGTCGGGCCCTTTCATTAAAATGTGCCCCTTTTCATGTTATTCCTCCAATATATCATTCAATCAAAAACCCTAATTAGGCCTTCTTTTGAACTTGGGGGCTTGATTTCGGGGTCAAAACATCTTGAAATCACCTGTAACTTCGGGATTCTCTCTAAAATCATCATATCTGACGGCCCTGAAAATTTGGTGAAAAGTTGCCGGGACCATGGCGCCCGGAGTGCACACAGTCTCGGACATTTTTCTCAAAATTTTAGGAGCACGATCCAATCATAAAATAAAGCTTAACCCCAAGAAATTTGTGGGAGATTCAATCTCTAGGTCGGCCAAAAGACGAAATTACGACCTAGGGTTTCATACATAAGAGCTCTCTTTCTTCATTTGAAAGGATCGAAATTTTGTTTTCAGGAACCTCATATGCAGTGAAAGAGCAGATCTTTGAAGACTTCAACAACATTCAACATCCCTCTATCAAGCATTTATCAATTCCATTCATCCATTTAGGGCTTGGAAGACATTGAAGAACAATAGGAGATTACCGACTGAAGATTGACTTGTACCCCTCCCTTGGGGGTTGGGTATGATTTCATGTTGTTTTCATGTCTTTGCATAAGCTTCAATATATCATTTATTCATGCTTTAGATCACTTTGCATCTTGATTTAGAGCATTTACATTATCATTTACAAGCAATTAGGGTTTACTTTCTAGGTTGCTCTAGTTTGCTTACTTGCATTTTAGATCTTGCACACACACAAGGTCTGCACACACATTACTTTTACAATACAACTTGGCTATTCGTGGAGGTGGAAATCATCGAAGCGGGGGTTTGACTAAAGCAAAACTCTATATAGCCGCCCAAACACCTTTTTCAGATACAAGTGCAGGTTTCGGGACTCGGACGACACCGCAGGTTGCAGATCCGGGAAAAGCAGGTCGAGATAGCACTCCACACCAAATTGCAGAGCAAAAGACCAGGACAGGGGCGTGGGGCGCCCTGGTCCTACCAGGACAGGGGCGCTGGGCGCCCTGGTCCCTGGGACAGAGGCGCTGGGCGCCCTGGTCCTCCTGACAGACAACATTTCCGACAGTTTTCCAGAGTGCAAAACGACAGTTTCAGGTGCAGTTTTCGGGACAGAATCAGGACAGTGGCGCCCGCGCCCCCGTCCCGAACATTTTCAATCAAATTTTGACTCTGGGTACACATCTGCATTCTTGTCTTGTCCTTGTGTTTGCAGCTTTCCATTGTTTAAGTTCAATTCTGTAATCTTGTTATTAGTTCATACTTGCATTTTAGGGTTAGGAATTGAACTTGCATAATCTTACCTTTCAATTACAACAAAGGAATAGAAATCCTAATAGGTAGCCCGTGGCTCTCTCTTTCACAAAAAGAAGTAGCCAATTGTGTGATACCTCTAGGCTCTTTCGTATTCCGTAATGTGTGTCAAAAGGTAGGATTAGGGCATGATAACCTAGTCTCGCTTTTTCTCCCACACAGCATCTAACAAAACAATACTGAAAATCCTAAAGAAAACGACAAATGATGCAGGCAAAAATTGGCATGTACAACTCAATCCAGCACTTTGGGCATACAGAAATAGCATCTGTACACCTATAGGAGCAACACCTTTCTCATTGGTCTATGGATCAGAAGCTATTTTACCACTGGAGGTAGAAATCCCATCTCCCAGAGTCTCTCTAAAAGGCTTAATTCCAGATGAAGAGTATCGAGTCAACCGACTGCAAGAACTGGAACTATTAGATGAAAGACGTCAACATGCTTACACTCATCTCAAAGCATATCAGCAACGCATGTGCAGAAGCTACAATCACAAGGTCATCCCTCGCAACTTCAAAGTTGGTGACCTCGTCCTGAAGGAATATCCAAGAAATCAGCAAGATTGAGAAAAGAAAGGGAAATTTGAACCTAACTGGTTGGGTCCCTATGTCATCATATCAGTCTATGGATTAGGTGCTTATCAACTTACAACTTCAGAAGGAGATGTGCTTGACGAACCAACTAACAACATTCATCTGAAGAAATAATACACTTGAGTAGTCTAATGCACGGAAAAAGTCAAAAACAAAAAAAAATGAAAAATCAAGAAAAAACAAATAAAAAGGTACAATAAAAGCAACTGGTGAAAACCTGGTAACAGGCGCCATTGTGAGAGGACAACTCCTTTATCTATATCTATATCCCTACAGTAGAGCACTATCGGCCATCCCCCGACACTTAGCAAACATCCCTTCAGGACATACTTAGCGTAGTCACTATCTTGGTTTATCCATGTATCCTCTCACCACATCTCACCATGGCTTGGTAATCACTGTGCATATCCACATCATGAGACACACTTAGCTAGGGGCAATAATCATCAAAACTTGCAACATGTTCAAAACATCAAGACTATTTACAACACTCAGAAACACCATATCCAACAACCAAAAACTTACTCCATCACAGAACAAAACATTGAATCACTAAAACAAGAATCACAAAAACACTATGATGGATGATTTTCTGAAGTACTAAATGTTGCATTATTGCATAAAGTCTTGACTATTTTTGCATTTGAACCTTTTAAATTATTGGATTCTCTACATTTTCTCAACAATGCTTCAAAGCTAGAGATCATGGGAAAACTCCAATATTTTCTTAGTCTTCTGTTTGGAAGACGATCACTTGTACTGTGTAAATACTTGTCTCGAGACGTGATACAACGAATATCACTGAAGACATGATTCCACTTTACGCATACAAATGGTTTAATCTTGTCTGTTTATACACAATCTGTACTCAGGTCATCCTGGTTCAAGTATACCTTGACGCTTGTGCTATCTTGCAAAATCAAACATCATGTAAATTTTTCTCAGGTCATTATGGTTCAATTATACCATTATGTTTGTATAAATTTTCAACATATCCCAAAAAAATCAATGCTCAATGATGATACCTATATTGAAAGCAAAATAACATATGGTTATATCGGGATGACAAATGCAGAATGAGGATGCTCCAAAAACAAGTAGTTGCATATCATTTTACAAGTAGTTGCATATCATTTTACAATTGGTTGCATATCAAATCATACATCTTATTTTCAAGATACATCTCACAGCATATCAAATCATACATCTCATTTTTAAAGATACATCTCACATCATATCAAATCATACATCTCATTTTTAAAGATACATCTCACAGCATATCAAATCATACATCTCATTTTCAAGATACATCTCACATCATACATTTACATCATGCATCATATCATCTATCTAAGCATTGCATCATCATAAAGTAAAGTAAAAACATATAGAACATGCATCCATAACACATCACATGATCAAAGAAAATGGTGTCATATATATATATATAAAATGATCAAAATATACAAAATCTGTCATGACTGTACCCCATACAAAACAATGATCCAAAATACAATAGAGACATCATCTCTCAAGTATGACTATCTCCTGAGGGGGGGGTCTCATCACTGATGCCCCAGCCCCTGGATCTCCAAGAGGATCCTGTCTCGAAGGCCCCATCACACCTATGCTCTCTGATCGTGACCCAGTCTCTTGAGATCGACTCCATCTCGACTGCGTAAAGCTCTGCACTCTGCGCTCCCTAGGCACTACGTCCTCATAGTGATGTCGATAGTACTCCACCTCCTTAACTCTCAGGGACAACTCTCTCATAATGTCCCTCATCGGACCACTTGCTGCTGCTCTCTGCACACTCCCTACCGGCTCCTCCGCTCGACCTCGCCGCTCTATCTCAATATCGCGCTCTAGGGTCAGCTAGGTAATCTAACGTTGTTGTGTCAATAGTTATGCCTGCAGCTGTTGTACTGTCAACTATAGGGTCCTAATTTGGGCATCCTCCACATGCGTCGGGATCCGAACCCGTAGGGGCACCTGTGAAGGGGTAACCCTATCCCTCTGCCTGTCCTCGGTGCTGGTGGAGGTAACTCATCAGTCCTCCTCCTCTGCGCTGGTCGTCTCCACTCATCAGTCCCTCCCACTGCTGCTATCACCTCTCCCACTCTCCCCTCCTCCCCTGCTCCGATCGCCAACCCCCCTCTCCCTCTGTCCATCACAGCTCATCGAACTGCTCTCTCCACCCGCCCTCCCCTATCACCCCCATCTCTACCTCTGTCTCCTCTCCTCCCCCGATATCCTCTCCCTCGTCGTCCTCGTCCACCTCCATCATCTCCCTCATCACCATCTCCCCCTACCTCATCCTCGTCATCGTCAAAGGCAGGCCGCATCTCCTCGGGATCTGATATCCTGGCCACAACACGAGCTGCAAACAAACCAACGAACTCATGTCATCCCAACATCTAGTGTCTCGGGATCATAGTCCCACATCTGGCCCGCTAAGCTGGAGAACTCCTCTACAGTCGCTCCACTATCAATAGTAGGGTCCCAATCTGATATATCCTGTCTCTGGCGGGCATACAAGCAGGTGTTAGTGTAGGGTTTTTTATTTTCTTTATGTTAGTGGATATTTATTTTTCCTACACATATATTATTTAAGCTTGTTTAGGTTAATAGGAGTGGTTTATATGAGGACACGTGGCGAAATACTTCAGCTATATGTGTAACTCTCCACCTCACATGGGTAGTTGAGTTTCACACCCTCTTTTGACTTTTTGTGCCACCTCTCATAACCACTATTTTGTCATTTCATAAGTGGTTTTGGGGTAGTTGGGTTTCACACCCTCTTTTGGCCTTATGTGCCAACTTTCTCAACTCCTTTTTTGTCTTCATGTAAGGAGGTTATGCCACATGTTTTGGCATTTACCAAGAAGGTAAAACCTCCCACCTTTTATGGGGAATAGGAGTTAATGCACCCCTTGGATGTATATGCTTATATTTTTCTATATAATAAGCACTATACTCTCACCTTCACTAGTCAAGTTAGTGGAGTGACAACTTGGTGAGAGTCTTCTCCAAATCCTCCTCTTTGTTTCTATTTCTCTCTCATATTGAAATTATCTTCATTCAGATATTTTGATCTTCGATCATCCGTTGTGTGAGGAGTTGCATGTGATCTACGACCGACATCAGATCTTGGCTCGATTCTCGCTTCTCGTAGAATCTCACATGATATCAGAGCTTATTGTCTGGTATAGCTCATTGCTTTTTATTTATTTATTTGAGGGATTTGAGACTTTTATATAGCTAATATTTTCCTTAAAAAGTAAGTATGCTCTTCTCCCTCATTCTCGTGTGATCTAGAGAATCAGAACAGTTTAAAGGAAAATAACTTCTAGTTAAATCTGGTTTACATGTATGTGTTCTTGTAAAATCTGGGTGATTGCAGCTTTGTGGTAATATTGGAAGCTTAATAAGAATTTCCAGAGTGTCTATAAGGCTTGACAAAGTCAAAAGTGACTTTTACTTCACCAAAATCAGAGTTTGGAGGACACAGTAAAAAATCAGAGTAAATTTTTTTTACTGGAGCTGTTTTCATTTCGGCTTTAGTATTCCAACTTTTGTTCACTTAAAAAAAAAAAATGATTTCTGGGTTTTCTTCCTAGCATCGAAAAACTTCTGGGTTTTAGATGGTATTTCCAGAAAATTGATAAATTTTTCAGAAATCAAGCTTGAATAGGGCCTAAGCCGTTTTTCTATCAGGGAAATTCAGCAACATTTCTTAAAAGTTGCACAACTTTTGCCTCAGGTGTCAGATTTTTGCAAACAGATACTTGACGGAAAGCTGGAAATGAGCACTCTCCATTATTACAGGTCTAATTGAAATTTTTTGCCTTTTTCTATCAGATATTAAAGGTTGTATTAGCTGCTTGTTTTTTCTCTTCAATTAGTCATATCTTTCTCCTCACAACTTTGTTTTTCAAAAACTAATAGTTGTTGGAAAGGTATTGAGATAAATAAAGCAGTTATAAGGCTAATTTGTTTAAGATCTTGTCTCAAATTATTTGTATTTAAAATCTCTATTGGTTTCTTAAAAGAATTGTAATCTGATAAAAAGCCTCGTAAATGCACTAATTATAAAGTGCCAACCTTGTAATATTTGGGGGGGGTGATTTCTGAGACTAGTGAAAAGGGGGGGTGTCTCTTGTGCCTTCTTTCTTGCACTTTTCCTGATTCTTTGCAATCTTCTTTTCTACTATCATGGATGCATCTATAGTTCCACTTTTAACACCATATAATTATTTTGAATGGAAATCTAAGATGATAATATATTTGAAAAGACATGGATATCATCGTGTTACTATGGGACTTGAAATTGAACCTCAAGATGCTGCAGAAAAGATTAAATGGTTTAATAAATGTGATGAAGCTTTTGGTACTCTATTTATGTCAGTCTCTCCAGACCTTCTTATTCACATTGAATTTGCCACTACACCAAATGCAGTGTGGACCACTTTGTAAAACCTCTTTGGTAAGCAGGATGAGCTAAGAGGTCATCAGTTAGAGAATGAACTCATAGGGTTGAATCCAGCCAATTTTGATACTATACAAGACTTCTTCACTAAACTTAAGTCTGTAAGATTGCAGTTGGAATGGTGTGGAACTAAGAAAGATGATAAGCAACTGATCTTGAGTATTCTTTCTAAGCTTGGTTCTAACTATTCAATGTTTGTTTCTACATTCTATGCTACAAAATGTGCCCTAGGTACCACATTCAAAATGCCTTCTCTGGATGAATTTGCTGTAGAACTCACTAGGGAGCAAGACAAATTGGTTCAAATGGGTACAATAAAACCCTCTAAGTCACATGCCTTAGTTGTAAATCAAGGCACAAAAGAACAAAAAGGGTCTAATAAGCAAGATAAGAAACAAAAGAACCAAGGAGAGAAGAAAAAAGATCAGAAATCTGCTACTTCAAAAGTAGATAATCAGACCTCTTCATCAAGAGGTGAACAACCTAAGAAGGAGAAGGTCAAGTGTTCTTATTGTAAGAGGCATGGTCATGATGAACATAAGTGTTTAAAGAAACAAATTGATCACCTTTCAAATCTTCTTGAAAAAAATAATATCAAGGTGCCTAATTCAGTCAAACAGAGTTCATCAAAAGGATCTTCTAAGGATACAGATAAGAGTAAAGGGAAAGGAAAGGGTAAGGCCCTAGTTGCTGTTGCTTCACAACCCAATTCTTGGATAATTGACTCGGGTGCTTCGCACCACATGGCTTCTTCAAAAGATGATTTCACCTCTTTAGAGCCATGTTCTATGACTTCCATACTAATGGGTGATGACACTCTTGTTGAAGTGCATGGGAGAGGGTCTGTTGATGTGGGTGAAGGAACATTTAAGGATGTCCTTTGTGTTCCATCTTTATCAACTAATCTCCTATCTGTTTATCAGATCACTCACATTGGTTCTAGCAAGCGAGTTGAGTTCACACCAGATACAGTGGTAATCAGTGAAATGCATAATGGGTCTACTATTGCTATGGGAAAAGCAGATCATCAATCCAGATTATATCAGTTTTCTCACGTTGTTCCTGACTCTCCTTCGATAGTTTTACTCACTCATGTAGATGAGATTAGTTGTTTGTGGCATCAACAATTTGGCCACTTGAACTATCGTTACTTGCAACAACTTAGTAAATAGGACATGGTTTCAAGGTTGCCTTCTATTCGATTTTCTGATGGAGTTTGCCAAGGATGTATTCTTGGTAAGCATCCCGAGGAGAAGTATGATAAAGGCAAAGCATGGAGAGATCCACAGCTATTGGAGTTGGTACATAGTGACTTGGTAGGACCATTTCCACAACCATCTTTCAGCAGAGCTAGATATGTCTTAACATTTATTGATGACTTTTCTAGATTTACATGGGTTTACTTTCTCAAACAAAAGTTTGAGGTATTTGAAAATTTTCTAGATTTCAAAGCTTTTGCAGAGAAACAATCTAGGAAGTTCATCAAGATTCTGCATACAGATAATGGGGGTGAATATGTTAATAATCAATTTGAACAATTTTGTGCTTCAGAAGGTATCAACATGCAGCACACAGTTCCATACAACCCTCAGCAGAATGGTGTCGCAAAATGGAAGAATAGGTCCTTGAAGGAGATGGCAAATTGTATGATTCACTCCAAGTCTTTGGCACCTCAGTATTGGGCAGAGGCCATCAATTGTGTATGTTACATCCGGAACCGAGTTCCTCATAAAGCTGTGAAGGGGGTAACTCCTTTTCAAGCTTGGACCGGTCGGAAACCTACAGTTAAGCATTTTAGAGTGTTTGGTTCTCTTGCATGGGCCCACATTCCAGCAGAGAAACGCAAGGCTATGGATCCGCAGAGCAAGCCTTGCATATTTGTTGGGTATCCAGATGATGTCAAAGGGTATAGACTTCTCCATCCCTCTACACATGAGTTGCTCATTGAGAGGAGTGTTCATTTTGAGGAGAGTTCTTCTATTTCTTCTCATACCACTTCTCCATCCACTATCACATTGGAGACATTGCATGATGATGATAGTTCTTCTGAGGATCTTAGTCCTCCTAATCCTGATGATGATTCTTCTTCCTCCACTTCAGATGGTGATAGTGATGGTGAGGATTCACATTCTTTTCATAGTCATCCTTCAGAGGTTGATGATTCTCCCCCAGACTCTCCAGCTTTAGTGCCTCTTTGGGCTCAACAAAATTTTGAGTCAGCAGGAGATTGGCTTGGTGATCCATCAGATACTAGAAGAACTAGGTCACAATTTCAGCAAGCTCCACATCTCTTCATTGCTTCAGCTTCTGATCCACAGTCTTTTCGAGAAGCTACAAGTGTTCCCGAATGGGATGTTGCAATGCAAGAAGAGTTTAATTCCTTGGAAAGGAATCACACATGGGATTTAGTTCCTCTTCCTAAGGGAAGGAAACTTGTTCGATGCAAGTGGATCTATCGAACAAAATTTGCAGCAGATGGGTTGGTTGATAAGTATAAGGCTCGCTTGGTAGCAAAAGGCTTTTCCCAAGTTCCAGGGGTTGATTACTCTGAGACTTTTGCTCCAGTTGCTAAGATGAATTCCATCCGGCTTGTCCTTGCTATTGCTACAACCCATCATTGGGAAGTTCATCAGATGGATGTCAAGAGTGCATTTCTTCATGGTGACCTTCAGGAGGAAATCTATATGGAGCAACCACAAGGGTTTGTTCAAGATCCTTCACTTGTGTGTCAACTTTGAAAGTCTCTCTATGGCCTCAAACAAGCTCCTCGAGCTTGGTATGCCAAGATGGACTCCTTCCTTTTGACAGTTGGTTTTACTCGATGCCATTCTGATCCGAACGTCTACATTCTGCACCAGGATGATACTCTCACATTTCTAGTTCTCTATGTTGATGACTTGTTGATCATAGGGAGTCACTCATCCACCATCAAGTTAGTGAAAACTGCTCTACATGATAGATTTCTGATGTCAGACTTGGGTCTTCTACATTACTTCTTGGGAATTGAGATTACTCCATCTTCTTTAGGCATCTTTCTTGGACAACCCAAGTATGCACTCGATATGCTCTCTAGATTTCGCATGGCTGACTGTAAGCCTGCACCTACTCCTTTTTTGTCTGGGGTCAAACTTGAGGCTAAGTGCTCTTCACCCTTGGTTGATAGCACTTTATATCGACAAATTGTTGGGAGCCTCATCTACTTGACTCATACGAGACCTGACATTTCATATGCGGTGGGCATGGTCTCTAGATTCATGCAGGAGCCACATGAGTTGCATTGGAAAGCAGCTAAGTGGATTCTCCACTACATTCAGGGTACTCACAATTATGGAATTCAATATGCAGTAGGCATGGATATTGATTTGGTGGGATATATGGATTCAGATTGGGCGGGTGATTCTTAGGATCGCAAATCCACTTCAAGGTATTGCTTCTCACTTGGTTCTGGTCCAGTTTGTTGGTCGAGTAAGAAGAAGTTTGCAATTGCTCTTTCATCAACAGAGGCTGAGTATCGAGGGGCAGTTAATGCCACCACTGAGGCTATTTGGCTTCAGAATATTCTCACCGAGTTTGGTATTCTAGTTAGGAAGCCTACTATCATCTTTTGTGATAATCAAAGTTCTATACAGATCTCAAGAAATCCAGTTCATCACCAGAGGACAAAACACATTGAGATACATATGCACTATATTCGGGAGCTCATTCAAGAAGGCATCATTGATCTTAAGTATTGTTCTACAATGGAGCAAACTGCGGACATCTTCACCAAACCCTTCACCGAAAGCAAGTTCCTTCATTTGTGATCTCTTCTTGGGATACGACAGGTGTCTACTGCAGGAGGGACTTCTTAGTCCTCCTTTCTTTCTCCCCTTATTTAGGTGGGGGCTATTCCTCTTATGGGGGGCTTCTTCTTTTGGGGGGCTATCTATGTACATGGGTACCTAACATGGTTGCATTTGTCGGGACCCATATTTTCACCCACCTAAGCTATGCTTAAGGGGGGGTATTAGTGTAGGTTTTTTATTTTCCTTATGTTAGGGGATATTTATTTTTCCTACACATGTATTATTTAAGCTTGCTTAGGTTAATAGGAGTGGTTTATATGAGGACACGTGGTGAAATACTTCAGCTACATGTGTATCTCTCCACCTCACATGGGTAGTTGAGTTTCACACCCTCTTTTGGCTTGTTGTGCCACCTCTCATAACCACTATTTTGTCATTTCATAAGTGGGTTATGGGGTAATTGGGTTTCACACCCTCTTTTGGCCTTATGTGCCAACTTTCTCAACTCCTTTTTTGTCTTTATGTAAGGAGGTTATGCCACATGTTTTGGCATTTACCAAGAAGGTAAAACCTCCCACTTTTTATGGGGAATAGGAGTTAATGCACCCCTTGGATGTATATGCTTATATTTTTCTATATAAAAAACACTATACTCTCACCTTCACTAGTCAAGTTAGTGGAGTGATAGCTTGGTGAGAGTCTTCTCCAAATTCCCCTCTTTGTTTCTATTTCTCTCTCATATTGAAATTATCTTCATTCAGCTATTTTGATCTTCGATCATCCATTGTGTGAGGAGTTGCATGTGATCTATGATCGACATCAGATCTTGGCTCGATTCTCTCTTCTCGCAGAATCTCACAGTAGGTCCCCTGTGGTATCCCTTGTTGCTGACCACACTGTCGCAAAAACTCTGCCAACCTGGAATCTCTCGATCACAAAGGGCGTCCGCCCTATCAAAACTGACTCATAAAAACATAAAGCATCTCCAGCCCATCCTCGGCCCATACCTCGCAATTTGTATACAGTTGCCAGACGACTGTATCGATATCATCTAACACCCTCCTCTAGTGCTCAAGTTTGCCCAGCTTACGCTGGACAACTAGCCCCCTGTATCCATATGCATATGCCCGCCCAACAGGCTTGTCTCTATCCACCAGTGACCTAGCTGCTGGAATGTGCTCCCAACACCATACTTGTAGGAGTGTCATGCCAGTTGACAAACTGCCGAAACCTAGATATACCACCTCATGTAAATCTCTGTATAAATGAGTTAACATGGCCTATCCCCATGCAAACCTGCGGCCCTGTGTCACCATCTCCTCAAGCACCAATCCCCAACCTATAGAAAATCCCTTTCACCTACAGTCGGGACATAGGAATCCACCTATAAAACTTGCTAGTATTGACGGAAGAGGTGCATAGTCCAGATCCAAGAACTCCTGTCAAGGGATCTCATACCCACACACTGTCTCATCATGAAATATGCATCATAGTGCCTCTGTCCCACCCTCCTCGGTCTGCTCATACGACAATAATGCACCTGCTACGGGAATCCGCAATATCCTATAACAGTCCTCAGGAGTAACTGTCATCTTACCAGTGGCAAAGTGGAAGGTGTTGGCATCACTATGCCATCTCTCAGCGAGTGCTATAAGTAAACCCCGATTCACAGTGAACCAAGGCATATCCAATAAAGATGACAAACCACATCTCTCAATAACATCTAAGTCAGCCTATGCCAACCATGGTATCAATGCCCATGGTCTGGGGAATTGCTCACACGACTGAACCACTCCCAATCGCTCCTATCAAAAAACAAAATAAGTCCAATATCAGCTTCCACATCAAAACAAAGATATCAAAATCAAAATCCCATCAAAAACATGAAACAATTTGCACATTTAATCAAGTTCCATATCAACTTGTAACACAACTCAAGTTTTCAAAAACCATATCAAAACTTGTAAAACAACTCAAGTCTCCACATCACATAAACTTGTAACACAATTCAAGTTTCCCACCCATATCAGCTTGTAAAACAACTCAAGTTTCCAACCCATATCAACTTGTAACACAACTCAAGTTCCATGTTCATATCAGCTTGTAACACAAATTAGGCTCCACATATATTAACTTGAAGCAATGCAAATCAAATCAAGTTTCGATCACAAAAACACATCAATATATCCTTCAATAGCTTGAAAAAATCGCAAATCAAACCAAGTTATATCAATTCTCATATTGGACGAACAATCAAAACCATGATAGTCGACACAACAAATGGCAAAAACCCACCTCCCTAGGCAAAACTGACCTTATCCTATGTAATTTTCTACATTAAAAAATCATCCTATCTTGTAAAACCTACTGCATGCGCTAATTAAATTTGGCTATGCGCTATACTAAATCCAAGCGCTACCCTATTTTCTCCACACGCTATCCTCTCTACCTTATGCGCTAGACTAAACTCTACGCGCTACCCTTTTTTCTCCACGCGCCAACCAATCTACCCTAAGCGCTAAACCCAACCCATGCGCTAACCTATCCCATGTCTGCGCTACCTATTTAACCCTATGCGCTAGGTCTAATCTATGCGCTACATCCCCCTGCCCATGCGACCCCCTATGGACCCTATGCGCTATGTTTAACCAATGCACTACCCTTTTAACCCTAAGCGCTACCCTATAACCATCATGCGCTAACCTAAGGCCATGTGCTAACCTAAAAAATTCATGCGCTAACCTATAAATTTTCGGACGCTACCCTAAATTGCAACCTTATGCGCTACGAAATTTTTCGTATGCGCTAAACTAAGACTCTTATGCACTAAAACGTGAAAATTGCATTTCAAAAATAAAAAACTGACCAAAAACGATGAAATTAAAAATCAAAAAGGGGTCAAAAGGGTCGACTTACCGGTGGTCCATACGCGGCAGGTCTCCGATACCTCCGAACGAGCTCGAATCGATGCATAGAATAGGGAATAGACATTTTGTCTTCTCTCTAAAAGTCTCTTTCTCCAAAGTCAACAAGCACAAATGAGACAAAACAATGCACTTTTTTCCCTTTTATAGGGTAAAATAAAATTAGGGTTAGAGAAATGAGCATGAAATTTGCTCGCGGTCTCCCTCATACCCTCGCACACATCAATTATCGGGAGATGAATCAAATTAAACATTCCACCTAGCCAAAATTTTACACTGCAAACACAATTATCAAATCAAATCAAATTTTCCAAAAATTTTGATTCATCTCCCGAGGGGGCATTATCACCATCATTCATCAAATCTGGGCCATTATTCATCAAATCTGGGGCATGACATAAAAATCCATAAAAACGACATTGATCATAAAATCGCAACAACACATCATTTTTCTTTGAAATCACATGTGCACACACGTCACTTCAAAGAGGGGCTAAATGTAGACGTATAAAAATGACCATATTCCTAAATGAATATTTTATGTTCATTTCTCTATTTAATTAAATCCAATTAAATTACCCACATTCCTCTATTTAATTAAGTAAATTACTCAATTAAATTCACTATACCTCTTTTACCATTTAATAAAATAAATTCATTTTATTCAATTAAAGCCCCTATCCACTTTTTAATTAAATTCAAATTTAATTAAAATAGTTATCCTAAATTAAATAAATCTAATTTATTTAATTGCAACCAAATTGAATAAAATTCAATTAAAACCTATTATCCCTTCATCCACTTGCAAAATCCTACATCTCCCACTTGCATCTTAACCCTGTTCCTAATTTCTTCTAGAATCCATCAAATCCTAATCAATTAACCCAAACCCATTCATTATCCCCTTTCCCTAAATTTGAGGAGGTCACTTCTCAAATTTGGAGTAAAGTCTTCTAAAGGCATTAAAGCCTTTATCCATTCAACAAGCTAACTTGTTGAATACCCCCAAATTTGGAAGGACTCTTACAAATTTGTCCCCAAAGTGTTCATAACCATTAATGGTTAATTCAACCCTTTAGCATGGTTAAAGAATTTCCATAAACTCAACCTCCATGTAACCCAAGGGTCTCATCAAGCATTTATTGCTTTGACCATGGTTATCCTTAAACCTTTGCACAAGAGTTTATCCTTTGGATAAAAGCTTTATCCATTGGATAACCCTAACTTAACCTTAACCCTTAACCACTAGGGTAACCATGAGGTATTCTCAAGCATTTAATGCTTCTTACATCTCCTCTCAACCAACCTTATGTTGACAATTGTCACCATTTAATTGGTGCCAATTGCAAACATGGATTCCCAACTTTCAAACTCAACCCTTGATTGCCTCTTTCAATCCTAGCCATTCATTGCCCTATTTTTGCTATAAATAGAGCTCTCATTCCTCCATTTTGAGGATCCAAGTCTCTAGCATCACACTTATACTAAAATCCATCCAATTTTTTAATATATCATTTGTGCTCATCATTTTAGCCTCTCTTTTCAATAGGAATTAATCTAAAGATGCATATTTAGAGTATTTTCCTTATCATCTAGCTTAATCATAGACTAGTATATCATGCTAGGATAATCTTGCTACTAATCTTGTCATCTTATAACTAGTTTATTGCATTTATAGGATCATGCATAGCTTAGGATGCATCTCATCTTAAAATCAAACTAAGCATCCCTCGTTCTTGCATTTGTCATCCCTAAACCACTTTGCTCAGTGATCTCAGAGCAAAGACATTGGTTTGAGGGACCTTGTGAGATAGAGAATCATGAAACCAACCTTGGAAAGCTGAGCCAGACTTCATGACTCCATAGCTTGCACCAAGAAGTCCTATGGGTGTGTGAGCAAGGCTCCCTAGAACTCCATTTTTCACATTTCAAGTTCTATCGACCCGCTTTTCCTGCATACAACTAAAACTTGTAGAATCTGTAGTTACATGATCATCTTCCTTGATAGAAATGAACACAAATTCATCTCCTGAATTTACCTTATCTGACTCATTATCTGTCACACCTTCATCAACAACATAATAGAATTTCTTCTGATATTTAGGCTTATATGACTTAAATGGCTTCTTAGGATTTCTATCTCTTTCCAAACACCTTGATGCAAAATGTCCTATCTTATTACATGAAAAACATTTAAGAGGTAATTTTCCTTCATACTTACCGACACCTTTAGGCAATCTTTTGGCAATAAGTTCTTCAAGCTCCTTAAGCTCTCTTTCTTCATCTTCCATCTCTTTCATCTTTTTCTCATATCTAGATACTTTTGTAGAACTTCCTCCCATATCATATCTCTGCTTCCCAAAAATAATAGCTTTGAGTGTAGATTCAATCTTAGGAAGAGAGTCTCCAAACTCACTTAGCTCAAAAGCAACAAGCTTACCAATCAGCATGTATCTTATCACATTTGTCACAGTTCGGATCCCATCAATAGCAACAACTTTATGTTTGTAAGCAGGAGACAAGGATCTCAATACTTTAGCAACAATCTCAGATTCTTCTATACTCCACCGACACATCTACTTCCACACACAAGCTCATTCACTTTCTGCATAAAAGAAGTAATATTATCATCATCACTCATCTTCAAGTTCTCATATCTACCCTTCAAGCTCTGCAAGTTCGCAATCTTCACATGACTATCACCTTCATGCAAGTTTTCCAATTTTATCCAGATCTCATGAGCAGTCTCTAAGTCCATCACATTAGTCATTTGTGAATCTGACAAGGCACTCAACAATGCTTCCTTAGCTCTAATATTATATTCTGCTTCCTTTATCTCATCTGGAGTAGTAGGACCATTCTGAGGAACATTATATACATTCTTAGTAATCTTCTAGTACCCTTCTCCAATGCATCTGAAATGACATTGCATCCAACTTTTCCAGAGAGTGTAGTTCATTCCATCAAATCTTAGAATATCCTTTTTGAAAAAAAATGTTGTCATCCCGGATCACCTCAAGCGGCCAAGCTTCTTCTTGAGGATCTAGCTCTGATACCAATTGTTGGCAACAATGCAACAAACTGAGAGCGGGGGTGATTCAGTTTGTACAAAAACTTACTGCAACTTAAACCATAAATCAGATATGATAATTAACAGTTAAAGCATGAAACAACACCACATCAATAACACTCATAACACTAAGATTTTGGACGTGGAAAACCCGGTTAAGGGAAAAACCATGGTGGGAACCTACGCACAATGAGATAATGCCTTGTTAGGAGTAATTGAAATATTACAATGGGGAATGCACATGCATTCAGGCACACTACCTAGAGCTCACTGCTCAAATAAGAAACCCATAAAATCTACAACCTTTAGGGAAGACTCACTGCCTTACAAGAAGTCTCACTGACTTACAAAAGCATTCAGACAACAATCCAAATTACATGAACTGTGAAAATAACATCTCCATATGCCTGAGTACAGTTCTAGTTAAGCACACTATTTGCTCTACAACACTTCTATTCTCTCCTTCACATTTCCGAAAGTTCAAATCACTTGTTCGCACATACAACTCGATCATACACATTCTCAAAGACCGTAGACATACATCTTACATGATTATTACATTTATTTATACAAGTCATCAACCCATGAAACATAGGCCATCCAAACTCTCAATGCAAATTACAAAATAATAACCTCACACACTACAACAATGCATGTAGACCAAAATGATGTCAGATAAGACATAGTCTGGACCCAAATCAATCCTGCAACACGCAACACCTCCAACAATTATGCCTCGATCATCCACAACATGCTACAACCACCAAGAATGTCACATAACATGAAGATCACCGGGCAAAGAAAATCTTCAATAACATGCACAATAATCAATGCGGACCATCAATACACATAGAACATGATCTAGAGATATTCACAAGCAACGTGAATTGCACCACAATAACTACAACAACTTGGATCACTAGAAACATCATCATCTTACTATCAGAGCTCAAGAACACCATCATAACTGATTGTTAACCTAAAAGATTGACTTGTGGATTTCCAAATCATGAACCAATCGAACTGAGGACACACATCAATGTTCAAAACACATCTCATACATCTGCAACTAAAGATATTTCAATTCTAGAGAATACGAAGCATAAACCAGAATACCAAATACCACTAACAACTGAATAACATCCTCAATATTGGATCTCATAACTTGATCACATCAACATGTGGACCTCTGCAAATGACAATGAACCATCTGCATACAACATACTAGAAACCCATTAACCTGCATCAGCTTATTTACAACACACATGCAAAACCAACTCATCCAATCAAACTGCAACATTGGAATACACAAGAAGAATATGTTGACATCAATGACAACACATCATTCTTGCAAACTTCGCAACAACATCCAACATACAAATACATAGTATATAACAACAATCTAACAAAATGTGCACTAATAAACTTGCTTGCCTTCAACTTCTTGAGATCTAAATTTGTTATGATGTTTAAGATTCTAAGAACACCTTTAAGGAGAATATTGACTCACTAGGTGCATGTGTTCTCGTAGGTCAACCCCCAAAAATATTGAAGACAACATTCATCAACATGAAGATTAAGGAGAATATTGACTCACTAGGTGCATGTGTTCTCTTGGGTCAACGCCCAAAAATATTCAAGACAACATTCATCAACATGAAGATTAAGGAGAATATTGACTCACTAGGTGCATGTGTTCTCCTAGGTCAACCCCCAAAAATATTCAAGACAACATTCATCAACATGAAGATGACCTATATGTAGATCTAGATCTTTGTCCCTTTAGAATTGAGGTGTGTTCTAAGTGTTTCCTATATCCTTCTTGATATTTGATTTATATTTTTGTTTTTATACATTTTGAGTTCATTGTTCCATGGAAGTAATATTGAAATGGATGGAACATTATAGATACATTAAAACACACCACCAAATGAACACAATAACTAAATGGGAAATGACATAGATATGTTAAATTTATCTAATTGTCTATTTATTTATTATTTTTTTGATAAGTAATAGGCCAGTTTAGAATTCCACTTTAGATGTCCCTATTGGGAATTGAACTTGGGTCTCCACAGTGAGAACCCAATATTTTAATCAGTTAAACTCAACTCCTTGGACAATTTATCTAATTGTCTATTAAAAATAACTAGAAGCATTTTTACATTTAGAGGAAGCCAAATGTAATTGTGTGAGTGTATTAAATATAATAATAAATAAATATGTTATTAATATTTACTAATAAATATAAATATAAGAAACAATTTTTTTTTTAAACAAAATAAAAAATCTGGTTGTTATAAATAAAATAATAGTAGACTGAAATTGGATTTTTTGGTTTGATTATAAATATTATTTGTATTTATAAACTAATTCTAAATTTAAAAATTCAATTTGATTTTATTAAATATAAATATAAGAAACCATTTTCTTTTCAAACAAAAATTTAAAAAATATAAATAAATAAAAAAAAAGATAAAAAAATAAAAAATTAGGTAAATAAAATAATACTAAATTAAAATTGGATTATTTTGGTTTGATTATAAATATTTTTTGTATTTATAAACTTATTCTAAATTTAAATCAAACAGTTTTATATTTTTTTTCATCAATATAATAATTTAAGTTAATAAATCTTTTATAAATATAAAAAACAACTCTATAATTAAAAAAAATGATATTTTAAGAAATAAAATAAATATGAAATTGATGCTCTGCAAAAAGGATTAGAAAATCTGTTTGATGGCAACACACACAAGAGCACAAGAAACAAACGTTAGTGTTAGCAACAAAAGATTATCCTAAACAGGCATATCAAGAGAGATATTAAGCATGAAATAGAAAGCATATAAACATAGAATGAAATAACTAATCAAGATGCTCATAGTTGCTCCTCCCTTGTTCCTCTCCTCTCCAAGTCCCAAATGAGTGTAGCTCTCAACTTTTAGCACTAGCCATGGATGCCATATGGAGATTCAAGATGGTTGAATATGATAAGCAAATACTATGCAAGAGTAGATAGTGATGCTATGAAAAAGCTCTATGCTAATGCCAGTATAACAACAATACTCTAAAATGCTTTCTTTTGCTTGAGGAGAAGGGTTCTATTTATAGAAGAAATGGAGAAATGAAGGGTTAAGATTGAATGGTTTAATCAAGGGCCAAGTTTGAAAGTTGGGGATCCATGTGCACAATTGGCACCAATAAAATGGTGACAAGTGTCAACATAGGATTGGGTTGAGAGAAGAGGTTGGAGGCATTAAAGGCCTGACAAGACCTCATGGTTATCTAGAAGGTAAGGGTCAAGTCTAAATTAAGATTACCCATTGGATTAAGAGTTAATCCAAGGATAAACCTTTGTGCAAATGATTAAGAGATAATCATGGTCAAAGCATTAATGGCCTGATGAGACCTTTGGGTTGGGTAGAGGTTGAGTCAAAACAAATGTTTTAACCATGTGGGAGGGTTGAATTAACCATTAATGGTTATTGGAGATTTTGGGGATTAAGTGGTTGAAGGTTGAAAGCTTTCAAAGGTTATCCAAGACTTTGAGGGTTAATTTGTTGAACACACAAAGCATTAATTGCTTTTCAAAGACTTTGAAGTCTTTGAGAAGTGACTCCAATTTGCTTAGGAATGTGACAATATTTAGGGGATGGATTAGGCTAATTAGGAAGGGTTTAGAAGAATCTAGAAGGGGTTTAGGCATACAAGTGGATTTTGTAGGAAAATGCAAGTGGGAGAAATTTTGGTATTTTCAATTAAAATAAAATCATTTATTTCAATTAAATGGTGTAATTTGCATTTGGATAAATATTCAAATAAATATTAATTTATTTAAATGAGAAAAATGAAGATAAAGCATTAAAATGCTTGAAGACTTTGAGGGAAACCATTAAAGGCTTGAAGACTTTAAGGAAAACCATTAAAGTCTTAAGAAGACTATAGAAGGAAGCCATCAAGTTTGAAGACTTTAAAGCCATCAAGTTTGAATACTTTAAGGGAAACCATTAAAGGTTTCAAGTGGGTGAGGATAAATAGGATTTTAAATAAATAATTTATTTAAAATAGTTGTGCAACTTGCTTTTGTAGGAAAATACAAGTGGGTGGAGGATAAAGGTGATTTAAATAAATTATTTATTTAAAATAATTGTGCAACTTGTATTTGTAGGAAAATGCAAGTGGGTGGAGGATAAAGGTGATTTTAAATAAATGATTTATTTATTTAAATGTGAGAGGTGGGATTTTGGGGGTTTTAAATAAATATTAATTTATTTAAATGTGAGAGAAGATTTAATTAAATAAATATGATTTATTTATTTAATTAATGGTCTGAATTTGGTTAAGTGAATTAAATCAAATAAATTGAATAATTTATTTAATTAATAGGAGAATAGGGTTAAGATGAATTAATTAAATATTAATTTAATTAATTATTAATTGATGGTTAAATAATCAAATAAATACTAAGTATTCATTTAATTAAGTGGACAGATTTATGTGACTACATTTGCCCCTCTTTGAGACGGTGCGGTTTATCGCGTCGTTTCAAAGAAAGAAAAATAGGTGTGAAGAAATGCCCCATAAAATGTAAATTTAATGGGTGGTATGCCCCCTCGAGAGATGGGCCGAATGTTTTTTTTTTTAAAAAAAAATAAAAATCGGGCGATCTCTCGAAAAAGAATGAAAAGTGGAGGGGAGGTAGAATAGAAGAAATTAGAACTAATGATGAAAGAATGGGAGAAAATGGAGTGAATATGAAGAAACAACAAGCCAACGAGTACCCTGAGGTCATGCAAGAGATACATAGCAGATGTAGTGTGGGGTTTTGATTGATGCTATACAATTGATCAAAATTGGTTGGACAATCTGGTGCAATCGGTTGAATTGCCCCGGTCAAGTCAAAGCGTGACAGTTGATGTCAGTTGGTCGCTTGGACATGATAAAGTCTGAGTAAGTGAATCAAAGTGACCTGATGGTGACTTAGACAATTGATGTAATTGCCCGATGAAGTCAAGGTATATGAAGCAAAATACTCATTGAGACGTAGACAATTGATGTAATTGTCCATTGGATTGTGTTTGATTGGTTGATCAATTGATAGTATGTGCGTGTGATGGATGATTGTGGTGAATCATAGCAGCCCCGTTGAGACTAGGGCATTATGATAAATGCCTGATGTAGTCGAGGATTACCATGATCGATTACCTGTTGAGACCCGAAGATACTTGATCAGAGTATCTGTTGATAGTCTAGGTGTGTGGGAGTCGATGTATCTGTGCAAATAGAGTAACTTTCTTGACTTATTGGATGACTTAGGATAGGAAACACAATCCCTCCTATTTAGAGATGGATGGTGATGAACGTGGCTTGATTAGGTTGATTGGGACATGATGTAGGGTATGTGATGGTGATTATCGAGATGGGGAGGGTGGGGGGGGTTCAATGTTAGATAGAAGAAATGGAGGACCTATTACATTCCTATGGAAGAAGAGGAAAAATAGAGTATCCATTGTCATTACTATGTATGAATGATATGCAGCTATTTATGAATGTATGGATGGATGGAATGCAACGGAATGCAATATATACAAATGAGATGGAATGATGATCCATGGTGCATTATTTTTCATCATTGAGCTTTAAAATGTTGTAAGAAAATACAAGCAACTTGACATAAAGATTCAAGATGACCAGAGTCTTTCTTACATGGATTTTGATATAGCAAGTTAATTCAAGCAACTTGATATAATGGATCAAGTTGACCTGAGTATTGCTTGCGGAACAGACAAGGATTATCTCCGTTCGTGCATGACTTGAATCGTCCTCCTTGATCTTAGGCTGATCAAATCCTGAGACAAGTTCATACCGTACTAAGAAAATAAAACCTTTATCCAGTTTGGATGAGGTAGGAGGAACCAAAGAAAAAGCTTTGTACCTGCAACCAAATAGTATATATGCATAAAGAATAAAGAATATGGATCCTTGGTAATGGTTCATGCTCATATGGTCGAGGTATACGCTATAGTCAGCAAGCCGTAGTGATCTATGATTGCATTTGGCATAAGATCACGTAGCCTAGTGAACTTCCCACGTAGACACCATTAGTACATGCCCCAGAACTTCATCGGAAATAATGCGCAAACGATACAAAACAATGCTGAAAGATCCCGATACAGATAAACAAATGAATTACTCACGAATCAACCAAGCATTTGATAGCTTAACATAATTTTCTTGTCAAAGAAAACATCACTTTTGTCTTTGTTTTGGTAAGGAAGGATGCATCCTTATTTAAGACAGTTTGGATTGTAGATGTTGATTGTGTTGGTCGAGTGATAAGTGGTCATTTGTGTGATTATTTTGTCAATGTTTGTTTTGTATCTGATCGGATGAATATGTACAAGGTGTTGTCATGTTCTTGGGTGATTTTTGATGGTTTTTCCGATGTTTTTGGATTTTGTGAATCATTTTTGAATGTTTTTGGATTTTGTATTGTTTTTGAATGTTTTTGGATTTTGTATTGTTTGTGAATGTTTTTGTATTTTGCGAGACATTTTTGAATGTTTTTGCCAATGAATCACCAGTAATGTAGAATCCACTTCCATCATCTAGATTGTAAGGGCATTGCCCCCAAGTTGGACATGATTTATGAAAAAGCGGGATGCCTGACGCATGAAGTACTTTCTTGGATTACAGATCAAATAACAAGCCATGGTTAGATGGATGGATGTGTGTATGTATGAATGTGATCGCAACGAGCCTGAAAGATACTGGAGCCATTTCCTTTATGAGTGGCGCCTATTTGCCAGGTTTTCACCATCGTACTTACCCAAGGTGCCACTGGAGTGGTTGTTCACCGTTTGGATGCATGATTTTTCTTTACTTTTTTTTTTTTTGAATGGTTTTGTATTTTCTTTAGGACATTTTCTGAATGTTTTTGATATTTTCTGATATGTAGGGGAGCCTGATGCTCTGTATACCTTAGGTATAAAACCGTTTGAGGTGCATGCTATTGATTGGATCTGCGAGCGGTTCTCCGTCTGATGTAGCCAACTGATATGCCCCGGACCCGAATACAACAGTGACAACATATGGGCCCAACCAGTTTGATTCAAACTTGCCTTGATGTTCTCTGTTTGGTTGGTTGCGAGGATTTTCTCGAAGAACAAGATCACCTACCTCAAATGTACGAGATCTAACTCGGTGATTGTAGCTTCTACTCATGCGCTGCTGATAGGCTTTGAGGTGATTGTATGCAGTTTGTCGCTTCTCATCCAGTAACTCTAAGTCTTGAAGACGGGATACTCTGTATGCTTCATCATCGATGAGATTGTGCAATGAAACTCGTAAGGATGGTATCTCAACCTCAATAGGTAAGATAGCTTCAGCACCATAGACCAATGAATAAGGAGTTGCACCTGTAGGGGTCCGAATGCTAGTTCGATATGCCCATAGCGCTGGATTCAATTGAACATGCCAATCACGGCCGACATCATTGACTGTCTTCTTTAGGATCCTCAATATGTTTTTATTGGACGCTTCGGCCTGACCATTGCCTTGTGGGTAATAGGGAGTGGAAAAGCGGTGTTGGATATGAAATTTCTCACAAAGCTCACGAACATCCTGATTTTTGAAAGGAAGACCGTTATCTGTGACAATGGACATGGGCACACCATACCGGCAGATGATGTAATTGAGGATGAATGAGACGATCTGCTTGCCGGTGACTTGGGTAAGTGGAACAGCTTCGATCCACTTGGTGAAATATTCGGTGGCGGTAATAATGAATTTATGGCCATTGGATGAAGATGGATGGATTTTACCCACAAGATCAAGACCCCATTGACAAAAAGGCCATGGTGTTGTGATTGGTTGCAGTTCTTGTGCTGGTGCATGTATCAGGTCGCCATGAACTTGACATTTCTTGCATTTTCTGACAAAGTAGTAGGAATCCTTTTCCATAGATGGCCAATAATATCCAGCTCGCATGATCTTCTTGGCTAGTGATGGACCACTTGAGTGAGTCCCGCAAATTCCTTCATGTACCACTTCCAAAACCTTTGTTATCTCATCCTGTCCCAGACATCGAAGGAGAGTACCATCAAGACTACGTCGGTATAGGGTTTCGGCAATAATGGTATATCGTGCAGTTTGGCAAATGAAGGTTTTTCGTTGGTTATTTGATTGGTTAGGAGGAAGGGTGTGATCACGGAGATAGGTGTAGAACTCACCATACCATGGGGATTCTGAACCGACAAGGCGACATATCATCTCGGATTCAGGGATATCATAAGCGGGGATCCAAAGCTGTTCTACCAAGAACTCGTAGCGTGTTGAATTCTGTGGAAGATCTAGTAGAGATGCGATGGTAGCCATGGCATCAGCAGCTCGATTCTGATCTCTTGGTATCTGCTCAAAAGTGATAGTAGTGAATGATGTCTTTAGACTGTCCACCATTTGCTTATATGGCATGAGTTTATCATCTTTGGTCTGATATTCATCTGTTGCTTGTCGAATGACTAGTTGGGAATCGCCATATACTTGTAGTTCTTGTAATTTCCATTGTACGGCTAACCTGAGTCCCGTGATCAAGGCCTCATACTCTGCTATGTTGTTTGTGCATGGAAATGTGAGCCTGTAAGACTTCGGGATGCTATCACCTTGAGGTGTGATAAACAGAATGCCTGCCCTCGAGCCGTGCCTAGTGTATGAACCATCAAAATATAGTTTCCATGGTTGTACTTCTGTGATCATGAATATCTCTTCATCTGGAAAATTGGAAATGAGAGGATGATCGCCTATGAGAGGTGCATCAGCCAACTGATCTGCAATGACCTGCCCTTTGATAGCTTTACGGTCCACGTACTTGATGTCAAATTCACTTAGAATCATCACCCATTTGGCCAATCGACCTGTCAATGCTGCTTTGCTGAGTAAATACTTGAGTGGATCAATCTTTGCAATGAGTTGTACCTTGTGTGTTAATAGATAGTGCCGCAATTTAGTGGCTGCCAGGATTACTGCTAGGCAAGCTCGCTCAATAGGTGTGTAATTGAGTTCATAGCCAACCAGTGTACGAGAGATGTAGTATACAGCACACTCTTTGCCTTCTGCATTATGTTGTGCCAGTAATACACCTAATGTTGTACTTGTTGCCGAGATATAGAGTAACAATGGTCTACTTGGATCTGGTGGCATCAACAATGGTGGATTCATGAGATAGTTTTTAAGCGTCTGAAATGCTTGCTGGCATCGGGCATCCCACTGAAAGCGGATGTTCTTGTGTAGCAGATGTGTAAATGGGTGACACTTATCAGCCAATTGTGCGATGAATCTTCGAATGGATTGAAGGCGTCCTTGTAGTGTTCTTAGCTGACTGATATTCTTTGGAGGTGGCATGTCCATGATTGCTTTAACCTTTGCTGGATCAACCTCAATGCCTTTGCTTGAGACAATGTATCCTAGAAGCTTCCCGGAGGTCACTCCGAAGACACATTTCTTTGGGTTGAGTCGAACATGGTATTGTTCCAGTCTATCAAAGATTTTATCTAAGATGTGAAGATGTCCTTCTCTAGTAAGTGATTTTGCTAGTAAATCATCCACATAATCTTCCATTATAGTATGCATCATGTCATGGAAGATGGTGGTCATTGCTCTTTGATAGGTCGCTCCTGCATTCTTTAGACCAAAAGGCATTACATTCCAGCAGTATGTGCCCCATGGACATGTGAAGGCTGTCTTATGTTGGTCCTCTGGTGTGATCTTTATTTGATTGTATCCTGAAAAGCCATCCATGAGTGAAAGCATGGCATGTCCTGCTGTCAAATCTACTATGATGTCGATATTTGGTAGAGGGAAGTCATCCTTAGGACATGCCTTATTCAGATCTCTGAAGTCTGTACAAATGCGGATGCCCCCTTTTGGTTTGCCAACTGGTACAATGTTGGAGATCCATTCTGCATAATCAATTGGTCTAATGAAACCAACATCCAGGAGTTTCTTGAGTTCTGTTTTGACTAGCACGACAATCTGAGGATGCATCTTACGAAGCTTCTGCTTGACAGGTTTGGCTCCTTTTGCTACTGTGAGATGATGCATGACTAAATCAGGATCAAGCCCAGGCATGTCTGCATATGACCATGCAAAGTTGATCTGACGCTGTTGGAAGAACTCTATAAATTGAGGTTGTTCCTCTGGAGTGAGAAGAGATGCCAGATGTATGATATGAGGGTTTTCAGGAGTCCCCACATTGTATTCTTTAGTCTCCTCAATGAGAATCGTCGATCGTTCCTGTTGTGTACTAGCAGGGAGAATGTCAAACCCTTCATCCTCAAGTGCCTCAGAGAGGTTTTCACCGTTGGATACGCTCTTTCTTTTTACTTTTGTTGGATCAAACAGTGCCACAGTGTGGTTTTCACTGGAAGATCCATGTTTTAATGTTATATTTTTGCAGCTGAAGGGTTTGGCATCCGCCCCGAAGTATGCTGCGCTATTAAGTTCAATGGCGAATCCAGCTTTGTGATCCCCGCTTGGTAGATTATCCCTTAATTCTAAAAAGTCAATGATAGCCTCATTGTTTTGGAAGAGGTCAAGACATGGGGGATTTGGTTGGTTCCATTCGATGAGTTCAGGGTGGATAATGGGCATTACTTCATCGATTAAGTTAAGTGCGGGAGATGTATCAGTGAGGGTTAAGACAGTGTGGTGAAGGTCGTTGATGGTACTCTCCTTATCAGAATCCGGCGTAGGATGAGACGTAGGGTCTGTGGAAGATGTTTCCAGCTCAGGTACCCAAGTGGTCTTTATCTGTGCTTCTCCATAAACAGGGATATCTTTGCGTGGTGGAGGTGGTGATGTGTCTTCCTCATCTGAAGTGTTAAGCTGTACAGAATCAAATTCCCATTCATGTGAGTCAGTCTCTGAATCACTTTCCAGCATCAGATTGCTATACCATACTGGGATGTCGCTGGAGTTGAATACTGCAGGCGTGATTGGTTTATGTACCTTTGAGGTGATCGGTGCTGCAGGAACTGTGATGGGGTTTAAAGGTTTTGTCACTGGAAGTATCGACAGGGTTGATTTAGTGGCTTCTGTTGGTGGGATTACTAGTTCGATTGGTGGGATTTTTGGCACTGATGACGGTTGCGGTGGGTTTGTGAGCCTCAATGGGGCAGTGACAATATTGCTTGATGGTGCTTTGATTATGAAAGGTGTCCTCTTTGCAGTAGGTGGGCAAAATGGTTTGCTAGGTTTTCCTTTAAATCTGAGTTTAGGAAGGATCTCTTTTTCAAAACCTAGGCCTGTATTACCTTTCGGCTTGAACTCTGGCAGCAGCGGTTCATGTCGTCCTTGTTTGCAGTATCCCAAAGCACTCTGACCATCATATCCCATTCTTTGCATAATGAGGAGGCCTTTTCCATACTGTTCTGTAGGAAGTGTAACTCGCGGTTTGTCAGTGGTGATGGGATCTTTATAGATCCATTCCGCTAGGTCCTTATCTTGTGTCTCTTCCTCTTGACTCTTTCCAAGGATGAAAGGCGTTAAGGCACATGCAGGTGTGTTTAGTGGTTGCTGGAGTAACTGCTGTGGTTTACCATGTGTTCTAGGAGAAGTAGGCATTTGTCCCACACAAAAGAGCTGACTCAAGTTGTATTCTCCAGGACCTTCCTCTGCGACTTTCATCTTAAGCTTTTCTTGCTTGGGTATAGGAGTGTTTGAACTGGCAAGAGAGGCTGGACTTATATATGATGTGGAGGAAATGGCTTCTCTATTATTAGGAACAGTAATCTCTGGTTGATGGCTGATATTATGGCAAAATGCAAAGGGATTTGCATCACCCAGGATTGTGATCTCTGCACCATTATGTGGGAACTTGATACATTGATGGTAGGTAGATGGAACGGCTTGCATGGCATGTATCCAAGGTCTTCCTAATAATAGATTATATGGCAGAGGAAGGTCCAGAACCTGACAAATGATGTGCTTTACCACGGGGCCTACTCGGATTGGTAGTACCACAGCTCCTTTGGATGAACGCTCTGCATCATCATAGGCCTTGATGGTGATCTTCTTGCGAGGATCCACTGATTCTATTGCATATCCCAATGCTGTGACCAACTGTAGTGTACAAATGTTTAGGCCTGCTCCATTATCAATCAAGACTCGCTTGATCCTGTGTTGGTTGATAAAGCCTTCAATGTGTAGCGAAGCATTATGAGGTTGTTGGAAAGAAGAGTTGTCACTTTCAGAAAAAGTGAGACAAGGTGATGACTTTAGATTTCCAACCATGGCTTGAAATTGGTCCGTATTCAGGTTTGCAGGGACTGACGCTTCTTGGAGTGCTTGATCCAAGATTGTTTTATGAGATGGTGATAGGCGTAATAGCTCTAAAATGGAAATGAGCGCAGGCGTTTTATCTAATTGTTCCACAAGATTGTACTGCTTTGGGATGGAGGTGGTGCCTTGTGGAGCTGCCTTGATGGTAACTTTGCCGCGACGCGTAACAACATTGCAATTTGAGGTGGGATTTTTGAAGGTTATGGTTGCAATTTGTTCACTGGCATCATACAGGTGATTGACAGTGTAATTATACGTAGCTTGCGTATAATCAGTGGTATCAGGACCTCGTCTGGACGTCGAAGGACCCCTTTGATCTTGCGATGGAAGTGGATTCTTGAACATCTGATGATCATTATTGGTTGTTTTTGGGTCATGCCCTTCAATTTCAATTTCTCCTTGGTCAATAAGATCCTGAATGAGATCTTTCAATCGGTGACAATTACTTGTCTTGTGTCCTCTTCCTTGATGGAACTCACAATGTTCAGTATCCTTCCACCATGCTGGTTTGACTTGGGGCTCATAATTTGATAACTTAGGTAGAGTGATCAAATTCTGAGAAATAAGTTGTCGCATCATCGTTTCAATGGGTTCCCCTAATGGAGTGTATGTGCGTTTTTGTTTTTGTGGACGGGGTCTTGGTTCATCATGAGATGTGATGCGACCTTGATTAGGAAGAACATTTGTGTTATTTTGAGGTGGAGGATTTTGTCCTGCAAATCGAACCACAGGTTGTGCATTTTGGATAGTTCGAGCATCCACAACTCCATCGTTGACGATATTCTTATTCTTGTTCCAGAAGTTCGGTTTATCACTATTGAAGTGCGGGCGAGGACCATCTTTGGGTTCATTAAAGATTTTGATGAGTCCTTTTTTGATGAGTGCCCTTTCACATTTTATACCCTTGGTGATCATATCGTTAAAAGAGTCTGTGTCTTTGACATCCAGGTGAAATTCCATTTCTTCGTTTAAGTTGGAAATGAAAATTTCCACTAGTTCTCATTCAGGTAACTGAAGAGAACGTCTGCTAGACATTTGGCGCCATCGTTGCAGGAATACTGAGAATAATTCACCTGGTTTTTGTTTGGTGTTGCACAGATCAGCCATGGTGATGTCGCGTTCAATATTATAAGAGTAATGAGATAGGAACTTCTGGATGAGTTCCTCAAATGTTCTTATGCCACCTGGTAGTCGGGAAAACCATGATGTGGTTGTTCCTCCCAAGCTTTGGGGAAAAAGGCGCATTAGGTATGTGTCCTCATAAGCGACTTCGAGACAAGCGGAATGAAATTCTCGGACATGATCGCGGGGATCTCCCTTTCCTCTATATTTTTCGAATTTTGGTGTTTCGAACCCGCGTGGAAAGGGTGGCATATAAAGATTCCTATCAAACGGATAGGGACAGATGTCGTTAAGTGAGAATTGATTGGTCTTAACACCACTATGAAGTTGTTGGGCGAGATTCTCGACTTGTTACCGCAACATCTCCATTTCATTTGGAGGAGGAGGTGGTGGGTTACCTCGAGGGATGTTATATCTGATGTGATTTCTACCTCTTTCCTCCTCATGGCGACTTTGTCTTTCTGATGCTTGTCTTAATTGGGCAAGATCAAAGTCAGAGGGGAGTTTGGCTCCTTCTTGAGCGAGTCTTAAAAAGTGAGCATCCGCATTGCTCCTTAATATTTCATCAAATAATCTGTTAAAATGAGGGTTATGCTGAACCCTTTTGATTGTTGAAGGAGTGGGAGTACTTGGGTTTTCGTCATTCACATTTCCTCCAAGTGCTTCTTGAAATTCATTGAGGTTGTCCTCTTCTTCCTCAATTTCTATTTCTCGTTGCCTTGATCGTGATCGGGTTTGAGCCATTTTGTTTGCAAGTTTGTTTTGAAGTTGATTGAAGATGATGATGAGTTGGTGATGAAATGAAAGATTGATGGTTGGTGGATTGTAGATCTCTAGCACTCTAAAGGTAAATGTAACCAGAATTCTTTCTTTGAATTGCTTGTTTGTTTTGATGATTTTGGATGTGATAAGGTGTAGAGAAATCTGAGATGTGTTACAGATTTTGACTACCTAGTAATGAGAGGATTCACTCATGAACTAGTTTTAACCTGCGTAGATGTGTCTCTTAGGATGAGCTTATCCTAGATGTAGAAACAATCTAAAAGTGATGTGATGTGTTTGATTTCAAGCAATATCTAAAAAGGAATCGTGGGACAAGAACCTCTTAATGTTTTGAGAGTTGGGACGGATTGATGATGAAGTGATGATGTATGAGTGGGATGATGGATGAAAATGTTTTCAACTTTCAATAAAAACTTTGTGTCACAAATGGGACAAACTCTTCTTCTTCCCTTTCAGACGTTGGTGGCACTTCTCGAGCTGTGTTGTAGGTGATACAGATGTTTGGGAAGAAATTGGGATTAATCTTTCCTCCTTGATTTTTGTGATAACTCAGAGCTCTATATTGCATAAAAGCTCTGCGGTTTAATGATTCAGAATCAAACTCGTTTGTTTTACCTTGAAGATAGAGACGCATGCGATGTAGAAAGACTCTATGTGAGACAAAGATTTGTCTATTGAGATAGAAGAATTTCCTCCTTTTGATCAAAGCCTTTGAGCTTAATGGTCTTCTTTTCAAGGTAATACTCTGATGACACTTCTTCTTTCGCAAGATGTGAAGAATGGTCATAAATTTTTGACTCTTTGTTTGTTTGCACTTTGTTTTTGGTATTTTTGGTTGTGTTGACAGATGTTGGATGAATACTTTGTTTTTGGGATTGATTTTCTGATTTTTCTTTGACAAGAAAACAAAGCAAGCACACAAACACAAGATTGTAGCCTCAAAGGCACAAATGAGTATGGGTCTAGATCAACCCAATTCTTGGACTTGTTTTTGACCCTTCCTTTAGATGTATTTTAAGGTGTATTTCCAAAGCCTGAAGTCGGCTCAATTCGCACTAGGTCTGTAAAACGAACACACTTCAAACACTTTTTATCCCTAAGGTCAAATGGCCAGTTGTGATAAATTTAGCCCACATCTTGATATTTCTTCGACTTTGGTACTACATACCTTATGAATCCCGCCGTGGCAGGTAAGGATGTGATATACTAAGTCTTGCACGAGCATAACAAATAGATGATCCCTATGATGGGGGAGTCACCACTTTTATCAAGCCACAAGTGACTTTTCAAAAAGCTATGTTTCTACTCAAGGAAATATGTATGGTGAGTATCTTGGGAGCAAAACCATCTATGCTCTTGCACTAAATTATATCTCAAATATCCTCAATCAATAGAACGGGTGGGCTACTACTTAAAGGTGTTTAGTCATGTTCGATATTTTTGGACATAAGTTCATTCTGCAGTGACTCACTTAAGAGCCTTGTAACTGGTGGTGGGGCCCATTTGTCCTTTCGGCCAGTTACACTGTAGGAACAGCTATACCCAAGGCTACAGCTTTCGCTCTCACCTGATTTCTATAGCGGCTCGAAGGATTTACCGCTCGAGGTCGTTCCCAAGAGTATCGATCCCTTGGCAGGCCTCTCTTAAAAAGATAAAATGTGAGCGTTACTAACACTTTTCTCTTGCACCTAGGACCACAAGAGTCAAGAGAGAGGATAGTGTGTGTTAGAGGTAGGACCACTCGACCAACTCTTTTGCACAAGTGTGCCAAACACAAAATTCACTTGTTCCTTTTAATTTGTCATCGCAATGATTTTCTATCTATTTGGAGATGTTGCTCCAACAATCATGGTGTTCTTTTTAATTTTCAAAGGCAATTGTTTGAGTAAACTAGAATTTGAAAATCCTGGTCAACTTAATGAAAAACACGTTTGCATGAAGTAAAATTGCTTTGAAAATGAGACAAGTTGATTGTGAATTTTATTTGCACCAAAAATGGAAGTGTGGATTGTGAGTTTTATCTTGATGCAAGAAATAAAATTTGCCTTGTTGATTTTAAGCACCAAAACGAAGTTTGTTTCCTAACTTGCAAAAAAAATAAAGTTGTTTTTGTATAAGTTTGTGGTTCTTTTTACCTTGGAACAATGAAATTCTTTTTAAGAGCCCCAAACAAATGTGTGATTCTTTTTTAAAAGCCCAAATTTGAAATGTGAAGTTAATTTTAAACCAAAATAAAAAGTGAATTCATTTTTAAAACCAACTTCAAAAAACAAGTTAGTAAAAAATATAAATCTACTTTTTAATCTAATTTAAATCTGCACAAAAGAGAAAAATAGTTAGTAAAATCCGCCTATTTGGTGGGCTTCTACAAGCCTAATTTTTTATTTTTTTTGGTTACAAGGTGATTTGTACAACGTTTTGTTACAATAGCGCTAGTCTGCGTTTGAACAGAGGCACTATTTAACACAAACGCACTAAAAGAAAGGGAAAGACAGAGAAGGGAAAAACACTGAAACAGAGTGAATAGCGCCAAAATAATGTCAAACGCACCAAAACAGTGTCAAAAGCGCAACCTGTGTGACATTTTCAACATTCAAACATGTTATTGGTTAAAAAAAAAAAAGTTGATCTTTTTAGTGTTTGGATTCACGTCGGGTTCACCAAATGATGCTCTGCAAAAAGGATTAGAAAATCTGTTTGATGGCAACACACACAAGAGCACAAGAAACAAACGTTAGTGTTAGCAACAAAAGATTATCTTAAACAGGCATATCAAGAGAGATATTAAGCATGAAATAGAAAGCATATAAACATAGAATGAAATAGCTAATCAAGATGCTCATAGTTGCTCCTCCCTTGTTCCTCTCCTCTCCAAGTCCCAAATGAGTGTAGCTCTCAACTTTTAGCACTAGCCATGGATGCCATATGGAGATTCAAGATGGTTGAATATGATAAGCAAATACTATGCAAGAGTAGATAGTGATGCTATGAAAAAGCTCTATGCTAATGCCAGTATAACAACAATACTCTAAAATGCTTTCTTTTGCTTGAGGAGAAGGGTTCTATTTATAGAAGAAATGGGGAAATGAAGGGTTAAGATTGAATGGTTTAATCAAGGGCCAAGTTTGAAAGTTGGGGATCCATGTGCACAATTGACACCAATAAAATGGTGACAAGTGTCAACATAGGATTAGGTTGAGAGAAGAGGTTGGAGACATTAAAGGCCTGAGAAGACCTCATGGTTATCTAGAAGGTAAGGGTCAAGTCTAAATTAAGATTACCCATTGGATTAAGAGTTAATCCAAGGATAAACCTTTGTGCAAATGATTAAGAGATAATCATGGTCAAAGCATTAATGGCTTGATGAGACCTTTGGGTTGGGTAGAGGTTGAGTCAAAACAAATGTTTTAACCATGTGGAAGGGTTGAATTAACCATTAATGGTTATTGGAGACTTTGGGGATTAAGTGGTTGAAGGTTGAAAGCTTTCAAAGGTTATCCAAGACTTTGAGGGTTAATTTGTTGAACACACAAAGCATTAATTGCTTTTCAAAGACTTGTCTTTGAGAAGTGACTCCAATTTGCTTAGGAATGTGACAATATTTAGGGGATGGATTAGGCTAATTAGGAAGGGTTTAGAAGAATCTAGAAGGGGTTTAGGCATACAAGTGGATTTTGTAGGAAAATGCAAGTGGGAGAAATTTTGGTATTTTCAATTAAAATAAAATCATTTATTTCAATTAAATGGTGTAATTTGCATTTGGATAAATATTCAAATAAATATTAATTTATTTAAATGAGAAAAATGAAGATAAAGCATTAAAATGCTTGAAGACTTTGAGGGAAACCATTAAAGGCTTGAAGACTTTAAGGAAAACCATTAAAGTCTTAAGAAGACTATAGAAGGAAGCCATCAAGTTTGAAGACTTTAAAGCCATCAAGTTTGAATACTTTAAGGGAAACCATTAAAGGTTTCAAGTGGGTGAGGATAAATAGGATTTTAAATAAATAATTTATTTAAAATAGTTGTGCAACTTGCTTTTGTAGGAAAATACAAGTGGGTGGAGGATAAAGGTGATTTAAATAAATTATTTATTTAAAATAATTGTGCAACTTGTATTTGTAGGAAAATGCAAGTGGGTGGAGGATAAAGGTGATTTTAAATAAATGATTTATTTATTTAAATGTGAGAGGTGGGATTTTGGGGGTTTTAAATAAATATTAATTTATTTAAATGTGAGAGAAGATTTAATTAAATAAATATGATTTATTTATTTAATTAATGGTCTGAATTTGGTTAAGTGAATTAAATCAAATAAATTGAATAATTTATTTAATTAATAAGAGAATAGGGTTAAGATGAATTAATTAAATATTAATTTAATTAATTATTAATTGATGGTTAAATAATCAAATAAATACTAAGTATTCATTTAATTAAGTGGATAGATTTATGTGACTACAGAAATTATAAAATTTATTTATTTTTATAATTTTTTTTAGCACTATTGATTTTGTAGTTAGCAAATAATTTATCAAAATTAAATAATACTATTTTAGATTTATGTTAAATTTTGAAAGGAAAACTTCCACAACGCTGATTTTGCCTGATAACTCCCATCTGCACATCAAATTGAATGTCGGCGTACCAGAAACGAAATTCCTTTGACTAAACCTAGGTATTCGACGAGTGCCCTGAAAAACTATTTAGAAATCCCAGAAGCTTGAAAATCTGTCAAAGATGGATTTTTTGAAACAGGAGCTGGAGCGCAAGAGGAAACGCCTCGAATCAGATTTTGGAGGAAGGAAGTTTGTGAAAAGATCTGAAATTGAACGCAAAGAAATTGACAGGATTCGTGAGGAAGAGCGCAGGGAACTAGACCAGAAAAATGCCCACAAGCACAGGCCATCAGATGACGGCACAACGCCAAATTCCGATTCGACAACCCCGTCATCTACTGTCAACAAAAGCTCTGCCAAATCGAAGGAAGATTTAGCAGAAGAGCAAAAAATTGACGAGTTGGCGCTCCCAAGAGCTGAAGTTATCCGCCGTTTGCGCTTCTTAAAGCAGCCAATAACCCTTTTTGGGGAAGATGACGATTCTAGACTTGACAGGCTTAAATATCTGTTAAAGGCCGGGATTATGGACCTCGATGCCGACATGACGGAGGGGCAGCGGAATGATTTTTTGAGGGACCTTGCAGATCTGCAGAAGCGTCAAAAGAAAGGGATTTTGCAGCGGAAGAAGGGGAAGGAAAAAGAAGGGGGTTCTGACGGCGAAGGCGAGGTGGGATCTGATGATAATGGCGGCGAAGGGGGCTCTGATGGGGTTGATGCTGACAAGGACTTGAAGCGCCTTAAGAGTAATTTTGACGAACTGTGCGACGAGGACAAGATTTTGGTGTTTTTCAAGCGCCTTTTGAAGGAGTGGGAGCAGGAGTTGGAGGACAGGTCTGAAGCTGATAAGAGAACAGGCCGGGGTAAATCTATGGTTGCTACTTTTAAGCAGTGCGCCAGATATTTGAAGCCCCTATTCAAGTTTTGCAGGAAAAGGGTAAGTTTTTGGATTAGGGTTTCTATATTTTTGAGAATGCGTCTTACAATTCTGTCAAAAAACGGAAATTTTGTATCTTTCTTATGTTTCGTTGCCCGGAACTCAATAAAGTTATCCTTAATGATTTTAGATTTTCATAGCCAGAAATAGTATTATGTATTTATATATATGGATTCCTCTGTGTAATGTTCTGAATTGTATATAGATATTCATTTTTCCATCTTTTCTAATTGTAGCATTTACCCACTAGCACTCCATGAAGGGAAAAAAACCTAACTCTTTCTTGGTCTTTTCAGTTTTAGTAGTTACCTGCAAGCTCTCCACCAAGGAACAACCTAACGCAATCAACTCTTCTGTGCACCTTCAATATTTTTAGTTATTCTCTAGCTCTCCACCAAGGAAAAACCTAATGCAATCAACTCCTCTATCTACCTTAAATATTTGTAGTTATACTCTAGATTTCCACAAAAAATATCTGTAGCAATCAACCAAACTTTTGTGCCGTACCAATATGCAGCTACAGTCAATTTATTAGCAACCTTGGGAACCCTAGAAGAGAGAGCTTCTCATCTTTATTCTGCGAGGGGTTTTTCCCTTCAAAAATAATGTAGGAGAAGTACATCTTACACTACAGAATAGTTATATTAGTTTGCAAAAGTGTTACGTGATACTTGCAGGCCTAAATTTTGAGTACTGGCAAGTATTATTTTTGTATAATGGTTGGCATAGAAAACTATTCTTGATATGTGCGTAGAACATACCATCACATTGCACCGAAGGAAGTTAAAAAAGTCAGAATCCACCAATATGGTTGATGAGAAGAGTAGATTTTAAAATTTAAATGCTTTTAAATTTATAAGATTTACCCTACCAAATTAATTTACATATATTTCTCTGGATTTTTATTTTTTATGTCTAGCCAAAATGGATTGGCTAGAACTTAGGACTTGAATTAGGACTACCATATACTGGTTTGAGTGCTATACCAAATGAACTCTCCTTTCTTTGTGGTTTGAAGATTTGATATATGAATCTTTTAAACGATGATTGTAACTACGTTTGGCACATGGATCTACAGGATACGGACACATCTTTTCTATGTAATTATATGGATAAATGTTTGCAAGCTATACTTGTGCAAGATCAATACCAAATGAACTATCAGTCCTTTGTGGTTTGAAGATTTGAAATATGAATATTCCAAATGATAACTAAAATTTTATTTGCCATCCCCACGGGATATGTGCACATTTTTCTATATAATTATATGTATAATTGATTTGTAAGTCATATTAATGCAAGATATAGAAGACGGGATGATAAAAAGATTACAATTGTTTTAGATAAACAAAGATTTAAAAATTTAAAATTCACGGGTCCTCCTTTTTTAAGATTTTGAAACAGTCCCACATCACAGTTTCCTCGAGGGACTAAAATCTCGAGGAAATGCCTTCAGCTGTTTTTATTTATTATCTAAGAGTTTCAAATGTTCCAGTGTTAAACTTCAACTTTCTAGTATTTCAGGCGATACCTGTATTAACTTCAGGAATGTTTTTTGAAACATTTTGATAATGTTCCCAAGTGTTTCTAGAAGTTAATGTCGTTTCCATTAGCATTTTTTGTTCTTTCCATAAATCCATTTCAACTTGGTTTAAGCAATGTTGATTCAATGTCAACAAAATGTTTTAGCAGATTCCAATGCAAAAATGTATCTTCAAAATAATAGATTGTAGCAGTAGCTAGTTCAAGTTCTAGAGCAATTGCAATCACATGCCTTGTTTTTCTATAAGTTTTTAATGGACACAATTTATCCTACAGAAATGTTCACGAGATAAATTTGATTTTCTTTGTGTGCGCAGTGCCTGCCGCTTGACATTCGTCAAGCTTTGATGGTTGTGGTGGAATGCTGCATGAAAAGGGACTATTTGGCCGCAATGGATCAATACATTAAGCTGGCTATAGGAAATGCACCTTGGCCCATAGGTGTGACCATGGTTGGTATTCATGAACGTTCAGCTCGAGAAAAGATCTATACAAATAGTGTTGCTCACATCATGAATGATGAAACTACCCGGAAGTACTTGCAGTCGATAAAGAGGCTCATGACTTTATGCCAGAGACGATATCCCTCCCTACCATCAAAGTCAGTTGAATTCAACAGTTTGGCCAATGGCAGTGATTTGCAGTCTCTTCTATTAGAAGAGAAGCAAAAGTTAGGCAATCACAATGCTGAAGAAAGGCTAAGATTAATGGCAGGGGCAGCAGAGGATCCAATATCATAGCTGTTATGTGTAAACTCATGCTATTTTAAATGGCCAAGGGTGAAGACCATGCCTTAAGGAATGGCCATATATGATGAGCATCTTTTATTATCTACAAACTCAACGACCTTAAACCTTGCATGTAAAACATGAATGGATGATTTTAGGTGTTTACAAATGGTCAATGCAGGCTCCATTGATTGGTTTGGATGAGCATATACAAATGCTTTTTGCCAGTGGACCTTGCAAAAATATTAACATGTCATGGTGGGGTTTATGGTCATTTTTTGTATTAGCATGTTAAGGCAAGGAGCTAAATCTGCTCCTCACTTGTAAAGTGGTTCAACATTGTGTTTTTTGATTGTATGCTTTGGACAATCTTTGGGTATATGCGATGGTTATACATTGCATTGTTTTTAATTGTCTTAGTGTAGTCTGCTTCCTTGCTTTAAACAATAATTATCTGCCAGTGGAGTGTTTCAATTTCTCCATCCTGGTCGGATTCAGTAACAGAACATGAAGACTGTAATATTGAGTAGAAAGCTTATTTGACGGAAGTTTTAATTCCAGAATAAAAACAACAGAGATGTAAATAGTAGAAATGACAAAGATTGTTTTGCGGAGTTGCTTTCTTCTTGTTGAATGATAACAAGCTGCAAACTTTGCTTTTAGGGCAATGTCAATTCATTAATTCACTCAAATAAAATGGTTGTTCTGAACGAACTTTAAGGAAAATTCCTCAAAATATCAGTAGCTGTGGACTTATTTAAAGTCACATGGTTACTTGTATAAGACAAAGTACATAAAAATTCATAGTTTGTGTTGGACGATACTGAAAAAAATGTAGCACGACAGAGATGTAAATAGTAGAAATGACAAAGATTGTTTTGCAGAGTTGCTTTCTTTTCGTTGAATGATTAAAAGCTGCAAACTTTTCTTATAGGGCAATGTCACTCCATTAATTCACTCAAATAAAATGGTTGTTCTAAACGAACTTTTAAGGAAAATTCTTCAAAATATCAGTAGGTGTGGACTTATTCAAAGTCCACATGGTTACTTGTATAGGACAAAGTAAATAAAAATTCATAGTTTGTGTTGGACGATACAAAAAAAGATGTAGCTAATTGATGGAGAACTATGTTAAACAGAATATAGAATCCAAACAAATCTCAGTAGATCTCAGTAGATTCACATTTTTTTCGGAAACTCTTTCAAGAAAAATCACTGAGAACACAGCACAACTAAATATATCATCATAAGAAAGGATAACTAAACTGCTAAAATTTTCATGGTTCGGTTGAGAGTTAACCAAAGACCCACTTTTGCTGCTGGGATGCTATACCACTAAGCTATTGGCCCATTTGGTAGGTTGTCTATTTGGAATGGAAGATAATAGGGATTCACAAGTTTAGCTACGTGTAAAGGTGGTGAAATAGGGTTAACTAGTTTTTTTTTCATGCAAACTAAGAATCTTAAGCTTATTCCACTCTTACATTTGGAATGAAGATGATCCACTAGGCTCAAGATGATTCAAGTTCATCGTTGTGAGTTGAAAGTGACTATGCAATGAAGAATTGACCCTTTTTTGTGTGTATAGGACTGTAATAGATTGATAACCGGATTTCGTATATGCAATAATACATGCTAAGACTAGCCTGTAGACCAAATTTGAGGCAAAAGTGCAGGGACTCAATCACCCAGCTCGGCTTGCTCTCATCATTTTTTGGCTCTAATGAATTGTAGAGTGTAGATCTATGTCTGATGACTCCACCTCTTTCCATAGCTTCACCACCTGTTCCTACATAGAAAATAGAGGAAATTGTTGGGGAGAAAGGGTTTTGCCTAAGGCAAACCCTGGTTTTGGAATTAACCTTGAAATAGAATCGAAATGAACTTGAAAGGAAAGCATGTTGTTAGGTAGTGAATGTTAGATTTGAAAATGGAAGTGTCATATACCTTGATGATGTAAATGCTTCTTTGAAGATGATCATGAATGCTGATGCAATAGCATGACTCCACACAAAAGAACTAAAAGGAAATCATAAAAGACATGCTTTCATGAAGGTTGTTGAAGTTTTTTCCACAATGGATGCTTGAATACTTGAATGTTTGAATGCTTGAAGACTTGAATGCTCACTTGAAATTATTATCACTCTATGACTTCATGATTGATCCTCAAAATGAGGGAGGACATCTTGCTTATATACCTATCCCAAGCATTTCAGGGTGCAAAACATGTAGCAAACCGACATGGGAAAAGATTTCCCGTTAAATCCACTTGACCATTGTGTAATTTCAATTTGGGGCCAAACTAAGGGGAGTGGGGCATCCTAGGCACCATGCTCTCTCCAAAGCAGATCCAAATTTGGACCTAAGGTCCTAAATGAGGAGAAGTCATAATGATATACTGAATTGGATTGATGAAAGAGAGAAAGAAGAGGCATTGGGCAAACCTACAAAGAGATAAGACATCACTAAGTTCAAGGGAACAAGCCCCCAAACTAAGGATCTCAACTTATACAACCATGTGCAAGGACACACATAAAAAAACAAAGACACACAAAACAAAAGTCACACGAAATAATGGTTAGTACTAAAAACAAAGGCTCCAAGTCAATTATTTGAAGATCCCTCAACAATTAAAAATGTCTCAACTACTAATATCACCCTTAGAATGCTATTGCAAGATCACAAATGATCATTTGAAAAGGGCAAGAACATGCATCAAAGATAAGACAAGACTACATGGTCCAACAACTAGCGAGGGTATGTTGTGGGATCATAGAGGTGAGAGAAAGAAAGAACCTAGATTCCATGGGCTAGCAAGTTGCGTTATCCTAGGTGATCTATGAAAGAGGAAGAAGAATAGGAAATAGTCTAGCAAGGCGTGTTATGCTAGTTCCACTCATCCCAAGAAAGCTTGGTGCAAAGGGATAATTGAATAGTCTAGCAAGTTGTGCTATATTAGTTAACCCATCCCAAAGAGAGAGTTGAATAGTCTAGCAAGTTGTGTTATGCTAGTCAACTCTTCTTGAAAAAAAATGTATCGGTGCAAAGGAAAGGTCAAATAGTCCAGCAAGTTGTGTTATGCTAGTTAACCTATCTTGAAAATTTTGTCTGGTTTCAGGAGTTAAGCATCTCATCTAAGACTTTTGGTCTAGTTTTGATTGTGCAACAACCTGTATAAGACATGTAATTTGAAAAAACTGTCTATTTTCGGGAATGCGACATCTCGTCTAAGACTTTTGGTCTAGTTTCGAGCATGTACACCCCATCTATGACGTGCAATAAGGATAACCAAGCAAAGCATTTTACAAGAAAATCTACAATATAATACACGAGGAAGCCGCATATATGCCCCTCTTTAAGATAGTAGCGTAGAGCTATGGTGACATCTTAAGGAAAATAATAAGAAGGATACACACTTTTAATCACTAAGGAGATATCCTTAAACAAAAATGTATAGACAACCTAGCCAAAGAGGCATAACTCTTATGAGCCAAGGAAGGGATAATTGTGAGATATCTTGCAACAAGTGTAAAGGGGATCCTTCGGTGGAATGCACAAGAAGAAGAAGGAAGAGATGTTTTCTCAAAGACATCTACCTCCAAGAGGAGTTCTTGAACAAAAATAACATCATTGACCAAAAGAAAGGAAGGAGAACAAGAATTCACACCTTCCTCCATTGCTAGGTAAAGAGATTCTTGATGAAGGATGACACACTTTTGGCCCCAAGTGAGGGATTTGTTTATAATAGACATACATCATCAAGCGAGGAAGAGGATGTACCCAAGGACACACATCTCTTGCATAAGAGAGAATCCTTGAGAAAACAAACAATCCCACATAAAAAATGACATGGTGTCATAAGTAAATACTACCCAACAAGGGAAAAAGTGGATCCTTAGTAAAAGATTGCACACATTCACTAAGGAAAGATTGTTCATAAGAGACGTACCGTTTCAAATAAAGAATAGGTCCGAAACAAGGAACACACATGTACTCGCATGAAGGATAATTCTATGCAAGAAAGGTGGGTGAGGTCATTACACATCTCCCCATCCTCTCCCTTCATGCATTGGTGGCATCTAGTGTCCAAGGGAGACATTTTGTTTTCTCTCCTCAAATATTTTTGGTGTAAACATCATATCACTGTGTCATAAAAAACCCCTAAGTAAATCGTGTAATCATGTTCACATGAATAATCCACACAATAAACTATAACAATAATGATACAAAGAGTCACTATACGAGGGGCTTCACAAACACCACTAATTGAGTAGAAATTTTGAACATCGGACACAAACACTATCCATAAAAGATACCACTAAAAACAATACAAATGATAGATAGGCCAAAAAGCCTTAAAGCAATGTAATTTTCATGAAAAGTTATGAAAGTTCCACCAATTGGATGGATACATTACTACTTAGATAGAGGACCACTTACAAAAACACTATCAGGGACACAAAAACTAACGAGAACACACTTATATTGAGAGAGGGGGATTAATTAGTAAAAGACATTTTGTTACATATTAAAACTTAAAAATCACTGTAACAATAAACACACATGATCCACACAATGAAAAACATAAAATTTAACATGCAAATCACTCCCAAACTACCTTCACATACTTCCTCTAGTTGTTGGATATTTACTTTCTCTATCACATCCACCCATACATCATTCATAGTTGGGCATTGAATACTATATTCACTCTTTCACTTCTAGCTCTTTGTCCTATAAAGAAAATCCTCTGGAACTTGAATATAACATACTTTGTGTGTAGCCTTACTAAGCTTCAAAATTGTAAGCCAAAATAATCAACTGTGGTAGAATGTGGTACCAAAAATAATGAAAATGTAACTTGGTACAAATACGGCCTTTGAGGAATAGATCTCAAAAACCTAATGTAGATACTTCCCAACTTTTGCAAATGTGGCTGACTTTCAAGAATTATTGATTTTGGCATGAACTCCCTGTGATGCTGCTAGTTAATAACGATGACATTAACAATATGCAACTAGCATTCCATCTTGACATGAATGACGATGCATCTAAAAACCTCAATATGATTCTTTGACAACCTTTGACATCCTTTGACAACTCCTTCAATCTTCCTTGACATAAATAACAATATGTCCAACAATCTACATATAACTCCTTTGACATCAATGACAATAGTATGTACAACAAAATGTTTAAATGGCATATCTATAGTAAAGAGAAATGGGGAAGGAGATTTCTACAACTAGCATTATAAAGAGAGAAGGGATGAGTGATTTTGGTTAAGGATAGGATGGAAAAGGAGGGAAGGAGAGTCACTGAGATCAAGTAGTGTAGATATAGATGGAGGATATCAAATGATAAAGGTGAAAAATAGGTCAATGTTGATTTATAAAACACACTTAGAAAGAATGAAATGAAAAGGTATAGATGGAGGATATCAACTGTTTAGGGTGAGAAAGCGGTCAATGATGATTTTTAAACCACACTTAAAAAGAATGAAAGGAAAACTTAAAGTTTTGTTAAGGATGGAATAGTTGAAGAGTGCTATTGAAAGCAATAGCAAATTAGAACTTTCAAAATGAGTATGAGACATAATTTATATACATAATTATTAAAAAATATTAAGAAGTGATTTTTCTTTATTACATATACTATGAGTATGAGACATAATTTATATACATAGTTATTAAAAAATATTAAGAAGTGATTTTTCTTTATTACATATACTAGGTGTTCCACCAAGTGCTCATGATAGTAATTGTGTAAACAAAATAAAATCATTATGAAAAGTTGAATAGTCAAATATTTTTAAATTAAATGAATATAAATAACTATTTTATAATCATACACAACAACTTAAACAATATAATAATTGTAATAAAATCTCACTAAAATAAAAGTATTTTATAGATTTAACAAAAGAACTTTTAAATTTAAACACTTTATATACTTAAAATTTTATCTTAGCTTTACTCATAAATCTTCAAAATTGAATTATGTAACTTTTCTTTTACAAGATAAAAATAAAAGCTTAATCAAAATTTAAACATAATTGATTAATTTAAAATAAAAAAATTATCTAATAAAATCTAAATATTATTTAGAATTTTTCAAAATAAATTTTTAAAATCCAATCCGATTTCAAAAATCTTCAAAATTGGAGTATGTACCTTTCCTTTTACAAGATAAAAATAAAATCTTAATCAAAATTTAAATATAATTGATAAAATTTAAAATTGAAAAATTAAATACTAAAATTTAAATATTATTTAGAAATTTTTATTAAAAAATTTTAAATAATTTTTTAAAAATCCAATCTAATTTCAAAAATTATTTAAATAATATATCAACTCTACCTAAAAATCCCATCATATAAAGTTAAAAAAAAATGTAAAATTCGAAAACATTAAGATGTGGAAGAAAATGGGCATTATAGTTCAAGAAAATGGGCATTATAGTTCAATATTCATTGTGGAAAAAAATGTTGATTAAGAAAATCTCTTTTAAAGAGTTCAACATTATAACTCTCTCAATGTGTTTTTAATGTTTAATACAATGAAACTAAAAGAATGAATGAACAAATGATTTTTAATGATGTTCATAGGACCTAATGGTCTAAGAGATCAAGAGAACCAAAATTTGCCTTTTTTTTTCATTATGATTCTTCTATTATGAATCTTGAGTAAGAAACTCATTGTTTTGTGAAGTCTTACCTCTTCAAAAGAAGGAAGGAAGCTCAAAAGAAATAATAAGGCCATTTGAGCAAAACATGGCTTCTAACATAGTCAAGCACATAATCAACTCCGCAAACCTTTTGGAAACAATAGGAACAATAATATTACTGCTATCAATGGCTTCTCTAATGTCACTAATTTTGTCATCCTCGCTGCCCATTTTGCCCATGCATATGTGAAGTGACCTAGTGCACAGGTATTTGTAGATATAATCCATCAATATTTCTCTTGCATCTGATTCATGGCAACCAAAGCAGACATTAAACAACTTCTACACCAAACTTCCTAATCCAACACTTCTGCAAACTGAAAAATTATTTTACGTACTACTTCAATACGAAACAAAATTTCAGTCAATTTCAAAATTTTTAAATAAATGTTGTTCAATGTTTCTGAATTTTATTGTGTATAGATCCTTTATCATCAATATTTTAGATCACACTCTAAGATCCATCATCAAAATGAGAGAAAATAGATTTTTTATCATGAACATTTTGATGCACACTCTAAGATCCATCATTAGAAAACGTAGAAGATAAAAAAATTATACACAATCAAATTAAAAAATATTAAACAACATTTTCATAAAAAGAAGAAATCTACTATTATCATTCTTAAATAAACTCTGTGTAGCTACAAACCAAATTAAATGCACCTGCAACTGATCTTTTACCTCCTATTTAACTCTCTAAGCTGGGCTAACTTGACAACCCCATCATGAATCCTTTCTAGGATTTTCCAATTATGATAGTAGAATAAATTATAAAACTTTGTAACTTGTCCACCACATAGGGAAGGCTCAATAAACCTAAACAACTAATCATGATCAAAGTAGTGAGTTGTGCCAAGTCACCTATTGTGTTAGGAAGATTTTGTAACCTTGTACATCTTATCAAGTGTAGCTTCTTAAGTTGAACTAAGTTATCAAGTTGCCCACAATTTCAGGAAGGCTTGTTAAACTGGTACAACTGTGAAATGATAACTCCTACAATTACAACCAATTTATAGCATTAAAAGAGTTACACATATCTTATGGATTTATAAAAAAATTTAAAAAAAAACTTATAGTTTGAGACGATTACAACATAAAATTGACCATTCACTATAATCAATCCCCATATTAAATTTAAAAATGTTGCAAGGACAACTAGGTGCTTGTTATATAGATTAATAACTAGGCAAGCCATCTAAAAGATAGATTTTACTTAACACTTTATGTTGTTGAACCAATAATAAAGCTAATGTAACCGGGAAGGAGGGAGTAATCAGAATATTTGAATCTCTTACGAAGGCATGTGCTACTAATTACTAATTAAATATCAAAGAGTTTCAACTCCTTGGAGGAGCATGATGAAAAAGACTACCTAAGACAACAATTAAGGGAAAGGCTAGACTTATAGTTGCACGAATAAAAAATTTGTCCCACCATCTTAGATGTGAGATGGGTAGATGGGCAGCCCCTAAGGAAGAGTGGGATGAAAGAACTTGTATTTTTTACAATAAAGGGGCGGTGGAAATTGAATGGCACTCTATCTTTGAGTGTATTGCATATGAGGATATTCATATACAATATGAGGATGATTTGAAAGGGAGCAATGTAAATGAGCTATTTGAGGAGGCACAACTTCACAAAACAACGAGCTACTTGATCAAGATCCACAAGATAAGAGTAGACAATGAAAAGTACTTGAAAATTGTTATCAAAGATTCTCTTGGTCCCATAAACTGATTGTCTTGTGGACGTTACTAAAACTCATCCAATCATTTAATACTAGTGATGATTGACTCTTAAAATATTTTCTTTGTATGACTAGATAATTACAACGATGGAAATGATTTTGGTACTAGAAAGAGATCTTAGGAAAATCTCATAGAAATTAATAAATTGCCTAAACTGAACAATCGGATCCAAGGAGGCACCCATAATTGAGTATAGGTATCTTGATATAAAGAGGGTAAAAATTTCTTGAATCAGAGAGTAAATCAAGAATTTTACAATCTTGATAAACCTTAAAACATCTAGTTGAGTGAAGGATTGGAGTTCATATTGAAAAATATTAATTTTATTAAACCACATTCCTTTATTGTAGACAATATGGATAACAAATTTATGATGGTGAAAAATGGGCTTATTCTTTGGTTGAATGAGATGTTTTTGATTAAAAAAGAAGCATTAGTTAGGGGGCTGACCCTTAACATAGTCAAAGACTATCAAAGAAAGCCTGTAGGCAGTAAAAAATAACACATCGGAGCAAGCCCAGGACAAACAAGGTCGAACAAAGGAAACTTGCCCAAATTTCAATAACTCAGACCCAACTCAAGGAGGGGTAAGGACACCCAATCCTTGGGGGGGGGAGGACTTCTCCTTCTACTTACGACAAACAACAGTCCAGGCGATACTATCATTAAGGCCATCAAGGGAATGACCAAGTGGTAAGGATCCCGCAGGTAAACCATCAGTAAAGCCAGTAGAAGGTTGTTGCAGGACAACAACCAATTGCTGCTGAACAGGAGTCAGTTGCAAAACTAGAGGCTATTACAGAGAATCAACAACAAGACTAGTAGGTGTAGAGTGGAGTTGCAAGTCAGAGGCAATAGGGTCCATTAGGACATGAGGAGCCAAAACGATGGAATCGACAACAACATCAATAGTAGTAAAAGGAACCTCATCCTCCTGAGAGGATCCATCCAAATCAGAATCAACAACATAGATGGTCAAGTGATCATTAGTAGCACCCTTCCACCAAGTAGCAGCACCTTTGTGGCGTGAAATAGAGAAGTCCACAACAAGATGGCCCGTAGAGAAACATTTCCGACAGCGGAAGGGAAGATCCTCAAAATCTAATACTTGTGTCCAAGGCTGATCTCCAACCATGAGAACCACATATCCCAAGAGAGGAAAAGAGATGTCAATATCAATTAGGATGCGAGTAAAGGTAGTGTGACCCATGGAAGACGTGGCATCATCAACCTTTAAGAAATGACCTAAAGAGTTACCAATAGCCTCATAGCAAGAAAGCTCCCAAAAATGAAGAGGGAGATTCAAAAGGCGAACTCAAACTAGACGCACATTAAGCAGTTCAGTGAGAGGGTTGAAAGAAGTTGTCCAAGGCTTAACAATGAGGGAGTGAAATCCCCAAGACCACAACTTGCCCAAAACCAAATCCCGATCAACCGGAGAAGTAAAAGAAGCAATGAAAAATCCTTTGGCACAAGGAAAAAGCTCAATATTATGAGCTACCAAAGACCTCCAAGAGTCACTCACCCATCGATGGAGGTCCGAAAGTGAAGGCCAGAGCCCAAAGAATCTGCACACTAAAGCACAACACTGGTAGAACCCAATGTTGTCCACAACATCCTGCCCACAAACCACCATGGGGGAGGATTTGGCACAAGGAAGAGGACGAATCCCCTTGGAGGGTTGGGCAGTAGATCTAGCCACACAAGTGAAGCTGCGCTTGTTGGCAAAAGAAGACCTGGGCATGACCTTAGCACCCACAACATCAGTAGTAGCCGATTGAGAAACATCACCATGAGCAAGAGAACAAGTACAAAAATAATAATATTTTTCTATATATTTAGTCAACTATAATAAAATTTAACAAACAGTTGAACAAGAAAGAAAATAATAGGTTTAAAAAAGCAAAAATTTTTTATTAAAGAGATGTAATTGTATGAATTACAAAGAATAGGCTAACTTTTAAGGATTTAGTAAACAAACTATTTTTTCCCTAAACAAATGGCTAATACAATAGATAGAACTCTAAAATAAGTTCTCCTTTGGTTTTTGCCTTGGGTTAATTGAAAAAAGAATGCAAATTACTTACCCAGATTCTTATACCCTTGTCCAACTAGAAAGAGAAGAAATTTGATGAAGAACATTCTTCCATTCATCAATAGTATTCTTATCCTATTGATCTAAATTAATGTAATATTTTTGTAATTCCTTGGCCAATGGATCTCCCTCTCTTTAAGGGTAGCAAACATCAAAGGTCTCCAAAACATAGAAAAGAGGAACAATGAAGTCATGATAAAGATTAGGAACTAAAACTAATTGTACAAATGTTGTTGAGTTAGCCTTATCTATAAATGCCATTTTAAAGATGTTTTTCAATTTCATGTAATTATCTAGCAAAGCAATTACTAAAATAGTGAAGAATTTGAATTTACAATTTAAAAGTGTTGAAGATAAATTTTAAATTAGCAATTGCACATTTTATTGTGCAATATATTGTCGATAGGTTTTTTTTTTTTAAGTAGTCCAAAATGATAAATCAGAAGGAGAGCACCAAATTTGCAAACCAAAAATATGAAATTATCTGATTGTAAGAGAGATACCTTTACGAGAACCAACAATGTATTATTTGGAAAATTGTAGAGTAGTTGTAGAGTAACTACATATGCAAGTTGAAATTATAGCACCCAATTTCTAAAAAAGTAGGTAGACAAGAATTCAATGACTTGCATAAAAGGATTTCAGTGTCAAATATCATAGAAAATGAACACCAAAAGAAGAAAGGATAGACCTTGAGATGAATGGAACTCAATTTATATGGGAAATCATGTTGAAATCATAAGCATGGAATCTAGTTAACGTAGGTGTATCATCATCCATCATATGAAATTATTTATCAAAGTTACCACCAATCAATGTACTAAATATGATACAACTATGAATCATCTAAATTATTATTAATTATTTTACTAACATTAATATTGTGTAAATTATTCTTGATGCCTATACTAACATTAATCCAATCAACGACAATTATAATTCAATTTTTAATACATTCTTACAAAATTTATGCATAAAGAGACTCAACCACAAAACAAGAAGAATGATTTAATGATACATTGTTCAACCATGCCTTTTTCTTCATCTTTATTCATGGTAGCATTGTAAATAGATGGTCACATACCATTTCCTTCATCTTTATCCATGCAAGCACACAAAATTATAGCCCAATAGTTTTAATAGTAAATGTTGTTGGAAAGATTAAGAATCCATAATGATGCACACACTCCATAGGATTGACCAAGAAACAATCAACCAAAGAGAATGAACAATGGATATCGAAGTGATATGATAGATGATCAATTGGTATGATACAATGTACAAATGAGCTTGCTTATATAGGCAAGAGATGATGGTATAGTTAGAACTACGCTTGATACAAAAATTAAATGCATAATGTTGACTCATATCTATCTAGAATGACAACTAAGATAACTAACACGAACACTATTAAATGATTGTTTCATGTGACAACTAAGCTATCCTAAGTAAATTTAACATGTGTGAATAGGTGTTAACTAAGAACTAGTTAGAAAATGTCCTTATTCACACCAACATCCCCCCTTAAATGCATCTTAGGAAGATAAATTATTATACAAATGATGGAAGACTAATATGAAAATGCAATATATGGGTCCTGACAACTAGGTCATGTTAGGTATCCATGCACAATTAATCATGCAACTCATCTCTCACAAACAAAGAAAAGGAGAAAACCTTTTGGGACAAAACTCCTCTCCACAAAAGAGATAATGCAAATGAAGATAAATGACAGGATGGGTGATGAATGGAGGTATCAACACTAGTACCCCCCAAGAACTACATCCATCACTAAAATGCAACTGATGTCCTCCATAGGAGGTAAAGAGAGAGACTATGTAGCCCCCCATATTGAATAATTGCCTACAAGAATTATAAGTGTTTGAATGAAAAATATGATCCAATGATTGCAAACCACTTGTCTATCCTTAGGAAAAAACAAAACCATATATAGATGTAGGGATGCTTCCCATTCTTGATAGGAATTGGTAGGAAGCCAAATCCAAATGTATGATGATGTCTTTGGAAACTGCTCATGTGTCTCCTTGTCCATGAAAGATGATGATGCCACACTCCAATTAGGTACATGCCCAATAAAAGAAGGTGACAAATTGGAACTATGGGGAAACTGATATAGAAGAAGTTCTAAAGATGAAAATGTTAAAATATGTCCTGCAATGAAATATGAAAGACAACGATGGTCCTGCTAGTCAAGAATGATGAAAGTATTAATCAAGGACTCTGGAGAAGAATTCAATGATAGTGAAGAGAGATCAACTATCTCTAAAAAAGAATCAATAACCTATGAAGAAACCTCGACTGAAATGTCAAACAGTCACATGGGGTGTCTTCTCTAAATAATGAAGAGGCAAAAATTGGGTCATCTAGGAAGTGTTGAGTAGTGGGATCTCCATATAACTCCCAAATATGAGTCCAAAAAGCATGAGGATACTCAAAGTAAAAAATAGACTCCAAGATGTCATCATCTATATGATAAAAACTAGCACTAAAGACAAGAACCCTATTGTGTTTACAAGTAATTTTTGACAAGGTTTGTTAGGTAGGGGAACAAGATTATACAAATATGGCAATAAATGAATCTCTCTAAGATGAGTAATGATGCAATCTCTCCATGGTCTATAGTTCCCCCTCTTCAAGATGATCAAACAAGAATGAATGGATAATTCCATTGCATATTATGATATTCTTCAAAATGTCAGAGATAGAGCCAAAACCTCCAAATGATGAAAACAAAGCAACCCGAGATGGTGACAATGGCTGGAAAGTAGGGCTTGCAAAAGAGTTCAATGGCAATAAATCAATACTGGAATTCATCGGTAGCAAATCTCTTCACCTATTAGAATGTCATTACAAGTTGACCACCATGAAATGAAATCATAGCCTTGAACATAAAATCACCAACAACTTTTGATAAATATTGGTATAGTGATGTCCCTATAGGTATGTGGATGTCACTACAAGTATAATGTTTTTGCGAAGAGGAATGAACTTCATAGAAACAAATAGATGCTTGATTGTCTAACTAGTAGGTGGGCTTGCAAGCACATTTGATGATGATTGAGTGATGTTGAAAGGCACTGATGCAAAATCTATCCACCCATGATTTCATTACAAATTCTACTTTTGAAATAATCAGTTCCAAAAATAAAACTTTGCCAATGTGGATGCTATTGCAGGTTATTATATATATAATGAAAGGTCACATTATATATATAGCTAAGAAAGATATTGCTACAAATGAAGGGTCACACAACCTTTGGTATTGTAATCGATCCTAATATAAATCACACCAATATTATTGGCCTTTTCTTTTATATGCTACACAAACCAATAATTGCTTGGTATTATGAATCACACCATGTGAAAATTCTATTGCAGCTACTGAATATTAATCCCCTATCTTATATGGATTATTTGACTGCCGAAAATTAATTCACAACAAATATTGAAAAATAACACAACTGCAACTTCACAAATAAAATCATAGAAAGAAAATATGCAACACAATGAACACGATATTTTTGGCCAAATTGTCCCTAGAAAAATCATGAAGGGAAAACCAGTACCACAGATGAGGAATTTTATTAAACTTCAACAAATGAAGAGATACATAAATTGCTTGCCTCTTACTGGCAGAGCTTTGACATTGTTCTCCTTCAGAAATTCTTCTCCCAATTTCTCTTGCTGAAATTCCACTCCTATCTCCAACACTATCACTGTGCCCTTTCTATTACTACAAAACTATTTGCTAAGACTGCAAATTCATTTGCTATCACTGCAAATGCTTCTCAAGTGTGTTCTCCAAATTCCCATTGACCCCTTTTTATACTACTCTTATTGGAAAACCAACGACCATGATTTAATCTCAATCAATGGCTGAGATTAATTAGACTCTAACAAACCCTAATCAATTAGTTTATATAAGTCTCTAAAGAAATAAATTAATTAATAAATATTTGTTTGGACTCTAACAAATAACTCCAGATAAACAAATATTTGCTAATTCTTGCAAATGGAGAAATAATTGTCCAAGCTACCCCAACTAACACTCCCTCTTAGCGAGGAAGTTGTTCTGCATGACACCCAACTTATCTCTAAAGAAGATTAATTTTTCCTTCCCCAATGCCTTGTCAAAATGTGTGCTACGTGTTTCTCTATAGGTATATACTATAGCTGAACAATCCCCCGTTGTACACAATCCTTGATGAAGTGATACTTAATGTCTATATGCTTAGACCTATCATGAAACACAAGATTCTCAGATAATCTAATACAACTTTGATTGTCGTAGTGTATCACAATAGTCTCAACCCTCTGACCAAACAAAGCTACTAGCAACTTTCGAAGACATATTGCCTCACACGTCCCCATGCTAGCTGCTATGTATTCTGCCTCTGTAGAACTCAGAGCAACAAACTTCTGCTTCTTGCTGTACCAAGAGACAACTCCTAATCCCAAGCTAAAGCAACACCTTAAAGTGCTTTTCCTGTTTGTTGTACTTCCTTCCCAGTTTGCATCAGTATAGCCTATCAACCTAATACCATCACCTCGAGCATATCTAATCCCATACTCGATTGTGCCATGCAAATAATGCAACACATACTTTGTCATTTTCCAATGCACTCTCTTTGGCTCAACCATGAACTGAATAAGAGAGTTTACTTCAAAAGATATATCTGGCCTAGTGTTGACCAAATACATGAGAGAACCAATCAACTTCATGTATAAGGTGGGTTTGACATCCTTCTCCTTGGATGTGTCTACCTTCTTCCAATTCATGATCATAGGTGTAGACATGGCTTTGGAATCCTCCACCCTGAACCTCCTCAATATTTTGATGCAATATTTCCCTTGTCCAAGGAAAATTTCTCCATTCGTCTGCCACACCTCCATGCCTAGAAAGTAGTTCATAAGTCCCAAATCCTTCATCTCAAAATCTATCCCAAGGTCCCTTTTGCACTCCTCTATGAGTCCTAGTGAACCTGTTAGAAACAAGTTGTCCACATAAAGAACAAGAATGAGAACTGCACCCCCAACCACTAAGTAGTAGAGGTTAGCATCCGCCTCACTCTTCATGAAGCCCATTCCCTGCAAGTATCTATCAATGCGCTCATACCACACTCTAGGAGCCTTCTTGAGTCCATACAAGGATCTCTTCAATCTGCACACGTGGGTTTCACTATTGTGTGCTACAAAACCCTCTGGTTGTTCTATGTATACCTCCTCTTTCAATTCACCATTAAGAAACACCGTCTTGACATCCATTTGATGGATCTTCCATCCCATCTGTGCTGCATGTGAGATCACAACTCGTATAGAAGTATACCTAGCCTCTCGAGTGAATGTCTCCTCATAGTCTATTCCGTCCTTCTGAGAGAACCCCTTGGCCACAAAAATTGCCTTGTATTTCTTGATGCTACCATCAACACTATTTTTTATCTTATAGATCCAGCGTGATCCAACCACTTCCCTATCTGTTGGTCCCACTTCCCTATCTGTTGGTCTAGGCACAATCTCCCACACATCATTTTGCACTATTGATCTATATTCCTCAACCATCACATCTCACCACACCTACTGTTGTGCAGCTTCCTGATAGTTGGAAGGCTCACTATCTACTAACTAAATAGCTAATGCCACATAGTCATTAAACTTGGATGATTGTCTCCGCTGTCTATTACTTGTCCTAGGAGCTCCCACAAACTCCTGAGTATCCCTATTTGTTTGTTGAACCTCATGGTTCATGTTGCCAACTATAGAGGATGAAACATCAACCTCCATATATTCTTGATGCATCTGTTGGACTTGTTGTTTCTGTTTCTCCATATTCTGCAACTCTCAACACTTGAGTCTGTGCTTGTTTTAGTAATTGTACTTGTACTTTGTTGTCCCTAATTCGGTTGAACGATCCTTGGAGTGTCTGTTGGCTGCTCACTTTGTTCATCTGTTGGCAAATCTCTGGACCTCCTAAATGCCTTGTCCTCCATGAATTTGACATGCCAGACTATAATCCTCTTGGTCCCTAAAATAAATATCTGATATGCCTTTGAGGTTTCACTATACCCCACAAAGTACCCCCTCTCTGTAGTCTAATCTAACTTGAAATGTGTAGGCCCTAGAATGTGACAATATGCCAAACTTCCAAATATACTGAACTGACTGACATCTAGCTTCTTCCCTAAGAAATCTTCATCTGGTGTCATCTTATCCAGTACCTTACGCGAAACCCTGTTCTATATGTATACTGTCATACTGCATGCCTCTGCCCATAAGTAACATGGCATGTCCTGGTCATGTAGCATAGCCCTTTCTACCTCCAATATAGAACGATTCTTCATCTCAACAACCTCATTTTGTTGCGGCTTGTAAGGAATGGTCCACTCTCTCTTGATTCCTTTCATGGTACAAAACTCCCGGAACTCTTTCCCTTTGTACTCGCCTCCATTCTCTGACCAAAGAACCTTTATCTTCCTACCTGTCAAATTATCCACAAGAGCTTTGAACTCTTGGAAGCAACTGAAGACCTTGTCCATGGTCTTCAAGAAGTATATCCAGGTCTCCTTGGAGAAATCATCAATAAAAGTAACAAAGTACTCGTATCCTCTGAGAGACTTCATCAACATTGGTCCACATATATCTAAATGTACTATATCAAGAACACCCTTGGATCTGATGTCACTCCTTGGAAAAGATGCTTTCGCAAACTTTCCCAACACACATCCCTTACATACATCATCATGCTCTGTGCTCACCTCTGGAACACCTGTCACTTTCTCATGAAGCAATTTAAGTGCTCCATGATGTATATGGCCCATCTTCCTATGCCATATATCTCCTTGATCTCTAAGACTATTGCTTCTCATGAGTGCCTTAGGAGTATCAAACTACAACCTATAAAGCCCACCGCTCCTAACTCCAATAGCTAAGAGTGACTTCCAATCCTTATGCTTGATCAACAGGTTCCCCCCTCTAAAGAGTACATTGTATCCTTTATCTCAAAGAACAGATATTGAAATTAGGTTCATACATAAGCCTGACACATGCAACACATCATGAATGAGATTCAAATTCCATTCTCCCTCTGAAATTGAATAGTCCCTTTCCCAATTGGATTGAGTTTGGACATGTTCCCCATATAAATATGGATTATGATTTCCTCCTCCTTATAACTGGAGAAGTACTCTCTAACTCCTATCATATGAAATGACGCCCCATTATCTATATACCAAACACTTTGTGAGGTTGAGCTAACCATACAAGCTATGAGTGAAAACTCATCCTCCATTCTACTGGAAAGCTCATCTGCACTTGTTGGAGCTGCCATCTGCTTCTTGCCTTTATTTTCGTTCTTCTTCCTTTGCGAGCAATCACTGACATAGTGGCCATACTCGTGACAACCATATCACTTGATCTTAGACAGTTCCTTCTTCTTCTTCTTCTTCTTCTTCTTCTTCTTCTCACTTTGTGGATTCGATCCTTTGCTAGACCCCTTCTTCACTTTCCCTTTTCCTGCTAGGGCAACATTTTCCTATTCTGCCTCACTTTTTTGACTTTTGCTATTGGTCCCACTGACAAGACTTAGTCTAAGCTCCTCCTAAGTGAATTCGCTCCATATTCGATCCCAAATCAGTAAGGTATCTCATCCATTAATAACTTGAACAAAGACATCCCACTGCTTAGTAAACCCATTTACGACTATTCGTACTAGGTCATCATCATTAGGTTAATCTCCAACAACTGCCAACTCATCCTTAACAAGTCTAAGCCTGGTGAGGTAACTTCTAATGTCTTCTCCCTTATTCATTTGGGTATTCCTTAAATTTTCTCTGAGAATCAACTTCTGGTTAGTGGTAGCATTCTGGTACAAATTCAGAATGGCGTCCCACATTTTCTTCGTCGTATCTAACTCTGCAATATGCACAACAATATGATCCTTGACACCATCAAGAATCACCCTCCTCACCTTGGCATCTTCCTTCTTATATGTTAAGAGTTGTGTTGGATCTAAAGGTATAGCTACAACACTGGTCACATATTCCTTGATACCATTCTCTTCTAACAATAAAGAAATTTTGGCTTTCTAGACACCAAAGTTTGAGGTTCCATCCAATCTGTCTCGATCTCTTAAACCTATCAAGGCCATCTCAAAAATAAAATAATAATAATAATAATAATCCTGAAGAGGTCGAATTGGGTTTTATAAACCCTCAATTTTTCTTCATGTGCCTATGTTAAGCTTTTTCTACCCTTAGATCAGCTCTGATACCATGTGAAAATTTTATTGTAGCTATTGATTATTAATCCCCTATCTCATATGGATTATTTGACTACCGAAAATTAATTCACAATAAATATTAAAAAATAACACAACTGCAACTTCACAAATAAAATCATAGAAAGTAAATATGCAACACAATGAACACGATATTTTTGGACAAATCGTCCCTAGAAAAACCTTGAAGGGAAAACCAGTACTGCATATGAGGAATTTTATTAAACTTCAGCATATCAAGAGATACATAAATTGTTTGCCTCTTACTGGTAGAGCTCCAACATTGTTATCCTCCGAAAATTCTTCTCCCAATTTATCTAGCTGAAATTCCACTCCTACTATCTCCAACACTATCACTGCACCCTTGCCATTACTGCAAAACTATTTGCTATCACTGCAAATGCCTCTCAAATGTGTTCTCCAAATGTCCATTGACCCCTTTTTTATACTACTCTCATTGGAAAACCAATAGCCATGCTTTAATCTCAATCAATGGCTGAGATTAATTAGACTCTAACAAACCCTAACCAATTAGTTGCTAGAAGTCTCTAAATAAATCAATTAATTAATAAATATTTGTTTAGACTCTAACAAATAACTCCAAAAAAAAACAAATATTTGCTAATTCTGCAAATGAATAAACAATTGTCCAAGCTACCCCAACTAACACACCACAACCAGAAAGTGCCATACCCTCGACATTGTTTGAATCAATAAGTTTCATGCAACCCAATTGGGTGAAATCTCCTTAATATATATCTCCCAAATAATCGTGCTACCCAAGAACAAAATTCACACCTCCAGTATGCCTTGGTCAAAGTGATCAAAAGAAATATAATACAACTCAATGATATGGTTATTGCTGCCCAATTATTGATGCACCACCTTCAATATTATAGTGCCTCAGATTTAATATTGTTGCCCAAATGTAATGGTATATTGATGCACTATTAAAACAACCACCTTTATATATATATATATATATATATTCCCCCCTCAATAATAATGTTGTGGATATAAAGCATGATTCAAGCTTCACTACAAATAGTCGTTGAAGTATCAAATTATATATGTTTGATGTGGGACAAAGACAAACAAATATAATTTGGGGTTGTAAAACCTAGTAGTCAATGACTGATAGATCGTCACTAACTAGAAAAGAAAATCACAACCATGGATAATAGATGGCTTCACCAATGATATCGATGTTAATTCTTCAGATAGCAAACACCACACACAAGTAAATTCACCAAAAAAAAATGTGATGCCAATGAAGATTGATATCGTTGCCTCTATGAAATATGTCACCTCCACTATATGCAACACAAATAATGCACCTCCTTAAAAATCACCAAGGGTGAAGTTTTTCTTGACAAAAAAAGGACCTCCATTGATATTATAGGTCACAACCAATATTAGAGGGAGATAGTAGGTAATTGTATCACACGAGATATATTGCTACAAAATTCTATAATTTTAGTGGCATGAGAAAATGATAAATCCCTCTCTCTAATTATTGTAGGTATATTATGAATGTTAATTTATGTGGATTATTTGCATTTCTATAATTAACATGCGACATGAAGCACGAGCTAGCCGTAGTCGATATATCTCAATTCCATCCTTAGTCGAAGAAGGTGGAACTCTGTTAGCTTGTGTGGGAGCATCAAACATGTAGAAGAAGAGTCTTGTTTGAAGAAGAGTCCTTGTTGACTCTAGCTTTCTAATGGATGTTGAGAAGATAATGCATCATAGAGATCAATGAAGTTGTGCATCATCAATCTTGAATTAATGAAGCAACCATATTCCTAATTATTTGTTATTTCTTAATAAAAGAGTGTTATGAAATGAACTCTTGTAGTGTTAATATGTTATTTCTATTTTTCCTCTTAGAATAAGTCACCTTAGTGTTAGGGAGAAGTGAAATTTGGTTAGAGTCGGTTGGAAGAAGTAAATGGCATACTTTCTCTGAATGTTTTAAATAGGGAAAGTGTCATTTCAATTATAATCTTCTCTTGCTATTAGAAATCAATCTACTTTTGTACTTATCAGTTGGATATACAATGCAAACAATATACTAGATCTTCTACGTAGTCATTATCTAGTTGTTGTAAGCATGAGTTAATAATAATGAAATGATTATTGTTCTATAAGTTAAAGCATATTGTTACTTTCCACAGAGATTATATTCCTCAAGAAAGGGCCACTTGTGGTAATGTGAGCCTCCTTTCTTCTTTATGTTAATTAGTTTCAAGAATGTAGTAGATATTTATTAATTTCTAGTTGTTATTTCATGTTCAGTAATATTGTTGTAGTTAAGAGTCCTAGTTGCAACCAACTTCTAGTTTGTTCAGTTGTATTGATATTTGTACCCGCAACCACTGTTGAGTTACTCACATGAACTGTTGTGTTAGTTTGTTTCTCATTTCAACATTATTTATGTTAGATTAGTACATTCCTTTTACACAATGATAGAAAACTTAGGAATGCTTGCCACACATACAATGCTAGTGCCATCTTTGAAGATACATTCTTGGTCGATAATTAAATGAGCCTTCACTTAGGACATAGGGTTACCTCGTTGGATACCTCAACCAAGTTGCGTGCATGGCAAAGTGCACCAACTCAATGGATATAGTGGAGACCAATCATTTTGGTGTCGATGCCAGGAATAGTGCTAAAGTTTAGGATTACTTAAATAGTTATTTATTTTTTATAATATCCTTTCTATTATATACTTATATTAGCATAGGTGTTTGTATTCAACATTAGGAAAGTTATATTTTAAAACTAGGATCAACTTCTTTAATAACAAGTGCAAGAAGACAACCCATCAAATCAACACTTCCATTGCTTGTACAATGGTAGAGAGATGCTAGAGGAAGGTTTCTTCCCTATACATAGAGTGTAGGAGATTCCCTGGCTTCAAGAGAGGGGCCAAAGGAATCACCAACTTCAATATAGACATAAGAAGATCCATTTAACTAGTGCACCTATAGATCCAATATCTTCTGGTAACACTCAAGAAGAATCTACTGAACAACATGCACAAGAGATAGTAGCAACAATTGGTGATTCTAAAGTAGAAAATATTGAGACACCACTCACCTTTGCATTTCCAATCATTGACCATGAGAGGGTTGCAATATTGAAGAATATAACTCCAAACACCCTCCGTAACTTTTAAGGCTTGATCACTGAAGATATCGATACCTTTTTGTTTGATTTTGATGCAGTTTGTAGAAGTTATGACTATGTAATAGATGCTCATCAGTTAAAGTTGTCTCTAGCCACTTTGAAAGATTTTGCATTAAGGTGGTTCATGGGGTAGGGAAGAAAGACAATTTACTAGTTGGGCTAGAATAAAAGAGAAGTTTATGTATAAATATCATGACTATTGCATAGGTGGAGACATAAGGAAGGAAGAATTTTTTAGGATGTCCAAAGTGACTTGATGAGCCCCTTGAAGATTACATAGATAGGTTCCAATCCCATTCAAAGAAATCTAGATATAATAGGCTTACTCCTGATTCTCTTAAATTGGTTTTTCTCAAGGGAATTAATGAGGAATGTATTGATGCACTCAATTTGATGGGAGGAGGTGATATTACACAAATAACCTTTGATGATATTTGAAAACTAGCAAGAAATTACTTGAGGGCTACCCTAAGGAAGGATAGGAGATCTAAGTTGCTTCCTACCACTAAGATATCTACTGGTGTCTCAAGGGTGGAATTAAGCAACCTAGTACTCTAGTATGAAGGAAGATTTAATAAGTCATCTAGAAACCCAATTGGATACTTTTCATCTTAAGAAAAAATAAGAAGTAGAGGTTGCTCTTGCAAACTATTGTCCTCATCGCAAAAAAAAGAGTTCTAATTGCAGATGTAAAAAGATCGTTGCCATAACTAAAGAGAAGTTGGTTTGCCTATAATTTCATGTAGTGGAAGATGATGATGTAAACATATTCTACATGGCACAATGCATGCCATAGAAACAAAAGAAAGGTATGCCATCAAACCCATTATCCTATAATCCTTCCTTTCCCGGAGTTCAACAAAATGCTACCAACTAGAATTTTTAGCCTTGGAATACAATGTGAAACCCCTAATGGAAAGGTAATGCATCAAATTGGATGACTGAATAGGGATCCTATCTATCCCAATATCAAAATCCAAATTACAACCAGTGGCAAGGTTCCCAAAACCTATGGTTTGAACCATGGTGTGAAAATCAACAATGACATTAGTCTAATGCCAATTACTCATAGCAACAACAAAATTCACCTTGAGTTCTTACCTTAATGCCTAATGCACACCCTTATCATCCAACCACTATGCTCAGTCAAAACATGTTTACCTCTACTCCACTAAGATCACCTTAGTTACCTACTCAACCTGCACCCAATCCTAATAAAAATCCTACCCAACAGGCTTACTTGAATGAGATAACTCAATATCCAGCCTATATAGTTGAGATAAGTGATGTCCATTTACCTCCAAGAAAGTCTCTTCTTGGTCCTACATCTTCATAGATCACAAAAATTTCTGAAGAAGAGCTAGTGATAGATGACACTAACCAACCATTGGAGCAACTTCAAACTAATGATGAATCACCTAATAAGTACCCACCTTTTTCTTGAGAGATTGTCCACACAAAAATACCAAGTTGAATCTAAATTTGACCTCTTAGGACAATTGAAAAATGTGAATGTATAGATACCCCTCATACAAGCCATTAAGGACATTACCATTTACACCAAGGCTATTAGAGAGTTGTGTCTTAGATGACTAGGTGGGAGGAAACAAGACCCTAAAACAATCCATGTCATTGGATAGTTGGTTGAGATCATGTTGGGCACCATAGTAGTCCCAAACATTTAGATCTAGGGAGCCCAATTGTATATGTAAGTATCAATGGGACCCTTACCAAAGATGCACTAATAGATCTTGGGGTAGCTATCAATAGCATGGATAAGAAAATAAAGGATGAGTTGTAGTTAGACAACATACAACCAACATCCACAGTGTTGCAATTAGAAAATGGGTCTATTATGAAGCCAAAAGGAGTGATTGAAAATTTATTGATAACTATAGACATATGTGATTATCTTATTGACTTTGTAGTACCTAAGGTCCATTTGGATGGATACCCACTAATTTTATGGAGGCCTTGGTTGAGAATTATTGATGCCTTCCTTGGTTGTCAATCATGAAATATGAAAATTTCCATTGGGGATAAAACCAAGCAATTGGTATTATACCCTCCATCTCAACCTCATTCAAAGTTGTAATAGTCTGTTTGGCCTACCCTGTAAGAGGATGAAAAATATTCACTACACACTCTCATGGTGATAGAGAGAAATCCTATGATGGAATTCTAAGATGAGGATGTTGTAATTGCTAAAATTATGCGGAACTCTTATGGCTTGGACCCACATCAAGAAGAATTTTTATCATTTCTCACTTGTACAGTTCATAGATTTATGGCAGATGAAGATTTAATAACTCCATCTATTCTCTCTATTATTTTTCCTAATGATTGCAGCCTAAACATAATATGTCTTGACATTGCCTCTATTTGCACAATTGCTATTCCAATAGAAATATCACTAGAAAGAACACTCAATAATAACAATGAGTTGACAACAACACAATTTGATATCTTGCTACAGATGTTACAATCTCACACTTTAGCATTCACATGTGACTACCATGATATGAGAGACATTGACATAAACCTTTGTATGCATAAGATATATATTAATGAAGGTTACAAACTAGTTAAGAAACCACATAGGTGAATTAATCCAACACAACTCAGAGATATAGTCAAGGATGAATTATAGAAATTACTTGATGTAGGATTCATCCATCCTATATTTAAGAATGAGTGGGTTTCACCATTAGTGATTGTGCCAAATAAAGGAGGAAAGTGGTGAGTATGTGTAGACTTGAGATAATTTAATGTTGCCACACACAAGAACTACTTCCCAATTCCTTTAGTTGATCAGGTCTTGGACACATTGGCTCGTAAGAGGTACTTTTCTTTCCTGGATGGATTTAGTGGTTACAATTTAAATTAAAAGTGCTCCTAAGGACTAGGATAAGACAACTTTCACATGTCCCAGGGGAACATATGCATATTCAATACTTCCATTTGGGCTATGTAATGCACCAACCACCTTTTAGAGGGCCATTTTGAGCATTTTATTTGATTTTGCTCATGATACCATGGAAATTTACATGGATGGATTCACAACCAATGATAACAATTATGAGGAGGGCCCAAAAAGTTTGGAAAAGGTACTACAAAAATGTTAGGACCATAGTCTCTCTCTTAGCCATGTGAAAAGTGTTTTAATGATGATGGAAGAGGGAGTTATACTAGGACACTTTGTCTCTTCCAATGGAATTCAATTTGACCAAGCCAAGATTACAATTACCTTAAAGCTCCCAGTACCTCAAAAACAAAGAGATTTTAGAAGTTTCATTGGACATACATGGTATTATAGATGCTTCATCAAGGATGTTAGCAAGATAGCTTAGCCACTTTACACTTTGCTAACAAAGGATTTGGAATTTGATTGAACTCCAAGCTATCAACAAGCATTTAAAGCACTCAATTTTTTCCTCACACAAGAACCAATACTTAGAGACCTAATTAGAACATACCTTTCCATATCCATATTGATGCATCTGACTTTGCATTTGCAACAAAATTGGGGCAAAAAAAGGTAATCTTGAATATGCTATTTATTATGTTAGTAAGAATCTTCAAGCTGCAAAAGCTAACTATATAGTCATATAAAAGGAAATGCGTGTTGTTGTTTATGCTATTAACAAATTTAGACATTACATCATTAGCTACCCTCTTTTTATTCACATTGATCATGAAGCAATCCATTAGTTAATGAACAAACTAGTGGTTACAAGAAGACTTGTTAGATGGTTACTCTTGCTACAAGAGTTTCACATCACCATTATTGACAAGCTACGTAGAGCTAATGTTGGTGTATATTTTCTCTCTCGATTGGCAAATCCGATAGAGTAAGCAATGGTGGATGATTTATTTCTTGATGAACATGTTTTTGCTTTGGTAGTCTATTCACAATGGTATGTAGATATTGCTAATTATTTAGTTGTAAGTCGAATACCTCACATTTCTCTTGTAAAGATAAGAAGTAATTGATACATCACAACTTATCCTACTCTTGGAGAGTTGGGTACTTGTTCTACATGGAACCTGACAATATGGAGAGGACATGTTTGAGAGAAGATGAGACATATGATGTACTCAAGGCTTGCCATGATAACCCTTGTGGGGACCATCTTGCAACAAAGAGGACTGCAATTAAGATACTCAATTTTGGCTATTATTGACCTATTATACACAAAAATGCAGTCAATTATACAAGGTGATGTGATCATTGTAAAAGAATGGGAAGACCTACAAGGAGTGATGAAATTCCACTCTAACCTCATATTTTATTGGCACCATTTGGAAAATGGGGATTTGATTTCATTGGACCCATTAAACCCACATCATATGTTAAATCTTTTTTTTTTTTTGTCAACTGATTACTTGACAAATAGACGGAAGCTAAAGCCTTGAGGAATGGCAGAGATGTGAAAGTGGCTCAATTTTTGTATGAAGAAATATTTTGCAGATATGAAGTTCCTCAAGAGATAGTAACTGATCAAGATCCACAATTTATATTTGAGTTAGTAGCATAGTTGGTTAAAGAATTTGAGATGAGGCATAACAAGTCAACTCCTTACCATCCTCAGTCAAATGGCTAGGTAGAAGTCACAAATGAGGAATTGGAAACTATTTTGACCAAACTAGTGCAGTTCATAGGAAAGATTAGGCTGGCAGATTCCCTGAAGTAGTTTGGGTATATAAAATTACATGGAAGACAACCACAGGGTTCACACCCTATGAGCTTGTCTATGGAACCAATGCATTTCTCCCTATTGAGTTTGAGTATAATACATTAAGAATAGTTGTCAACTAGGATATGAATCTTGATCAAGCTCAAAGGGATAGGTTACATCAATTGAATGCATTGGATGAGATGCATATGGAGGCAATTCAACACACTAAACTTGTTTAATGCCAAAGTACTAAATGGCATGATTGGTATAGTAAGATGAAGGAGCTCAAGGAAGGTGACTGGGATTTACTATATGATTCTAGATACAAGGATAATAAATGAAAACTTTAGATGCACTAGTTGGGACCCTATGAGATTCAATAGGCATGTCCTAATGGGGTTGTTCAACTCACTACAATTCATCCAGTAAGATTTAAACTCATGGTCAATGGCCACAGATTGAAGTTGTACAAGAAAACAATGGACAACAATGAATTTTTGTTAGCACTCCAATAATTTACACCACCATCTTCATCCAGTCCACTTGACTTTCCATCACTTTTCACTTCATCCACCCAACCCATTCCACCACCACCAATAAAAGAAAAGGATCTCCACTTTTTGCAGATAAACCATCTATTTCATCTATAACCACTACCTCTGCATAGTTTTCTACCTAAAAACACATGCACACACTACATATATTTACTTCTATGTTAATTTTCTTTTTTTTTTCCTAGTGCCACAAGAAGGGGTAACTGGGCCCTGAAGTGTTCCTTTCTAGTGGGACCTAACTCATTGATCCAATGCACTTTTTTCTATACAAAACATGATTTTGTTTAGTTACATGTAGCCATGCCACAACAAGTTTCACATGCAGCCATTTCATTACCTACAAATGTACTTGGCAATTTTCTTTCTCATGCATTCAAATTTTTTGCCAACTTCACATTCCAATTTGATTTCACCATGTCAACACCTCATTGTCGTCATCATTGTCATATCTATCACATCAAAGTCACTTCAAATATTTCTGCTTGCCATGCATATCACTTCCACACTCTTTGTTCAAAAAGTAAAAAAACTTCAAAAAATTTGTGGCAACACATCATGTATGATTCGACATACAATAGCATTTCTGACATATTTAACAATTATTATATTCTTTGATTCACATGGTATATTCATATGAACATGCCGTTATTATATATATTATTTATAATTCTCCATGTTAATCATATTTACCTCATTTTTTTGCATTTGAGGAAAAAATAATATTTAAGTTGGGGTAGGGATAATTTGATGTTGTCATCATTACATTTTCATCTGGAAAGTGTTTTGTTGTCATTATTTCGCATGATTGAGTATGCATGCATCATTTGATGAACTCACATTTGTTTTGAAAGTATGGTAATATCCCCCTTGGCAAGTTTGTTATCTTGGCTAACTTTAGAACTAGAAAACCAACCTTTTGTTTAAAAATTAGTCATATGCAGTTACCCTAGTTACCCAAATAGGTTGGCAGAAAGAATTGCTAAGAAGTGGTTACAGGGGTTGTCAATTTTTTTAGAATTGTCTAGAAGTACAAAGAGATTGAGGAGTCTAGTAGAAATCGATGATTTTTGAAGACAAAATTTGGGATTTTGAGCTAAACAGAGTATAGTACAGCTTGTTGAAGTTCAATTGCATAAGAAAGAACCAGGTCAAGGAGCTCAAGAAGAATAGAATGAGTGGTGACCCAATTAGATGGGAACCTTCAGACCACACTATGTTGTTGAATGATATAGATGCTCTTCCATTATTTGAGAGATCAAGATGAATACATTACTGTCTATGACTAAGCGAGTACAATGATGAAATGATGAAGGGATTTTCAGCCACCTTTTGGAACAATGAAGCAATTGTTAGAGGGTTGAGGGTGGATTCATAGATGAAGCTACTATTGTAGAAGTTAGTGGTCTTCCAAGAATGGGAAATAAATTTCTCACATGTCAAGACCCTAGGCTAGCAAGGGTAGAATTTTCATATTATAACGAGACCTTTAGCTTGACCAGACATGGCACCACTCAGTTGTTTATTCCTCCTCTCTGGCATGTTGTAGCGATCCAAGTTATCAGATAATTTACTAGTAATAGAAGGCATTATATGTTGTATCCTTCTGATTTTAAATGGTTAAGTCATTTGTGGCATAATATACTGGTTAATGTACCCAATTATTTGCATCATATGTTAAACAGCATGGCAATAGAGTATATAAAGAAAATAAATCTACTTCTTTGTCCCACCATTGTCTAGTTCTTTTGTTAGTCAAGAGAAGTCTGTATTTACAATTTTTTAATGTAACTTAGGAAGAACTCAAGACATGGGACAATATTAATAGTAGGTTGCTAAGGAATGTTCCAAATCCAAGAAAGGATAATGAAGAAGAGACTATGAGAAGAACAAGCACCTAAGAAGGAACTTAAACCCTCTTAGGGGAAACCTCAAAGGTTGATAAGGATAATTTAGATGATTCTTCCTCACCCATACAAAACCCTAGTGTGCATGAAGAAGAGAACTTGGAATAAGAAAATACTAGTGATAGTGAGTCACTTGCTTCACTTGCAACATCACTAGACATGCTTGTGGCCTTTAAAAATATTACCTCATCATCTTCAAAGTATAAATATTCTATAAGGAAGAGAAAATAATTTGTGTCTTCATCTACCTCAAAACAAGAGGGGTCGAGGGTTGAGCTATCATGTGAGAAATGTATGACAAAGAGACATAAAGCTATAGAGGAGTCTCAAAAAATGTCCACTGGAAAAGTAGAGAAGAATTTAGTAGAAGAATGCAAAACTTCAAAACATATAAAACAGTCTAAGCAACAAAAATCAAGGAATAAGGGGACTCAAGAGAAACAAGATTCAAGGAGACGTTCTACCCATCTCAATAAACAAAAAATGTCATCAGAGTAGGAAACCCCAACTAAAGGGACTATACATGTGGATGACATTAATTTTGAGAGGGAATCTATGTTTAGAAATAGAATAAATTGGGGTAGAACTTAACGATGATAGTGAAAAGGAATTAGATCTTGATATTTCTAATGGTCCTAGGTACAAACTAGAAGGAAAAGAAAAAGTAGAGCTACAAGTAGCTCTGGAGAATTTTTTTTTTGGAACAATAATTAGTTGAATACAGAGAAAGAGATATTGGATTGAAGGGAAAGGTGCAAGAACATGAAACATAGTTGACCATATAGCAATATGAAGGTGTTGGATTGCAGAACTTAGCCAACATGTCTATCATGAATTACAAAGGAAAAAATACCCTCTTGTTACAAGCAAGGATAAATCTATACCATTGACTATAGTTACACTCGAGTATGCCTTATGGAAGCAACGATCAAAGTTTGAATGTGTAGTGCCCCTCCTTGATTCATCTTTTTTTTCTTTACATCAGGGGATTATATTGATCTAGCTTAGCCTACTTTATGATGATTTGATGGTATCATGCTATGTACTACCCCTATTTCATGATTGTATTGGATACAAAGATGGATCTATATGTGATGATTTATATGTGCTCATTATTCATGATGGATCATATTTCTTATGGGGTTTTGATAACATTATGATTACGCTAACCCTACTCTATGATTGTGATGTTCGAATTGATGTTACGATGTTTGTGCTTGTCTTCTAGTGTCTTCATGATTAGAGACGATGTCATACCACTCATTGTGAGCATGATATGAAATTGCAATTCTCTATCACTTGCTTGATCATTTATGATGTATATATTTTGTATTGTTTTTCGTGGTGGATGCAAGATTGTAGGTACCAGACATCAACTCCACCTGGTCTCATAGGTCTAAGCGTGTCCTATCCCAATGGAAAGTTGTTAGAGATGGCATGTGTTTCCCTCTCATACTCTAGGCTTAGATGTTCACATTGTCAGTTGTGTGGTGGCATAAGTTATGGTCAGAGTTTTGTGTCGATGTCGACCCTTTTGTCAGGTTGCTCAAGGCGATGTGAGTGTGTATTTGGTATTTAATTGATAATTGGATTAAAGTAATTTATTAATGTTCAAATTAATTTATCCTAGTGTGGCTATTATTTATTTATTTGGCTAATTGATTATTTGATGTTATGCACTGTAACAAAAAACAATACCTTATCAACCCAAAATGCCATTTATTCAACCCAAAAGTCTAGGGAAACTACCAAAAATGCCATTTTGTTTACCAAGGGTGCTAATCTGGAAACCGGGAGTGCTAATCCACTCCAAAGGTGCGGGAAGTGGCAATTTGACTTGTTTGAGTGATTTTTCGGATGTGGTGCATTATCCAAACGTATTTTGGGATGGTATTGAGCTTCTCTAAGTTTTATATGGTGTTATTTGATCTTGCATAATGGTTTTTGTGCTTTGGTAAGAGGTTTTATTCCTTACCGTTGACGAGGTTGCATATGCGTGTATTGCTCCAACAAGAGGGAGAAATTCCTTGTCATTGAGGTATGATTTCCAGAGCTCCAGTGGGATGCGTATTACCTCACTATTGAGGATTATAAATTGTTGTGCAATGAACTTTGAATCATTTTTATTCTTTGGTTCATTATTCACATTGCTTTGGTGAAGGATCTTGCCTTGTATATGGTCATATGTGTCCTAGTATGCTCAATATATTCTCAGTGATGTTATGACTGTATTTATGTAAGTTGTGAGCCTTCATGATGATATTATGATTTTATTTGGATGTATATTTTACCCTAAGGCCTAGGAGCATGATTAGGGAGATTGGGCTTCCATGAGTATGTCGAGGTCACAAGGAATGGACTACTAGGATTCCTTGTGTTGTGGAGCCAGGGTCTAGACCATTTGGATAGCTCATTGGAGGTTATTTGTAATGATCAAGTGATAACATATTAAATTAATCATAGGTGGGTTGGGTAGTAGTAACTCACCTTAATAATAAATGTGTATGTGGTTCCCCATCTAATGGTTGGATTGCTAGTGCAGTCAGAGTGAGGTGGAAGATCTGGTAATCTGATAGACCAAACTCCCTTGATATCCTCAAAGGTTGAGATGGTTCCACATGTGTATCATGGATGTCAGGACGAATTTCTAGGATATCCATTGATAGCATGTGATGACACTCATCCCTACATGTAAGTCATAGTTCCTTAAGTGTTAATTTATTGTGAAGCCTCTGGAGGTCTTATGTTTATAATTGGATTTACCTTAGCCTTGTGATGAAATGTGATTCATTGTTATGGTTGTTTCCTTTTGGTTGTCATGTTAGCTCCCTTAGTTATTAGGTGTCATCCTAGGTCTTGAGTGTGAGTTGGAACCCCATGTCATCTCCTAGCATGAGAGGTGGTTCCTATTTGGTTCCACATGGTCGAGTGGTTTGATGCCTTCTTCCATTGGGATATTATTCATTTGTGTTAGCGTGTATGGATTTGGACTCTAGATGATTCCAATGTATTTGATATGGTGTAATGTATTCATGATGGCAATGTGCATGTAAAGAAGACTATGCACTTGTATCATGTGTTGATATGTAATAGAACTTGATGATGTAAAGCCTATTATTTTGTAATGAATAAGATGATGTAGAATCATATGTTTCATGTTGTATAAATGTTCATTATCTAACAGGAGATTGACATCCTATGTTGGAATAAATAAAGGATTAGTATATGTGTTCTTGTTGCATTTGAGTTCATGAGATGGATGTGTGATATGTAATTCTAAATAGAATCCTATTTTAGGAAGAATTAGTACTTGTTTTTAATATTCGTGTACTAGCATGTATTTCATTACCTAAGATGAATATGATGGTATGATGAAAGAATAAGGATCCAGTCAACAACTGAGAGGGGGGGTGAATCTATAGATAGAAAACTGATATAAACTTTCACCAATCTCAAAATCAACCTCTCAAAGCAAACTCTAAATTGACAAGTTAAACCACTGAACTACAAATGCAATATCACTGCCAAGTTAAACCAATTGAATGTTATAACAGATCAACAGTAAAACAACTTGAAACTCACAAACATCCAAATACTTTACTAACATAAGTAAAACCTGATTTTAGATTGTTGTCGGTTAACATAACATATCAAAGTGGATTTAGTAGTCAAGCACTTCAACCATAGTAAACATAACCACAAAAACATTCACCACTTGACACAATATTTTTGATGTGGAAACCAAAATGGGAAAAACCATGGTGGGGATGAATACCCACAAGTATTCTGAACTCTTTCGAGGTTCACCCTATTAGGAGCCAAGACTATTAAAGCTTTACAAAAAGTCTCGTTAAGAACATATCCTATTAGGGACCACCCGATTAAGGGATTGACTATAATGCCCTATTAGAAGCAATACCCTGTGAGGAGTAACCTTGGTAGAGGATTTCAAATCCAAGCTAATGGACCACCTGGTTAAAGGATTTGAATAACACTAAGCTTGTTAGAGCTTACCCAGTTAGGGGATTTAACTGTTGTAATTGTTAGAAAACAACTGGGGTTTGTTGATTTGTTTGAATAACACTACACTTTCTTGTTCAAATCCTTTTCATGCTCCTATCTACATTTACACAAACTGCAGATACATCATCCGATTTGGCAACCACACTCTCACTCTCAACTTACAAATTTCCAACTCTTCAATAAAATAACTCATCGACCTTATAAACAAAACAATAGGTTGGTAACACAACAAAAACCTAATTCTCTCATAGAGATTACAAACAAGTCAGCTCAAGTATGACCATTAGATTACATAAAAATCTTTGCACATCATTCAAGATAGCCTCGACCGCTCCTTGATCACCGCTTCATCATGCGGTTTGAATTACATGCAATGTACTTTCTCATTCCCAAGATAAAAACCGTTATCTCTACGTGCCAAAAACACTTTGAAACTCTTATCATCCAACATGCATATGTGTCATAATCATTACTGCTCATCATTAGATCATGAACCATTACAACCAATTTCATCAGTTAGGGTTTATCAAATCAACAAGTAGGGTTTACCAGTTGATCTCACCATTACTTAGCAATACCATTTCACTCCACAAAATCACCTACCGGTTATAGTTCCCTTCACTAGCTCTTCCTACCGGTTACAAAACAACATTATAACAACATCATTGCCGATTAATTGACATAAATGACAACATAAAATTTCATTAATGCAATCTTCATGCAAATGCCAACAATCTGCCCCTTTGGCATTGATGGCAATACAAATATCAATACCCTTGATTTCTATGATTCTAAATAGGAATCCTAGTTTACATTTTACCATGTACTCTACTTGTCTTCAACTGGTAGCTAGCTATAAACCTTCTCTCTATCAATCATACAATTCTTCTTCCCCAATAATCACATATTTCTTCTCTCCCTTGGACAACAATGCCAAAGTGAAAGTAAAACATGCAATGTCAAACTTCATTGTCCAACATCAACAACCTGCAACTTGATGCTCCCCTTGTGGAATAACTCTACTCTACACCAATCTTGCTGTAAAATTCTACAAGTAGCTCCAGGACTGATGTACTCTTCATCATGCTCAATTGACCTCATGGAGGGGTACAAACCCTAGCTGACTTCTAAGATACTCAAAATTAGTCTTAGGAAGAGGTTTAGTAAAGATATCTGCAAGCTACTCCTTGGTTGAAACATGCTCCAATATCACATCTTTACTCTGCACTTTTTCCCTCAAGAAATGATACTTCAATTCAATATGCTTGGTTCGTGCATGAAAAACAGGGTTCTTGGAAATATTTATGGTACTAGTATTGTCACATAAGATCTTTACAGGTTCTGTAAACTTCATCTTGAAACCTTCCAAAATGTGCCTCATTTAGATAGCCTGGTTACAATTCATATAAGCTACAACATACTCAGCTTCAGCAGTAGATTGTGATATAAAACTCTGCTTCTTGCTACTCCATGAAACAAGTCTTCCTCCAAGAAAGAATGCTCCATGGGTTGTTCTTTTCCTATCATCAACATTACCTGCCTAGTCTGCATCTGTATACACCTTCAAATTAAAGTTACCTGCATATGGATACCATAATCCATAGTCAATAGTACCTTTCAAATATTTGAATATCCTCTTGGTTGCTATCAAACGTGTTTCCTTTGGATTCTTCTGAAATATAGCAACTAGACCAACTGCATGAGCTATATCCAGTCTATTGTGAACAACATAGTGCAATTTCCCAATCATTGACCAGTACTCCTTTTCATCAACAGATGTGACTTCATCTTCCTTAGACAATGTAAAACTTGTAACCATTGGCATCCCAACTGGTTTACAGTCACTCATACCAAATGTCTTTAATACCTCTTTCACATATTTAGACTGTGTGATGAAAATATTACTCTTCATTTGCTGTATTTGCGAGCCTATGAAATTGTTTATCTATCCCACTAGAGACATTTCAAACTCACTTTTCATTTCATTTGCAAATTCATTGTTCATGTCATCATTGCCTCCAAATATGATATCTTCTACAAACACTTCACTAACCAGTATCTTATCTCCTTCGGATTTGAGATATATATTGATGTCATCACTGGTTCTTTGAAAACCTATCTTCATTAGGTGTGAATGAAGCCTTTCATACCATGCTCTCGGTGCTTGCTTTAACTCATATAGTGCTTTGTGCAATTTGCATACCATGTCTTTTTCATTAGTCAAAGCATAACCATCTGGCTGCTCATTGTATACTTCTTCTTCCAGTATTCCATTCAAAAATGATGACTTCACATCCATCTGATATACTTTGAATCCCTTATATGTTGCAAATGCAAGTAAAGTCCTGACACCTTCTAGTCTAGCAACTGGTGCAAAAGTATCACCATAATCTTCTCCTTCATCTTGTGCATAACCTTTGCAAACCAATCTAGCTTTGTTTCGGACTACTATACCATCTTTAATCAGTTTGTTCCTAAATACCCACTTAGTACCTATCACATTTTTATTCACTGGTCTGGGTACTAGGGTCCATGTATTGTTCTTTTCAATTTGATCAAGCTCCTCCTCCATAGCTTTAATCAAATGATAATCTTCAAATGCTTCCTTCGCATTTCTAGGATCAATAGTGGAGATCATGCAAGAATTCTCTCTAATTCTTCTTCTGGTTAACACTCCAACATCCTTATCTCCAATAATCTAGTCAAGATTGTGATTGAGTCTCACATACCTTGGAATAACATAGTCATTATCTTCAAGTTCTTCTTCATTATCATCATCTTCTTCTAAATCTACATGTTCCGATTGAACTAGTACAACAACATTCACATTACCAGTTTCAACTTTCATCGGTTCTGGTTCCAAAAACAGACTGCAAGGATCTTCATCCTTTTTCTCCAAACTGGTTTCCCCTGAGACTTCAAGATACTCATCCACTTGAACATCAACACTCTCAATGATTCTCTATGTCTAGTTGTTGTAACATTTGTAGGCCTTACTCTTGGTGGAGTAACCAAGAAATATACCTTCATCACTTTTAGCCTCAAACTTACTAACATAGTCACCTCTCTTAATAAAACATTTACTGCCAAATATCTTTAAACAACTAACATTAGGTGATCTAACGTACTAGTATTCATAAGGAGTCCTATCCTTACCTCTCTTTACCAATATTTGGTTCATAGAGTAGATAGTTGTGCTGGCAGCTTCTCTCCAAAAAGTTTTGCTACACCTCCTTGTATCAACATTGTTCTAGCAGCTTCAAAAACTGACCGGTTGTTCCTCTCTACAATACCATTCTATTGTGGTGTCCTCAGTGCAGAAAGTTGTCATTTGATACCATTTTCTTCACAATATCTAGTGAATTCCTCAGAAGTAAACTCACCATCTTGATTAGTGCTTAGACACTTTATCTTCTTACCACTCTTCTTTTCAGCTAAGGCCCTGAATGCCTTGAACTTACTAAATGCTTATGTTTTATCCTTCAAGAATGTGACCCACATCATTCTTGAGAAATCATCAGTGAAGATCATAAAATATCTATCACCTTGAATACTTTTAGTCCTTATTGGTCCACAAATATCTGTATGAACCAAATCTAATAGATGTTCCAGTGAAAAAAGATTTGCTCTTAAAAGTTGAGGATGCCATCTTTCCCAACTGACATTCCTTACATAGAGCATTAACCGGTTTTTCCAACTGATGCAAACCTCTCATTGTCTTCGACTTACTTTAACAATATTAAAAATTATATGACAAGGTCTCCTATTCCAAAGCCAAATATCATCTACTTTAGCAATTAAACAATTGTTGACTTTAGGATTAAGGTGAAATAGGTTACATTTAGTTTGCTTGTCGGTTGCAATCAGTTCACCTTTGCTCCCATAGATTTTGCACATACCATTCTTAAATTTCAATGGATATCCTCTGTCATTGAGTTGAGCAACACTCAAAAGATTGTGCTTTATCCCTTCAACCCAATAGACATCATCTGCATTGCTCTTTCCATTAAGAGAAATAGTTCCCTTACCTTTTACCATGCAAGGTGAGTCATTACCAAATCTCACAACTCTGCCATCAAATTCCTTCAAGGAAATAAATTTGCCCCGGTCACCAGTCATGTGATGTGAACAACCACTATCAATGATCCAATCATCAAAATTATCCATACGAGAAACTAAAGCCTTCTGATCAGATGTCTCTTCTTTAATGGCTACAAAAACAATGTCTTCATTAGCATCACCCTCAAATTCCTCATCAGTGATACCACCATCAACCACAATAAGACAATCTATTTTCCCTTTTCCTTTGTACTTCTTGAACTTTTCTCGCTTGTGCTCTATCACCATTAGGATAGTTAGCTGCAATGTGTCCAATCTTGTTGCATGCAAAACATTTCAAAGGTAATTTACCTTTGTACTTACAGGTACCTCCGGGAAACCGCTTGGCCAACAATGCTTCAAGCTCAACCAAACTGTCTTCATCATCAACTTCTCTGATGGGCTAGATTCATAACTGTGACTAACATCTCTACTTTTCCTCATAGATGGGTTAGAAACTGAAGCTCTAAATGTAGATTCAGATTTCTGAACACTACCATCATAATCATTTAATTCAAAAGCAGTAAGCTTACCAATGATGGAGTCAAGGGTTACCTTAGTTTTGTCAATTGACTTTAGCTCCTTAATGGTTGCAACTCAGATAGAGTAGATTGGTAGAAGGCTTCTCAACACCTTGCTAACCACTATGGTATCTTCCATTTTACCACCAACACTCTTTATCTCACCAACTATCTCTTTTATCCTTTGACCATACCGTTGGATATTCTCACCTTCAATCATTCGCATGGCATCAAATTTTCCTCTTGTACTCTCTTCTTTGGAAATCTTCACATGTTCATCACCTATATAAATATCTTCAAGTTTCTTCCATACCTCATATGCAGTCTCCAGACCATAGACATCAACATACTCTGCATCAGACAAATAACTATAATAGCCTGCAGTGCTTGATTATTTTCTTGTTTCTCTTTCTTTTAATCATCAATCATAATCCCACTAGATGCAACATATTGAGTACCAACATGTTCCCAATATTGATTTCCTAGACTCTTAATATAATTTTTCATTCTATCACTCCATATTCTGTAGTTCTCTCTATTAAACTTCAGACCTTTCCTCTTCATCATGTTCTACAAGATCTTTACCTCAAGATGTTAGGCTTAGACCTTAGAGGACTTAAGAAGCCATGATACCAATTGATCGTATGATGAAAGAAGAAGAATCTGGTCAACTATTGAGAGGGGGGGGGTGAATCAGTAGATATAAAACTGATGTAAACTTTCACCAATCGCAGAATCAACCTCTCAAAACAAACTCTAAACTGACAAGTTAAACCATTGAACTACAAATACAATATCACTGTCAAGTTAAACCGGTTGATTTTTATAACAGATTAACAATAAAACAACTTGGAACTCACAAATATCCAAATACTTTACTGACATAAGTAAAACCTCATTTCAGATTGTTGTCGGTTAACATAACATATCAAAGTGGATTTAGCAGTTAAGCAATTCAACCATAGTAAACATAACCACAAAAACATTCACCACTTGACACAATATTTTTGATGTGGAAACCCAAATGGGAAAAACCAAGGTGGGGATGAATACCCACAAGTATTCTGAACTCTTTTGAAGTTTGTCCTGTTAGGAGCCAAGCCTGTTAAAACTTTACAAAAAGCCTTGTTAAGAACAAATCCTATTAGGGACCACTCGGTTAAGGGATTGAATATAATGTCCTATTAGAAGCAATACCCTGTGAGGAGTAACCTCGGTAGAGGATTTGAAATCCAAGCTAATGGACCACCTGGTTAGAGGAGTTGAATAACACTAAGCTTGTTAGAGCTTACTCGATTAGGGGATTTAACTGTTGTAATTGTTAGAAAACAACAGGGGTTTTTTGATCTATTTGAATAACACTACATTTGCTTGTTCAGATCCTTTTCATGCTCCTATTTGCCTTTACACAAACTGCAGATACATCATCCAGTTCAGCAACCACACTCTTACTATCAACTTACAAATTGCCAACTCTTCAACAAAACAACTCATCGACCTTATAAACAAAACAATAGGTCGGTAACACAATAAAAACCTAATTCTCTCATAGAGATTACAAACAAGTCGGTTCAAGTATGACCGTTAGATTACATAACAATCTCTACACATCATTCAAGATAGCCTCGACCGCTCCTTCATCACCGCTTCATCGAACTCTGTAACTCATCACATAGTTTACATTACATGCAATGTACTTGCTCATTCTCAAGATAAAAATTGTTATCTCTACGCACCAAAAACACTTTGAAACTCTTCTCATCCAACATGCATTCGTGTCATAATCATTACCACTCATCATCAAATCATAAACCAATACAACCAATTTCATCGGTGAGGGTTTATCATATCAACATGTAGGGTTTATCAGTTGATCTCGCCATTACTTAGCAATACCAGTTCACTCCACAAACTCACATACCAGTTATAGTTCCCTTCACTAGCTCTTCCTACCAGTTACAAAACAACATTATAACATCATCATTACCAGTTAATTGACATCAATGAAAATATAACATTTGATTAATGCAATCTTCATGCAAATGCCAATAGAATAATGATGGAATATTATGGGAATTAGGAACACTTGGTTTGGTGCCCTAAAATGAACTAAAAGGATAATGGGTTATGTTAGATTAAGCATTGAAAGCTAATGGTTCTCATGATAAGGAAGATGGTAACTAATTGGGAAGAATGTAATTGTTGTAATAGATGCTAATGGTTGCTTGATGTGGATGTGTTACATGTTGTTGATAGTAAGTAATGTCATTGGAGTACCCCAGGGAAAGTGTAAATGGATATATGTATTTTTTGATATGTTTGTGGTTATGATTTTATTTCATCTTGCGTTATAGGATGTTATGGATATGGCTATGTTCATGATGTTTTATGCACATATGTGAAGTTAGACTAAGATCTTATGTAGTGATGGTTTACTATGTTGTGTTAGTAGATATGTTTAAAAAAATATATATCTTCATTTGTTAGTTAGTTTAGTTGTTTTCTCTAGGGTATTTTGGCGGGCATTACATCTGGTATCAGAGCTTGTGTTACAAACATTGGGATCTATGGTTAAGGTTATTGCTCTTAATTTTGTGTGGTATGCTATGATGTTCTTTGTAATCCGAGTTGTTCTTTGAGTTTTGTGTTTTAAAATGGACATTGAAATCTTGGATTTTTTAGATGTTTATGCGTTGTGTTCTCTCTCTAACCCTCTCTAGAAATCATAATCATGTATATCCTCTTAACTAATGCTATGCTTATAGGATTAATTTTTTATGTTGGAATAATACAATAACTTCCTTATGAATAGAAGATCAAGTGTTTTTGTATTGCATGTATAATAATTATGATGTGTAATTGGAGAACTTGTATGAGACACTTTATCCTTTTCTAGTATATGATCTTTTTCATTAAAAATAGTTGTTTAGACTTTCGTAAGAGATTGCATTGCATTAAAGATAATAAAGGAATATGGTTATGTAAATAAATTTATGGTCTTAATTGTCTGATGTGCACTCTCTAACACATCAAGGGCATTGTACCCTTGGAGGCTGCGTAGCGGTTATTCCCTTTGGTGTGACTGATAATGGTCACCTCATGATGTAGATTTGGATGAGTTGGCTATGTTGCCTTGATTTATTTGGTGATTGAATGAAGTATCATTGGAGTTAATTTGATTTTTGGATTTATGTAATTCTTCTTTCATTTATTTTTGTTCTATTTGGTGGCACTTGTCATGCTTTATTTCTTTTTTATTACATCGACAATTTTTCGTGATTTAATGTTGAATATGATTATCCTTTCTTTTTGGACTTTCTGTTTTGTTGTTGATGTCTATAGTGGTCATTTTGAATGTTGAGTATTGTGGGCCCTCATTTTGTGTTAAGTGTAGTCTCTATCATGTTCACTTCGAACCTCTGATAGTGTGTGCAAGGGAGGACACCACGGAGAAGTGCACTAGACATAGAAAACAATTAGATAATGCTGATATTAGTTGAGTAAATGAAATATGTTAATAGGGTGTAATGTACTAGTAAATTTCTAGATTTTATGAAATGTTAGATAGAAGTGAATTTCGATTTGAGAAATTTGTAATATATTAAATAGTTAAATACAAAAGAACTATAGATTTCATATCTTCATTGAGTGTTTCTATACATATGTCATTTATGGATTAGAGTTCCTTGAATGATCTAATTGGATCAAGATGTGTGAATGCATGTACTAGAGTAGCGTAGCAAAAGTGTGGCAGTGAATGAGTGGTTTGAATACTGTAAACCTTGTTTTCCTTGAGGCTATAGGATCTAAATTTCTAGAAATTGTCTAATTCTTTTGATCATTATTCAGTCTTGAAGGAAGTTTATTCAAATTTTCCTCATATATGTGTATTACATGTGGCTTCTTAAATAATGTAATGATGTGCCTATGTGCAAAGTGTTGTGTAAAATGTATATTTATCTTCTTAATTGCATGCAACTATATGTTATAAGAGTGTTTTCATGCTTGAATGATGCAAATTATTGTGATTTTTGCTCATAAATGCTAACTTGATGATGAAAATTATAGTTTTTGTCTTGTAAAATGTGGTTAAATTTAGTTATCTTAAAGATATTTTAATGATTTAGCATGCTTATTGAGTTTAATAACTTGTTTCATCTCTTATGTAATGTATTCACTTGAATGATTGAAGCTTAGTAAGGAAACTTTTATTGTCATTATCTGATTTTGAACTAGAAAATGATTGAATTAAGAAAGTTTTGGATTAATGCGAACATGTTTTCAACTTAACCTTTGCAACTTCCAGGAGTAAGTCAAGCCCAAGGGGGGTAGGATGTAGTGCCCCTTCTTGATTCATCTTGTCTTTCTATACATAAGGGGATTATATTGATCTAGCTTAGCCTACTTTATAATGATTTGATGGTATCATGCTATGTACTACCCCTATTTCATGATTGTATTAGATACAAAGATGGATCTATATGATGATTTACATTTTCTCATTATTCATGATGGATCATATTTCTTATGGGATTTTGATGACATTATGATTACGCTAACCCTACTCTATGATTGTGATGTTTGAATTGATGTTACAATGTTTGTGATTGTCTTCTAGTGTCTTCATGATTAGAGACGATGTCATACCACTCATTGCAAGCATGACATGACATTGTGATTCTCTATCACTTGCTTGATCATTTATGGTGTATATATCATGTATATATGTTTTATTGTGTTTAGTGGTGGATACAGGATTGTAGGTACTAGACATCGACTCCACTTGGTCTCATAGGTCTAAGCATGTCCTATCCCAATGGCAAGTTATCAGAGATGGCATGTGTTTCCCTCTCATACTCTAGGCTTAGATGTTCACCTTGTCAGTTGTGTTGTGGTGTAAGTTATGGTCAAAGTCTTGTGTTGATGTTGACCCTTTTGTCAGGTTGCTCATGGCAACGTGAGTGTGTATTTGTTATTTAATTGATAATTGGATTAAAGTAATTTATTAATGTTCAAATTATTTTATCCTAGTGCAGCTATTATTTATTTATTTGGCTAATTGATTATTTGATGTTTATTTATTGATAAAGATTTAGTATTTATTTATTGGAGATTAATGTAATTAATTTATTGATTTGATTTGATTTAATGCTAATTGAGTTGTATTAATTGTTTATTGTTTATTATGTATATATTTGATTTAGTAATTATTTAATGTTTTATTATTGATATGCTTTTATATTTATTTATTAATTAGTTTTTATTTATACAAGTTCTTTATTTATTATTTATTTGTTAGTGGGATTTGATTTATTATTATTATTATCCTATTTATATTTGTATTGCTACACTAATATTATTTGCATAATCAGATATAATATAAAGTTACCTGCCCCTTGTTTCTATTGGTTGATTTTGAATGGGAAGGTAAATAATATTATTAAATAATAGTCTAAAGATTGAACCCAACAAACCTTAGAAGATTTGAGTAATATCTCAGCTGGCAGCCCTTTTGAAACATCCATTTCAACCAGAATGTGGGAAAGGTGGAGTGAAAAATATCAGATGATTCATCATCCAACATAAAAAAATCTCCAAGGGCATCACCCACTTCCTCTAAAAGAGGATCAACCCATAAATGAAGGGAGAGATTAGGAATTTGAACCCAAATCGAGATCTTGTTAAACATTTCATAAGAACGGTTGAAATCAGAGTGCCAAGCCTTAATCATCAACAAATATCTGTCCTCCCAGCTAAAATAATGATCCAATAATATTTTATTTCTATTTGGAGCAATTATAGAGAGTGTTTGTGACTGTCACTGGATGATTATTCTTTTTGTGAGTATGTAATTCCTTATTCTTGTGTTTACCTTATGATTCTTTGATCTCTCGTACATTTTGGGAGTGATTTTGGGTCATTTATGAGCTCCTGTATAGACCTAGGCAAGTGCCCCTTCATCATTTGTCAGTTTTCCTTGATTTTATGCACTGTAACAAAAAAAAGTTACCTTATCAACCCAAAATGCCATTTCTTCAACCCAAAACACTAGGGAAACTACCAAAAATGCCATTTTTGTGTACCAAGGGCACTAATCTAGAAACCAAGAGCGCTAATCTGCTCCAGAGGTGCAGGAAGTGGCAATTTGACTTGTTTGAGTGGTTTTATGGATGTGATGCATTACCCAGAGGTATTTTTGGATGGTATTGAGATTCTTTGAGTTGTCTATGGTTTTATTTGATCTTGTATAATGTTTTTTGTGCTCCAGTAAGCGGTTGTGTGCCTTACCGTTGAGGAGGTTGCATATGTGTGTATTGCTCCAGCTAGAGGGAGAAATTCCTTGTTGTTGAGGTATGATTTTCAGAGCTTCGGTGGGATTTTTATTACCTCACTGTTGAGGATTAGAAATGGTTGTGGAATGACCTTTGAATCATGTTTATGCTTCGGTTCATTATTCGCATTTTTTTGGTGAAGACTCTTGCCTTGTATATAGCCATATGTGCCCTAGTATGCTCAGTGATGTTATGATTGTATTTATGTTAGTTGTGACCCTTCATAATGATGTTATGATGTTTTTTGTATGTATATTTTACCCTAAGTCCTAGGAACATGGTTAGGGAGAGTGAGCTTCCATGAGTCTATCGAGGTCATGAGGAATGGATTGCTAGGATTCCTTGTGTTGTGGACCCAGGGTCTAGACCGTTTGGATAGGTAATTGGAGGTTATTTGTAATGATCAAGTGATAATGTAATAAATTAATCATAGGTGGGTTGGGTAGTTGTAACTCATCTTAATAAGATAATAAATGTGCATGTGGTTTCTCTTCTCATGGTTTGATTACTAGTGCAGTCGGAGTGAGGTGGCAAATCTGGTAACTAGATAGACCAAACTCCCTTGATTTCCTAAAAGGTTGAGACAGTTCTGCATGTGCATCATGGATGTCGGGATGGAGTTATAGGATATCCATTGATAGCATGTGATGACACTTATCCCTACATGTAAGTCCTAGTTCTTTAAGCATTAATTTGTTTTGAAGCCTCTGGAGGTCTTATGTTTATAAGGATTTACCTTAGCATTGTGATGAGATGTGATTCATTATTATTATGGTTTTCGCCTTATGGTTGTCATGTCATCTCCCTTGGTTGTTAGGTGTCAGCCTAGGTCTTGAGTGTGAGTTGGAACCCCATGTCATATCCTAGCACGGGGGGTGGTTCCTATTTAGTTCCACATGGTCGAGTGATTTGATGCCTTCTTCCATTGGGATATTTTTCATTTATGTTAGTGTACATGGCTTTGGACTATGATTCCTCATTATGCGAAAGGAATTTCAACTGATTTCTATGTATTTGAGATGGTGTAACGTATTCATGATGGCAATGTGTATATAAAGAAGACTATGTGCTTGTATCATGTATTGATATGTAATAGAACTTGATGATGTAGAGCCTGTTATCTTGTAATGAATAAGATGATGTATAATCATATGTTTCATGTTGTTTAAATGTTCATTATGTAATAGGAGATTGAGATCCTATGTTGGAATAAAGAAAGGATTAGTATATATGTGTTCTTGTTTCATTTGAGTTCATGAGATAGATATGTGATATGTAATTCTAAATAGAATCTTATTTTAGGAAGGATTAGTACTTGTTGTTAAAATTATTGTGAATAATGATGAAACATTATGGGAATTAGGAACACTTGGTTTGGTGCCCTAAAATGAACTAAAAGGATAATGGGTTATGTCAGATTAAGCATTGAAAGATAATGATTCTCATGATAAGGAAGATGGTAACTAATTAGGAACAATGCAATTTTTGTAATAGATGTTAATGGCTTCTTGATATGGATGTGTTACGTGTCGTTGATAGTAAGTAATGATGTTGGAGTACCCTAGGCAAAGTGTAAATGGATATATGTTTGTTTTGAGATGTTTGTGGTTATGATGTTATTTTCGCTTGCGTTATAAGATGTTATAGATATGGCTATGTTCATGTTGTTTTATGCACATATGTGAAGTTAGACTAAGATCTTATGTAGTGATGGTTTACTATGTTGTGTTAGTAGATATTTTAAAAAAATAATTATCTCCATTTGTTACTTAGTTTAGTTATTTTCTCTAGGGTATTTTGGCAGGTATTACGAAATGACATAAAACACAATAGAAAAAGGAAACATAGTTGCTCTAGGAAAGGCATGAGGCAGAGTTAGAAGAGAAAATGCAGAGGTTGTTGCCCTCTTTCTCAAGTGTATGCCTTATATTTATAAGAGAATTCTATATTTTTAAATTAGTCAATTATTAAATAATTTACCATTCTCTATTGTATCACCACTTTCATTTTTTGTTGCTTATTCCACAATTGATTCAGACACACAAGACCAAATGTTTGAGTTTCATTTGTGCAATATGGTTGCTCCCTACAATACTACATGGAATCCCTTATACTATGTGGGAGACCTACAGCTCAGAGTGCTCACATCCTATCTTAGGAATGAACAAGAGCGAGGGGAAATATATCATCAGTATCAAGAATGGGAAAAAACACATCCATCGAACAAAAGGGTTGATTGTGAAGAACCAAATTAAACAACAGTGGAATGCTTTATAATGGTTAACAGGTAAGAAGTGATAGAAAAACTCAATGAGCTTAAGAGATAGGATTATCAAAGGTTCAAAACATTTGTGCATGGGATAGAAAAAGAAAATACTTTTGGTACATTGTAAGCACAAATGGATGGAACTGACTCAAGAACCTAGAAGGAGAGAACCTTGTTCCCTATACAATTTCATCACCCTAGAAATCAGAGCTAAAAGATACGTGAGATATATAGAGGATAGAGGAATAGCATGGTCGCCACTCAAGTTCCATCCTCCACTCCTTCTTTACTCAATGCCACACTAGACATGAATCAAATGAACAATACAAAAAGAGGCGTAAGATCACTGATGACAGAGGCGTCTACTCAAATCAGGCTTATGGAGTGACTTGACGATAGATTATACACTAGATGTTCTATAACTTAATCTTAGGGAATGGTTTGCTTGAGGACAAGAAAAGGGTAAAGTTGGGGGTGTGATGAGACCTGTTAATGTCTTAAGTTCACTTGTTTTCCTACTACTTTAATAGACTTTTACTATATTATCATCATTGGTGAACTCACAATATTGGTTCCCACTTTTTGACCAACTTTGTCACTTAGATGAACATTTTTTAAAAAATCTTCACTTTCTGACACCTATAACTTTTAAACTGTTAAGAATTTGAAGATGATGTAAACTAATGATTTGTAACATCTTGTTTGCAGATTGTAAATTATTATTTTTTGAATAAAATTTTATTGATTATTTCATCTCCCTCAAAAAATAGTTTTTTTTATAGCAAACAACATTTTTTAAGAGTGATGTTCATCCCAAAACACATTACCTTTTTTCTATAAATGATAAAAACTTAATTCTTTTGAATTTTAGTTTGTAACATCAATACCCAGGGCATGTAGTTGGTTTGATAGTGATATGTTGAATATTTTGCATTTTATTAATATTTGAAGTTGGACTAATTATAATTTAGATTTAGGTGTATGTTTGAACACATAACATGTTCTATATATATCAAAATTCATTTTATTTTTTTTGTGAGAAGACATCAATACCTAGTGCATAAATATTTTTCATATATTTTTTGAATTAGTTTACTATTTTTCCCAATGCATTGAACAAAGAAGTTCATATTCAGTGAAAAACCTACTTTCATAAGAAAAAATATATTAATGAAATTAAATATATTAAAAATTATACTATTTGGAATGCTTATAATAAGGACTAAATACTTAAAAAAACAAAACTTCTAAATGAATTCATTTGACCCCCCAAAAGCTAATGTAAAATTGGTTTTTTATCAACATTTTTATAGATGCAAAGGAGACTCCATTGCAAGTATGATTTAGAAGTAGAGAGGTTCTATCCAAGAAATTTTGATCTAACTCTCTTCAATTATTTACTTCAAATGGGACCTCTTAAAGCTTAAATAATTATACTTTCTAAAAAATGTATGATTTCAACAAAAATCAGGATGTATCAAAAAGTGGGAACCAACATTGTGAGTTCACCCTCATACTTTTACTAGATAACATTAAGGAATTTAGATCGGAGATAGAGAATACAATAGTCTGGTAATATGTAGTGAGGATAGAATTTAATAAGATCACTGCAATGAATATGTTTTACCTCCGATGTGTGTATATATATATATATAACTCTAACTATTAATTTTCTATGATAATATCAATAGCTTGCTGGTTCGTGAAACTGCCACAGTTATCGGTTTTAGTTCATAGCAAGTGTCGATGCCTATAAATAAAAGGATGAAGAGTCATGTCCACCTAGGGGAATGACTTCTATGTGGCTTATGTCACGCAAAGTCATGACCCTTCGTTCAATGTCGTTATATATTACTTGCTTCAATCCGAATGAAGCTATATCCTTAACACTCCCTCTTAGCAAAAGAGGATTGAATTTCATAATTAAGTTTTAAGGAACAACATTTTAGATATACAAATTCAATTGACATGATCATTCACTCAGTGACACTTACTAGTGAAATACTTCATATCTCATAGAGATATGGATTATCTGATATCCAGCACTCTGGGACAACAACTACTTGGAGTCTTATTAGATTACAACCTTGATTCTAGTGACAATTGTAACATTGTCATTATCACAGGTGAAATAATTTTAGTATCATGATATCAAGCACATTCCGAGACAACAAACTAATGTAGTCAATCATGATATGATTGTTATCATAATTTCAGACATATTTCATAACAATCATTTAATGATAACAATTCAATAACTCATCATAGAAAATTTAGTATCAAGATTTTTGAAACATTCCTGGACAACAACTTAATGTAGTCAATCTTGATAATAGATCAAGCTATTATGAAATTCATCGCCCTACAATAGAAATCTTACTCTTACATCACATGAAAGATTGTCACCTTCCGTGACATAACACATACATGCAATATTACATTCAAGATATTCATGAATATATCAATTACATATGATTAAGATTAATATCATAAATTTCCATTATAATTTAGTCATACCAAGTTTACCTCTAAAGTACTCCACTTTCAACTTTGCAAGAGGTTTGGTGAATATGTCGACACTTTTCTCTTCAGTGCTGATGTAGGTCAATTTGATGGCATCTCGGTCTACCATATCTCTTATGTAATGGTATGGGATTTCTATATGCTTGGATCGATTATGAAAAACTTGATTTATAGAAAGTTTGATGCAGCTTTGATTATCACATTGAATCACAGTGGGGTTTAGGGGCTTCCCAAATAGTCCAACTAGCAATTTCCTTAACCATACTGCCTCACGTGCTCTCATGGAGGAAGCCATATATTCGGCTTCAATGGAACTCTGAGCAAATGTTGACTGTTTTCTGCTAAACCAAGATATCATAGCTGATCCAAGACTAAAGGAACACCCCATTGTACTTTTACGATCAATGGAACTTCCTGCCTAGTCGGAATCAGAATACCCTTGGAGTTGTATCTCAACATTTTTATACTTTAGGCCAAGTCCAATAGTGCCACACAAGTATCTCATAATATGTTTAGCAACCATTAGGTGAATCTTCTTAGGTTTGCATATGAAATGACTTAACACATTGGTAGCATAACAAATATTAGGGCGAGTGTTTACCAGGTACATAAGAGATCCAATAATTTGTCTATAGTATGTAGGATATGTAGGTTCTAAATTTGCTGCTTCACTTTTGAGCTTATGAAGATTTGTTTCCATTGGAATTAATAGAGGCTTACAATCTATCATACCAAATCCAGTCAGGATATCAATGGTTTATTTTCTTTGATATAGGAAAATATAATTCTCTTTTTGCCATACTTCTAGGCCTTGAAAATAGTGCAGTAGACCTAGATCCTTCATATCGAATTCAGCCACAAGATCTTGTTTGCATTTTGCAATGAGGTGATCTTCTCCTATTATCAACAAGTCATCAACATAGAGAACAAGTATTAACATGTCACCATCTGATATTTTGAAGTATATGTTAGAGTCTGCTTCATTTTTGGAATATCCTAGTTTGGAGAGATAATTATCTATCCTTTCGTACCATGCCCTGGGAGCTTGCTTAAGGCCGTAGAGAGATTTTTTTATTCTACACACATAGAGATTTCTATCATGTGTAGCAAATATTTCAGGTTGTTCTATATATACTTCTTCCTCAATAACACCATTCAAAAATGCGGTCTTCACATCCATTTGGTGTATCTTCCACCCTTTGGAAGCTGCAATCACAATGATGGTTCTTACAGAAGTATATCAGGCAACTGGAGCAAATGTCTCTTCGTAATCAATTCCAACCTTTTGAGAGAACCCCCTGGCAACGAATTTGGCTTTGTGTTTTTCAATACTACCATCTGGTGCATATTTGATTTTGAATAACCACTTTGATGAGACAACTGATTTGTCTTTTGGTCTAGGTACAATGTCCCAGACATTATTTTTTAAGATAGATTGGTATTCCTCAATCCTTGCATCTTTCCAAGCTTGACATGTTAAAGCCTCTTCAACATTTGATGATTCAGATTTTGTAAGTTCGGTCATGAGTGCAACATAGCATGATTGACTTCTTGTTTTCTTATTCTCTTTGAATATTACATCAGGTTCCACATTATTTTCTTCAATCATCTTTCTTTCCCATAGTGGTCTTTTCTTGTTGTTAGGATTTTAAGCATTCTCAAAATTAGGTGATTGAAGTTCATGATTTTCTATGCTATTCTCCCTTTGATTTTCAATTGTAGGATTTTCATCTGATTCTTTGGTTAGATCATCTTCTACACTTAGAGATAGTTTATAAGCAACATCTTCTTCAAATTTGACACCTCTACTGATTTCAATAGATCTTCATCCTGGAATATAGACTCTGTATCCTTCAGTGGTTTCACTATAGCCAACAAATATGCCTTTCTTCTTGGAGGGTTCTAGTTTGGTTCTCTTTTCTTTAGGAACGGGAATATACACGTGGCAACCAAAGATTCTTAGATGGCTTGAATCTGGTTTTATTCTTGTAAAGGCTTCTTTAGGTGTTATATTCTCTAGGATTGAATGAGGGCATTTGTTTTGAATGTACACAACTGTATTTGAGGCTTCAGCCCAAAATGAGATGTATATTTTGATCATGCATCAAGGCTTTATCAGCTTTGATGATGGTTCTGTTTTTCCTTTCTGCAAATCCATTTTGTTGAGGATTATAAGGTACAGTACACTCCCTCTTAATCCCAATAGAAATGCATTATTATTTAAAAATTATCAAAGATATATTCACCCCCATTATCTGATCTTAGAGTCTTTATTTTCTTCCCAGTTTGATTTTCCACTAGGGCCTTAAATTCTTTAAATTTCAATAACACTTCATTTAATTCTTTGAGTTTTATGAAATAGATCCAAGTTTTCCTAGAGTAATCATCAATAAATATCACGTAATACAAGAATCCCGCTAGTGATAGTAATGGCATTGGACCACACAAATCAGTGTGGACAAGTTCTAGTACAACTTTTGATTTGTGTTCACTTGAGGGAAAGGACCCTTTTGAATTCTTCCCTAGAGCACATCCTTTATAAGTTCCAACATGATCAGATTTTTGATTGGGTAATCATGTGGTAATTTTTCCTATAGAAGGTAGGGCACTAAATCGAAGATGTCTTAATCTTCTATGCCAAATTTCATTAGAGTTTGATACTTCATGATTTAGTGCTTTTTTTTAAGTATTACATAATTTATATAAACTACCATCTCTAGATCCTATAGGAATAACAGTCTTTATGTTAGAGTTTTTAGGCCAAAGTAGAACTTTATCTTCATGGAAGGTGACACGATATCCTTGATCAGCAAGTCCTGAAATAAAGACCAAATTCCTTTTGATACTTGGTACAAAGAGAACATCTTTCAATTGTAATGTAACTCATGTTCTTAATTGAATTGAGCAGGTCCCAATTCCTTTCACTGGATAGGTAGAATTGTCTCCTATTGTAACTTCTTCAGTTGAGTGGCCTTCAAAGGTTTTGAATTGATCTCTAAAACCGGTTATGTGTCGAGATGCTCCACTGTCGATTATCCACATATGTTTGTTTGAGTTTAGTTCACTTGATAAGGCTAAGAAAAATAGAGGATTCTCTACTTCCTTGACTTCAGCTATGGTTGCTTGAGCTTTCTTTCTTTCTGGGCAGAACCCGTGAGTGTGTCCAAATTTATCACACTTGTAGCATTAAATCTTGGAGAAGTCTTTGCTTTTGTGAGTGTTTCCTCTCTTCTGTTTGAATTTCCTTTTCTTCCCTTTGTTGCTTGTGTTAGCATGTAGTGCTTGAATTTATCCCCCTTTATTGGACCCAATCCTCTTGTGATTAGTCGAGATTCTTCTTGATTACAATCATTCTTGAGTTGATTGAATTTTGGTAGTGTCGGACGAGCACTAATGCCTTGAATAAAGGATTCCCAACTGGATGGTAATCCCTTAAGTGCTATTAGAGATAGCTCCACATCATCTATATTATTCCCAATAGTTGACAATTGGTCTTTTAATTCTGAAATCCTCATGAAATAGGATGTGATTGTTTTCCTTTGTTCATGTAGATATGCATTAATTGTTGTTTTAAAGTGAGCAATCTTCTTGCATTATTTATTTCATATGAGTTTTGAATGGTCTTGAACATATCATAAGTTGTAGTTAGTTTTGAGATGATTGGGAGAATGTGATCTTTAACAACATCAATTATGATTTTCTTAGCCTTGTTGTTGTGTCTTTTCTAGGTTGTTTTTTGTGGCTCGTCTTCGGGCGTCTTAGTATCTTCTTCTATGTATGCATCTAGTTTGAGTTCTTGAAGAATTATTGTTATTCAAATTCTCCATGAGATGAAGTTGGATGCACCTTCGAGTCTATCCTCCACTCTAACACTGTTCACCATGATTGTTTTTCCTTTGATTCTGAGTGCAAGTCTGAATTTTCTTTAGAAAAGAGATGTCACTATTTTATTATTTCTCTACCAACGTAGCTCTGATACCATGTTAAGGAATTTAGATCAGAGATAGAGAATACAATAGTCTAGTAATATGTAGTGAGGATAGACTTTAATAAGATCACTGCAATGAATATGTTTTACCTCCGATGTGTATATATATATAACTGACTATTAATCTTCTATGATAATATCGACAGCTTGTTGGTTTGTGAAACTGCCACGGTTATTGGTTTTAGTTCACAACAAGTGTCGATGCCTATAAATAAAAGGATGAAGAGTCATGTCCATGAAGGGGCATGACTTCTATGTGGCTTATGCCACGTAGAGTCATGACCCTACGAGGACATGACCCTTCTTTCAATGTCGTTATATATTACTTGCTTCAATTTGAATGAAGCTATATCCTTAACAGATAAAGCATCATGGAGACCAATGAATTTTGGTATCATTAATATTGAATTAATGAAGCAACCATATTCCTAATTCTGTGTTACTGCTTAATAAAAGAGTTTGTTCTAAAACAAACTCATGTAGTGTTAATATATTATTCCTATTTTTTCTCTTAGAATAAATTACCTTAGTGTTAGGGAGAAGCGACATTTGGTTAAAGTTAGTTGGAAGAAGTTAATGGGATACATTCTCTGAATGCTTTAAATAGGGAAAGTGTCATTCCAATTAGAATATTCTCTTGTTGTAAGAAATCAATCTACTTGTGTACTTATCAGTTGGATATACAATGTAGATAATATAGATTGTGTTTATTGCTAGGTCTTCTATGTAATCATTATCTGGTTTTTCTATGTATGAGTTAATAATGATGAAAATATTATTGTTTTGTAAGTTAAAGAGTATTGTTACTTCCCATGAAGATTACATTCCTCAAGCAAGGGCCACTTGAAGTAATGTGAGCCTCATTTCTTCTTTTTGTTAATTAGTTTCCTGAATGTAGTAGATAGTTATTAATTTCTAGTTGCTATTTCATGTTTAATAATATTGTTGTAGTTAAGAGTCCTAGTTGCAACCAACTTCTAATTTGTTCAGTTGTATTGATGGATGTATCGACAACCACTACGGAGTTACTTGTAGCAACTATCATCTTAGATAGTTTCGCATTTCAATATTGTTTATATTTTTAGTAGATTAGTACATTCGTTTTACACAATGATAGAAAACTTAGGAATCCTTTCTACAGATGCAGTGCTAGTGCCATCTTTGAATATACATCCTTGGTTGATAATTAAATGAGCCTTCATTTAGGACATAGGGTTACCCCATTAAATACCTCAATCAGATCACGTGCATGGCAAAATGCACTAACTCAATGGATATAGTGGCGACCAGTCAAATCAAAATGATAGGTAAGATGATCAATTGATATGATATAATATACAAATGAGCTTGCTTAATAAATAGGCAAGAGATGATAGAGTAGTTACAACTACCCTTGATACAAAATTAAATGCATAATGCTAAATCATCTCTATATAGAATGACAACTAAGTTGACTAACATGAACAATATTCAATGATTGTTTCATGTGACAACTAAGCTATCCTAAGTAAACTTAGCATGCATGAATAGGTGTTAACTAAGAACTAGTTAGGAAATGTCCTTACTTACAACAACAAATTCTTACAATGCTCTCCAAGTTCATAATATCTACCTCAACTATCATTACTTATATGGAAAAGTCTTATTTTGGCCCCCAATCATAGCAACATGATGTTGAGTAGCATATTTGTGTGTAGGTCCCTACATTTCTAAGAGTGGAGGCTCATTCAAAACTGCCCATTTTCTTCTTGTCCACTTGAAAATAAATGAATCAAAGAAATTCAACCATAAGCATGTGTTCATTAAAATAGATTATATATTTGTAGTTGGATTGAAGCTCAACAACTTCTTACTAACCTACTAACTAACTTGATAGGTAATTGAAATTGCTATTTAACAAAAAATCAACTAATCATATGACATAATAAGGTATTTATAATAAGACAAAAATGTAGACAACGGATGTCCTTCATCATCATTAACCTCTGAAGGCTCATAGAGTAGATCTGCATTGAATGATCTCACCATTATGCCTCTTGAAGAAGGATTTTGCTTCACCTTGTCATCACAAACAAGGAACAATCGATTTGATCCACCAAAATTACAAAGAAAAAATGTGATTAGTATTTCAACTTGATCAACCTTAATTATAGACACTTTAGAAAGTCATAGTTTGATAAAATGATAAAATCACTTTAAACATATGTAAGTCTAAGATGTTTTAAAATTGGAATGCTATGATAGCTATAAACTTAACTTCAGATTATGAAAACAGTTCTCATTGACGACGATGTTAGCATAGCCAACAACAAGAGATCAAATCATGAATCCCCTCTCTTTAAAAGAGAACAAAAGTAAGTGCCAAGGTTTTAGAAAGCTAGGTCATAGCCATGCAGGATAGATCAATAGGACCAAATTTGTTGTAAACAAGGGAGCCTATTGGTATTACCGTTGAAAGTAAAACAAAGTCTCCCACTAATTCACAATCTTCTCTTTTTTTGAATTTTTAAAATATAAATATGAAAACTTCAATATATTCTAATTATTCTACGCTACTCAAGATTGTAAACAAAATTGTAAAAGATGAGGTTAGGGAAATCAAGTTTGGAAATAATCATCTAATCAGACAATGTTAATCAATGAATCACTCAAAGCATGGAAGATTAAACCACAAGGATAAAAACCATATCTGCATAAATCATATTAATGCAATTTATTTAAATATGATGCAATCATCTATGGAATAAACATCATTGTAGTTTTTGGAATTCAACAAATTGCAAATCCATCAAAAATACCATATACTAAAATTGTTTGGAAAATCAACACAAACTCAAATACTAAAACATGAACATAATTATTTCACAATTCACAAATTTCAGTAGAAATATCACACCAAAATTGTATTAATATTCCACTATAATGCTTGCATATAATATTCAACACTTTTTACAATCAAAATTAGGGTTTATATAGAGTTTCGAAATAAAAATCAATAAACCCAAAACTAGGGTTTCTTGGCATAATTATAGTCCAAAATTGATTAAGACTGGCTAAAAAACTACATAAAAGCAACTCTAAACTACACTATAGCTCCCCTAAACTCTATCTAAGCAATATAAAATTTATTTGGGTGGCCAAATCTAAGTAAAAAAGTAGCTCTATACACCGTTTTGATTTGTAGTTCATTGTTGTTCATTTACTCATGGGTTTGCATGAAAATGTAGGTTTTTCTTTTTCCTTGCTTGTTGTAATTTAACTAAAAGTTGTTGGACCTTCTTGGACATTAAAAAAAAGAAAGATTCACCCTTTACTATCAACATTTGACCCCACCAAGGACTAGGAGTTAACTGGTACAAAACTGAAAACCAAAACTAACTTTTTAAATCGGTGATATTGACTTCTATACTTAGAATTTTTCAAAAATAGTAAGTGTTCAAACTCATTTGTTGACTGGAAAATGTTGCTTAAAAATCTCCACCACTCTTTTTAGCCCTTCTAAATTTGGTGTTTTGGTGTATTTAAACTTTATTACCAATTTCTTGACGAGAGTTCTTGATTTCTTGTTGGCCTCCTCTATTTGTGGCAATTTGTCTCACATAATCTCCAGATGCTTCTTGGTAGCTATCATTTACTTTATAACCTATGGAGAACAATTTGTATACATCTTTGATTTGAAATATTTCACTACAATTGTGGCATTTTCCTAATTCAGCTTCTCATTTGGAAGAGTCCCATGTAGACTCTCAAAACATTCCTCCATACGAGACAATAAAAAATGAATAGAATTAATTTGTTCTACAACTTTGTCTCAAGCCTTAGTGTATTCTTTGATTTCCATTTTAGTGGCTCTTATATTTATAATATTATGTCCTTGTCATCATCCTCTTCCAAAACCTATTTTTCATGCAATAAGCTCAAATCAGTTTTATTTATTAACCAAAGTGTTAGAGGTAATCTTCCCACAAAAGAATTGAATCTTGAATATTTATATCCTCTTTTTCACTCCCTTATAAGAGACCATTTAATGAAATTAATTGATTGTGTAATTGATCAAAATTACCCAAAACTTGTTGAATAATTGACTCTCCTAGTTTCTCAATTTAATCTCTCCAGTTTAGAGTTTGTAATGGTAAAAAAATTAGGGTTTCCATCACAAGAAAGATGAAAACCACTAATTTTATGACTTAGGGACCATTACATTCAAAAGAGAGGGTCCAATCCAATAGATCCAGTCATAAACTAGCAATGATTAGGACTGATAATTTTGATTGGATTGGGTTTTTGATGATGTGAATTAATAAACCCTCTTTTGTAAGTTGAATTGTTGAAATTAGGGTAAAAGTGTTGGAAATGAAGGTACGAATGTGGAAACAACAAGCTACAGTCATCAGATTGAGCCACGAACCTGGATCTGAGCAATGTAAGTAGATTCAGACCTATTCCTAGAAAGAGCTCCCAAAATGTTGAGACTATGTTGCCCATCACCTTGGTCCTCCAGACTTTTCTCACTCCAGTGGGGGATTGATTCGTCAGTGTAAATAATGCTTATTATGAAGATCACAACTTTGTACCTGTTTCATACACATAGAAAAAAGGGGAAATAGGTTGGGAATAGAGGTTTGCCTAAGTCAAACCCCTCTTTGGGAATAGAAATGAAAGATAATTGAATTGCAGTAATGGAAATGTTCTCCTTTTGAGGGTGATGTTGAATAATGACTGAAAACACAAATGATATACCTCCTTGTGAAGTTGGTATAGCATATGGAATTGGTGATTATAAATAGCTATTGGCTCATTAGATTCCTTTTTGGTTGTGACAAATTGATGATATAGGACAACATGATTGATGTAGATTTTAAATTATCCCAAGAACTTATCTTCTAAATCTTGCCAGGTAGTAATGGTTTTTTTAGGCAAATTGACATACCGACTATAAGAAAACTCACCTAGAGTATATGGGAATAGTCTACATACCACATCTTGGTGTTGAATCTCCTTTTGGTTGCATATTTCTTTAAACATCTTGATATGTTTTTAACTATCTAAGATTCCCCATATATGTATTTTGGATAAAATTTCTGAAGGTTCTTTGGTAAATCATGTAATGGTGCATACTGAGTTAGATTTAGGGGTGAACTCTCAATATTGGTAAAGAAAGACATTGGAGGTTTGGTGTGGATGAGGCCCCACCTTTGGGTTTCCCTTTGTCTGCCCTAGTCTTCCTATACTAGAAGGGGGTAGATCGAAGAACCCGTCAATACCTTGCAGGTGAAAATGATGTGCTATATTTTCTAGCTTTTATTTTTGTGGCCCTCCTTCTAGTGTCAGTTTTGTTGATGATAGTTTTAGCACAACCAATGTTAGGAGATCCAAGAATGAAACTCCTCTCTTGAAAAGAAAAGAAAAGTAAGCTCCAAGGTTTCAGAAAGTTAGGTCTTAGCTAACTAGGATAGATCAATGGGAACAAATGTGTTGTCAACAAGGGGGAATGTTGGCATTACCATTGAAAATATAACAACCTCTCTTGCTAATGCGAATCTCTTTTTTTGAATTTTCAAAATATAAAATATAAATCTAAAAACTTCAATCTATGCTAATTATTCTACACTACCTCAGATTGTAAACAAAATTGCAAAGATGAGGGTTAGGAAAATCAACTTTGAAAATAAAGATCTAATCAGACAATATTAATCAATGAAAAACTACATAAAAGCAACTCTAAACTACATTTTAGCTCCCCTAAACTCTATGTAAGTGATACAAAATTGATTTGGGAGGCCAAATCTGAGGAAAAATGTAGCTCTATCCATTGTTTTGATATGTTGTTCATTGTTGTTCATTTACCTATGGGTTTGCATGAAAAACGTGGGCTTTTCTTTTTCCCTACTTGCTACATTTTATCTACAAGTTACTAGAGTTTCTAGGACATGGAAAAAAATGAAGAGTCACCATTTATTATCAACATTCGACACCAGCAAGGACTGGGAGTTAACTAGTGGAAAACTGGTTTTTTAAGTGGTTGATTTTGACTTCTATTCTTAGAATTTTTCAAAAAAGGTAAGTCTTCAAACTCAATTGTTGACTAGAAAATGTTGCTTAAAACTCTCCACAGCTCCTTGAAGCTCCTCTACATCTGGCATTTTGGTGTATTTCAACTTTATTACCAAGCTCTAAGTGATGAGAGTTTTTGATTTCTTGTTGGCCTCCTCTAACTATGGCAATTTGGCTCGCATAATCTCCAGATGATTCCTGGTAGTCATCATTTCCTCTATAACCTATGGAGAACAATTCTTATACATCTTCTCTTTGAAATATTGCACTATAATTGCTGCACTTTTCCGATCCAACTTCTCATTTGGAAGAGTCCCATGTAGACTCTCAACACATTCCTCCATATGAGACAATAAAGAATGAATAGAATTAATTTGTTCTAAAACTTTGTCCTGAGCCTTAGTGTATTATTTTATTACCATTTTATTGGCTCTTATTCATTCTACTATCGGTTCCCCATCAACATTCTCTTCCAAAAATACCTTTTCATACAATAAGCTCAAATAAGTTTTCTTCATTAGTCAGAACGTCGGGAAGTAATCTTTCCACAAAAGAATTTAATCTTGAATATTTATATCCTCTTTTCCACTTCCTTGTAAGAGGTCATTTAATGCAATTAATTGATTTTGTAACTGATCAAAATTGGCCCAAAACTAGTTGAATAACTGACTCTCTTAGTTTCTTAATTTTAGCTCTCCAGTTTAGAGCTGCAAAAAAAAAGAATCTCTCATCTTTGTGCCTGATAATCCTTGTGTAAGAGTAGCCTAGACACTGGTGGAAGGGGCAGTTGAATCGATGCGACCCAAGAGTTGGTTGATATATTTCTTCAATTTCGCATTTTGAGTCTTCAACTCTTCTTTTATCTCATCTTCTTTGTCCCTTCTCCAAAAGATTCTATCTACAACTTGTTTGAGAGAATGTCTTTTGCCCTCCTATTTTTCTCTCCCAGGTCCAATTCTTGGATGTGGTAATCTTATGCTCTCATCTTACTTTCAGGCATGTCAACTTATGGAACAACTATTTGTGCATTTTGATGCTCGGATTCATCTGTTGTTACAACGACCAGTCTTCTTGCACATTTTTTGGATTAGAAGTCTTAAATATTTTCTCTAGCATAGATAAATCTATATCTTCAATCTCCTTATATATTCTCTCTCTTCATGCAATTATTCTTGCAAGCCAAGGAGGAGTGGACCTAGTGTTTATTATTCCCATTTGTGTGGAATATTTTCTATCTTGACATTTCTCTTCTTCATGCCTTTCTTCTTCATGCTCTGCAAGTTCTTCAAAGTGGGCTCATTCATTTGGATCCTCGTATTGTTCCAATTATCAATCTAAAGTACATGTAGCGAGATGGTGTTGGTGGAGTAATCTGCTACATTTTCTTGTTCTTGTTGTCATGTCACATTTTTCTCTTCATGTGTAAGTATCCCACCAATTTGTTGTTGTTTAGAATGAAGCGTAACATCCCAAGTTATTTCTTCAACTTCACCTAAATATTTCCTTAACATTGAAAGTAATACATCTTCAATTACCTTAAAGAAAATGTGAGCTTCAAGAGAAACATTATGAAATGGTTGATGCATTTGGCTTGAAGTAAACTCTACATGCTCATGTTGCACCTTCATTGCGGGTTCCTCCTCTCGAGGAAAGTCTACCTCAATTCAATCCTCTATTTGCTGTCCAAGTGATTTTTGTCCTAGATTCACCTCATCTTTGGCTTTTAATTATGTGTTTGTTTCTGTTTGAATGGTATCCTAACACAACTCTTCAGATGAAGGCTCTATGGACAAGGATGGCAACAGACCCTCTTGCTTCTACTATTAAGCTTCCAACCTTGTCCTCTTCTTTCTCATTAACTGTGAACCAAGGTCTTCATCTGTTTACTCATCTGACCAATCCCTAATTATATTAATTGGAGGAATTCCTTTGCTTTTCTTTAGTCCTATGTATACTCTAGAACCTTCTTCTAGGAATACTTTTTACTTTTCTTTCTCTTTGGCCTTCCTGATAGCGAATCTAGTCCTTTGATATACAAAAGAGGGAGTAGGAGCAGTAGGTGTGCCAGATGAATCCTTTCTACATATAACACCATGATTTGTACATGGAAAACCCAGTAAAGGGAAAAACCATGGTGGGAAACCCTACCCACAGTTAGATGATACTTTTGTAGCAAGTATATGATTACAATAGGGGCTTGCACATGCAGGAAGGCACACTACCTAGAGCACACTGCTCATCACAATGGACTCTCATTGAGTAAAGAGATGTCAACCACCTCAAAATATTTGGACAATAATCTAGAGAGAAGAATTGTCAGTGATAGCATCAAACATGTCAGATTACAGTTCCGATTAAGCTCAATACTAGAGGTCTAAAACCTCTTACATAAACCCAACTTGATCACCTATGATCGACCAAATCCTCTACACAAATAATTGTTACATTATTCGCTCATTTTCCACTCCTACATCCATGATCTACAATGAGATCTTACATATATTTATACCAACTCGGGACCTAACCAATTAGGTCGGCCACCCAAATGATAATTTAATAGATCCATTATATAATCCTTAAATAAAATCATAAAGCATGTCGGCCTAAGGCCAAACAAACATCATCCAAACAATAAAAAATCTTGGAAGCGCATTGAAGGATCCACCAACACTTTACATGAAAACTGGTCCATAACCTATATAGCACCATACCTAAATTAGATCCACATAGGCCAAAGCAATTCCACCAGTTAGTTGAGGCACGAACACAATCACCATCAGCATCCTGAAACCCTTCTAGAAGCTAAGGCAACATCACTTATGCATTACATCAAAGATATTCAATAAAGCGCTGTCAGCGAAACCCAAACCAGACCTACAAAGAAGGCTTACTAGAACATGAGATAGCATCCGATCATCAAGTCAATACCAAATGACTGAAACATTCTCCAGAAGAAAATGAAACATCCATATAAACTTATTCCATCATCCAAATCATACCAGTGACAATCAACTAATAATCTTTCCAATCCAATACTTCTACCGGAAGTCAGTAAACAAACATAACCGCTAGTGTTGACATCAATGACAAAACATCAATGCAACACATAATCAATTCTATCATATGGTCAACAATCTCCCCCTTCGACATTGATGGCAACACTAGATGTGAAAAACATCCAAGTGCCAAGAAATGCCAAACAAGTCTCCCCCAATGGAAGACCGCCAACAATCTCCCATAAAATGATATAGCAATGAGGCTCTTAACCAAATCTGAATCAAACGACCAAATACCACCAAAATCCCCCTAAGGAGTGCAATCAATCTAAAAAATAGATAGAAATGGTTTTTCACATATATACCTCCCCTTTGACAGCAATGACAAAGAATCAAACAAATAAACAAAAACTCTGAATCTCAAGGCTAACTACTCCCCCTGAGTAGTAGCATTATTTCATCAATCCAGAGCAAGAGATAGCTCTGATAATGCATATCGGACGGATGCAGATTTGCATCATTTAAGTCTTTATCAGAGGGGTAGAAACCCCCAATCTGTCTCTCAAATACTCAAATGATTCTCGGGACAAAGGTTTAGTGAAGATGTCTACTGTCTATTCTTTAGTGTTCACATAAACCAATCTAACTTCTTTTGCTTCCATCTTTCCTTCAAAAAGTTACACTTGATTGATATGTGCTTAGTCTTGGAGTGACATATCGGATTCTTGGATATGTCAATAGCTACATAGTTATCACAATGAATAACTATCGGATCATTACAGCTCACTTGTATATCCTTCAACATCTTCTTCATCCATAGAACTTGAGTGCAATTGGTTACGGCAACAACATATTCAGCTTCAGCAGTAGATAAAGAAATGCATGACTGCTTCGTGTTGATCCATGAAACCAACTTCTTCCCAAGAAAGAATGCTCCACCGGATGTTCTCTTCCGGTCATCAACATCACCTGCCCAATCTGCATCTATATATGCATATAAAGTAAAGTCATCATCTTTAGGGTACCATAAACCATATTTAGATGTACCTTGCAAATATTGGAATATCCTTTTTATTGCACTTTCATGATTTTCTCCTGGATTACTTTGAAATCTTGATACAATACTGACTGCATTCATTATATCCGGTCTACTCTAAGTTAAATATAGTAAACCACCAATCATGGATTTATATCTTGTAGAATTTACTGGAGGGGATACATCTTTAATTGACAATTTCTCAATTGTAACCATAGGAGTACTAACCGGTTTAGAATATTCCATACCAAATTTCTTCAATAATTCCCTTGGATACTTAGTCCGACAGATAAAGATTCCTTTGCTAGTCTGAGTAATCTGCAAACCTAGAAAAAATCTTATTTCTCTAGTCATAGACATTTCAAATTCACTTTGCATATTATCAGATAATTCCATACATAATTTTTCTTCACCTCCAAAAATGATATCATCAACTAATACTTCAATAATTATAATATCATCATTAGTGATCTTATAATATAGGTTACTGTCAGTATTACCTTCTATAAAATCAATCTTCAAAAGATACTTATCCAACCTTGCATACCAAGCTCTAGGAGCCTGTTTTAATCCATATAGTGCTTTCCTTAATCTACAAACCATATTTTTGTCATTTGTCAGTAAAAATTCATCAGGTTGCTCAATAAAGACTTCCTCTTCAAGTTCTCCATTCAAAAATGTACACTTAACATCCATTTGATAGACCTTGTAGTTCTTATAGGCTGCATAAGCAAGAAATAGTCCAACAACTTCAATTCTAGCTACCAGTGCAAAAGTTTCACCATAATCAATTCCTTCCTTCTAAGAATATCCTTTGCAAACCAATCTAGCCTTGTTTCTTGCAACTTGTCCATCCTCATTCAATTTGTTTCTAAAAATCCATTTAGTTCCAATAATATTCTTATTTTTAGGTAGGGGAACTAAAGTCCAAGTATTGTTCTTTTCTATCTGATATGATTCATCTTCCATAGCTTTCATCCAACATTCATCTTTACAAGCTTCAATTACTGATGTCGGTTCAATCTGAGAAATGAAACATACCTCTTGATTTGCCAATTTTCTCCTTGTCATAACTCCCTTTTTTTTGTCACCAATGATCTGATTTTCAGAATGATTTAGCCTTACATACCTTAGTTTTTTCTGATTTTCAGGTTCTCTGTGCTGCTCTTCAGTTATAGTTGAGTTTTTTTATGATGTCGGGGTAACTGGTTCAGTATTTTATTCCGGTACAGGCTCTACCTGATTAGTTATGATCATTTCCACTATCAGTTCACTATCATAAGATTTAGCTTGGTCTTTGTGTTGCTCATCCACTTTCACATTAGCGCTCTCCACAATTCTCCGCAATCTTTTGTTATAACATCTATATGCTTTGCTTTTAGTTGAATAACCAAGAAATATTCCTTCATCACATCTAGGGTCAAACTCTCCAATGGAATCATCTCTTTTGATATAACACTTACTTCCAAAGATTCTAAAATACTTAAGAGTAGGGGAATGACCAAACCATAATTCATAAGGTGTCTTACCTGTATCTCCTTTGATATGAACTTTGTTGAATGTATAGACGGTTGTACTTACTACTTCTCTCTAGTAGATATGAGGCAAATTAGCTTCCATCATCATGCTTCTGGTTGCATCCAAAATGATTATGTTCTACCTTTCCACAATGTCATTCTATTGAGGTATCAAGGGTGCAGATAATTGTCTCCTAATGCCATTTTTCTCACAATAGCTATTGAATTCACTGGATGTTAACTCACCACTGTGATCTAATCTTAGACACTTGATTTTTATTCTTGTCTCTATCTCAACCATAGCTTTAAAGATCTTGAATTTCTCAAAGGCTTCAGATTTCTCCCTTAGAAAAGAAACCCACATCATTCTAGAATAGTCATCAATGATTAACATGAAATATCTATCTCCTTGAAAGCTTCTTGTATTAGCAGGACCACATAGGTCAGTGTGAATCAAATCAATAATATCATTAGATTTATCAAGTATGCTCTTAAAAGAATTTATGATTTGCTTACCCATTCGACATTCCTTACATACCAGATTATGAGGCTTCACAATCTTAGGTAAATCTCTAACTGCCTTAGTTGAACTGATCTTTACAATGCAATCAAAAATTACATGACACAACCTCTTATGCCATAGCCAACTTTCATCGATATGTGCAATCAAACATGTATTTTCACTGGAGTTCAAATGAAAGATGTTACTTTTTTCTGTGTACCGGTTGCAATCTCCAATCCTGATTTGCTAATGATTTTGCATTTTCCATCCTTGAATTGTGATTGAAATCCTCTATCTACCAACTGTCCTACACTCAAAATATTATGCTTCATATCTTCGATATAATAGATATTATCAGTGTTATTATTACCATCCAATGAAATGGTTCCTCTTCCTTTGATCATGCATGCCTTGTTATTACCAAATCTAACTTGACCACCATCAAATTCTTGCAGGGTTAGAAACTTTCTTTTGTCACCTATCATATGATGAGAACATCCACTGTCTATTACCCATTCATCTTTGTCTTCAACTTTTGCTGCAAGGGCCTTTTCCTCATTTTTGATAACTAGTTCTGGATCATCTTCCTTCATAGCATAAAATACCCAGTCTTTTCCATTTTTGGATCCACTAGCTGAATCTCCTACCGGTTCTTCTTCTAAGTCATCATTTACTCCTTTCTCATCAGCATAGTAGCATGATTTGTTTTTGTTTCTCTTGTACTTATGCTTGATCTGATATTCAGGGTTAGGCTTAGAAGATCTTCTTTCTCTTTCTTCCAATTTTGAATTCCTTTCAGGACATCTAGATGCAAAATAACCTGTCTTATTACATGCAACACATTTGAAAGCAGATTTTCCTTCATACTTACTTCCTGACGAACGTTTAGGTGTCCTTTTAGCAAATAGGGCTTCAAGTTGCTCAAGCTCTTCATCTTCTTTCCTAATCTTTTCCAATTCCTCTACATAGAAAACTTTCTAATCTTGCTTGTCGGTTGATGATGTAGATGCCTTAACTGCGATATCAATCTTTGTAGCTCCTGGAGGACCAAAATCTTCAAGCTCAATTGCAGATATCTTCCCAACAAGAGTATCTCTATTGACAAAAGCATTAGGCATGGTTCTTAGCTCACTAATTGTAGTTACCTTCATCTTATATGCCAATGGCAAAACCCTTAATAATTTTGAAACAATCTCTTCCTCACTCATAGATCCACCACAACACTGAATTCCTAATACAATTTCATTTACTCTTTCTATGAATGCAGAAATTCTTTCATCTTCCTCCATCTTCAAACTTTCATATCTTACCTGGTAACATTCAAGTTTTGCAATTTTAACAATGGGATCACCTTCATTCAAAGTTTCCAACTTGTCCCATATAGCTTTTGTCGATGATTTATCTGATAGGCCTATGATTTGTTGATATGATAAGGCGCTCAAGAGGGCTTATCTAGCTCTGCAGACATTTTTAATGTTATTTTCCAAGTTTGCCGGTGCAGGATTGCTAGATGTCAAATCATGAGGAGTGTAACCTTTCTGAGTTATTTCCCAAAAATCATTTCCAATGCATCTCAAATGAGTCTCCATCTGAATCTTCTGTACTCCATAGTTTGTTCCATCAAGCCTAGGGTTGTCCTTTCGGAAAACAGTAGTTGAACTATTAGTTGCCATAGGATCTTCCTCAAGCAGTTAAGCTTCTGCAAAAAGAGGACCATGCTCTGATACCAATTGTTAGGATAATTGGTGAACAACTAAGAGGCAGGGGGGTGAATCAGTTATTAACAGATTATGTGAATGAAAGCACTTAAAACCTTTTATCAAAATAATTAATAAAGCATTAAAGCATAATTGAAAACCAGAGAATCAATACCATGCAACCATAACACATAACACTATGATTTGTACGTAGGATAATTGGTGAACAACTGAGAGGTGGGGGGGTGAATCAATTATTAACAAATTATGTGAATGAAAGCACTTAAAACCTTTTATCAAAATAATAAATAAAGCATTAAAGCATAATTGAAAACCAGAGAATCAATACCATGCAACCATAACACAACACTATGATTTGTACGTGGAAAACCCGGTAAAGGGAAAAACAATGGTGGGAAACCCTACCCATAGTCAGATGATACTTCTGCAGCAAGTATATGATTATAATAGGGACCTACACATGCACGAAGGTACACTGCCTAGAGTGCACTACTCATCACAATGGAGTCTCACTAACTACAGAGATGTCAACCACCTCAACATATTTGGACAACAATCTAGAGAGAAGAACTGCTAGTGATAGCATCAAATATGCCAGATTACAGTTCTGGTTAAGCTCAATACCGGAGGTCTAAAACCTCTTACATAAACCCAACTCGATCACCTATGATCAACCAAATCCTCTGCACAAATGATTGTTACATTATTCGCTCCTTTCCAATTCCTACATCAATGATCTGCAATGAGATCTTACATATATTTATACCAACTCGGGACCTAACCAATTAGGTCGGCCACCCAAATGATAATTCAACAAATCCATTACATAATCCTGAAATAAAATCATAAAGCATGTCGGTCTAAGGCCAAACAAACATCATCCAATCAATAAAACATATCAGAAGTGCATTAGAGGATCCACCAACACGTTACATGAAAATCGGTCCATAACCTAGATAGCACCAGACCTAAATTAGATCCACACATGCCAAAGCAATGACACCAATCAGTCGAGGAACGAGCACAATCACCATCGACAGCCCAAATCCCTTCTAGAAGTTGCACCAACACCACTTATGCATTACATAAAATATCTTCAATAAATCTATGTCGGTGAAACCCTTACTGGACCTACTAAGAAGACTTACTAGAACATGAGATAGCATCCGATCATCAATTCAATACCAACTAACTAAAACATACTCTAGAAGCATATGAACCATCCATATAAACTTATTCCATCATCCAGATCATACCGGTGACAATCAACTGATAATCTTCCCAATCCAATCCTTCTACCAGAAGCCGGTAAACAACCATAATAGCTAGTTTTGACATCAATGACAAAACATCAATGCAACACATAATCAATTATATCATATGGCCAACAAATTTTGGGATACTTATCATTTTTCAGCAGTGTTGCCATCAATGTCAAAGGGGGAGATTGTTGGCATTTGATGTTCTAGTTATGATCCAGTGAAGATTGGTAGTCTCTGATGATTGCAGATGCTTAGGAGTTTTCATTGATGGCAATTCGGCCTATTGATTTGATTTGATATGAAGTTTTGGTTTACCGATAATCTGGAGTATGTCTTTTGTGATCAGTTTGTCTGGTGAAGCTCAATGTATAGGTTTGAGAGCACTTTTATTTTTCAGTGAAGCAGATTTTGGTTTTTGTGATTAGGGTTGATTGGTTAAGTATCAAAAGCATGTTATCATGCAAATCTACCCTCTGGTATTGATTTTGTCACTTGTTTGAAGATCCAGTATATAGTAGAGTAGCAAAGCAAAGTATTATTCATATTTGATGATACAGTGTGTGTCCAGATTGTTTAAGTTAATTCCGATGGTTGGAATCATGTTTGGGAGTTATGTGAGACCTATAGGAAGTGTGTGATAATATGTTTTGGGTCTGGTACAAATTTTTGTAAAGATTGAAGCCGACTTGCAGCTACACGTTTCATGTTGCATGTTATGCAACTTTTGGAAGCTGACCTATGGAAGATTAATCTTGTTGATCCGTATATATATAAGACCGATTTGGATGATGCATTAGGTGTGTGATGTTATGTGGTAGACTATTTTGAGCGATTGAGTGCAGTTTCACTTGCACATTTTGATTTTGGTTGATCCGGTGAGTAGTTGCAGAGCTTAACAGAGCAGATAAGCAGATTAGTTGCAGCAGATCATTTTGCACTTAACCAGAACTGATTTTTGGCATAGTTAGATGCTATTTACTAGTTCACTACTTGTTGTAACCATTTCATAATCAATTGTAAGGCAGTGAGCCTTCCTTCGGGTTGTAGCCCTTTTGTACTTGAGTAGTGAGCTCTAGGCAATATGCCTGAATGCAAGTGCATTCCCCTTTTGTAATATTATTTTGCTACTGGCCATAGTGGAATAATATTGTGGATTCAAATCCCACCATGGTTTTTCCCATTTGGGTTTCCACGTAAAAATTTTGGTGCTATGATTTTGTGGTTGACTATCTTGTGTTTCTGCATTTTACTTTCTTGCATATACTTCTGGTGGTTTGAGTTTAAGTCAGAAAATTTGATTACCGATAGATCACTAATTCACCCCCCCTCTTAGTGATCCTTGATTCCAACAATTGTAGGCTTGTGATTTTGTTGATCTAATATTCTCGTGGGTTTGAGCCTCAACTTTGATAAATTGGGATGAGATCCTTCATTTATGACCTCACCATTTCATAGCTCTAAGTCAAACATATTAAACATGGGGCTAGAGGGTGTGTCATGCCAGCATCATTAATCACTTTAATTTTTTACGAAACACTATTAAAAAATGTGAATTGGGAAATTGTAAGATTTACATTCTGAATAGTAATAATAAAATGAGATTTTGCATTGTTTTTTGTAGTTGAGATTGATTTGTTTATTGTGCTCATGGAGAATGTGATGATCCTAGGGTGTAGCTATCAGAGTTGTTTAGGGGAACGACACCCTACAATGAGGGCTTGGGTACATGTAACTATCTAGATAACTCATTGGAAGTTGTGTTGAAAGAAAGTGAAAATGAAATTAGCTTAAGTGATAGTATGTTTCTTCTCATGCCTGTAGTGCTTGTATAGGCTTAGTATGAGTTGGAAAAGAAGTGACCATCCTTGGGATGTTTCATTAGTATGCAAGTCTTAATGTCTCCTTTAGACGATCGCTCAATTTCATGCGAGCCATATATTTGTGCTACATGATGACACTCCACTTCCATGACTCTAATATTGAGAAATTTTTGGAAGCTTATCCAATCTCCAATCCAATAAAAGTATTGATGAGATTCAAGGATTACATTATACCCAATAATCTTTTTTGATTGTATACAGATCTAGAAAATAGTTGTCTTAATATATAAAACCATGGAGATATTCATCTTCCTTGTTATGACAAAATCCACCAGTTTAAAATGCTTTAAACCTATATTAGACAAACATAAAAACTCATGGAAATGAACATTACTTCATCATAAGATAGAAACAATAAGGAAGTGTAAATTAGCAACACAAGAAGAATATCTCACAATACAAGATTTACGTGGAGAAACTCTTTCAAGAAAAAACTTCACAAAGAAGAGAGGTCTACATTTGTATTATCATCATGAAATTGAGATTACATGCAATCCTTTCTTCCTTATCCTCTTCAATATTATTCAATCCAAATGTACGTGTGTATCAAAATAAAATCCCACCATGTCTCCATCTCAAGCCCTCACAATATAGACTTACAGAGGCCCAAAATACTATTATAAAACATTATAGTGGGTCAAAACAAGAATCCAAAAGACCATGGTAAAAATCCATACTACACACCTTCTTGGAATCATGCATGTAGGCAAAAATAGCCACTTACATATGCTCTTACAATTGTCATAAGCAATCTCACCAAACTAGAGCAATATAGAAGTCATCTATCATAAATGCACGCATAGTGACTCATGATAACCTATGGCATATGTCATAACTATCATATATGCACTTACAAAACCTTACATGTGTCAGAAAACCTAAAAATAAGAGATTTCAAATGAGATGCCTAGCTATTTTGTCTTTTTCCCTAAGTCCAAATGGTAACTATAACTTTGTCTTTACATGAGATATTTAAGTTGATAGGCTTTTAGTGGGAGAAACCCACCTACAAAGTGCAAGACATTCTAGCGACAGCCGGAATGTCTTGCCGCTGACGTTTTCCCCCGCGTGCTGATGTGTCCACTGACCGGTGTTTTACCTTGCGTGGTGATGTGTCCTTGCGGTTTCCTCAGCTGTTCGCTTGCGGCGCCGTCTATGAGTGCGCTCTGTTTTCGAAGCGACGTTGTCTTTAATGTTTTCGTCCCCGAGAGTGTGCATGAAATTTGACATTCTTTATGGCCACTTGGAATCCTAAAATGTAATTTTATTTGTTGTTCTCGGCAATATTTGGCTTTGCAAATTTTCGCATAACATTGGATATAGTCGTCTAGTTAGGTTTTCTTCTGGTTGTGACTATTTTATTGGGCTTCTTTGTGAGCTTCACGCCATGAATTGTTTTAATTTGCAAGGTAAGTTTTCCTTTTATTTTAATTTTTTTTTTATTTGTAATGCATTCTTTTATACTGTGCTTATTTTTCCCGTTTGTGTGCTTGCAGGGTTGTTACTTTGTTTATGTTGCTTAACTGTATGTGGGCGTGGCTACTTTCACTCTGCAAGGCACAGCGATAGTCATCAAGTTTTCACATAAGCTTGGATATAGTTGTCGAGTTAGGTTTTCTTCTGGCTCTGAGTGTTTTGTTGGGCTTGTTTCTGAGCTTCACGTCATGAATGGTTTTACTTTGCAAGGTAAGTGTTTATATTATTTTTAAGTTTTTTTAATTTGTAATTCATTGTTTTATAGAGTGTTTATTTTTTGTCATCATTTACTTGCAGGGTTGTTACTTTGTTTATGTTATTTAACTGTTTGTGGACATGGCTACTTTCAGTGTGCAAGCCGCGGGCATTTATATTTTCGGCATTGTGTTGTAGGGTAAAAGAATTTTTTTGCAGGTTAATATTTTGATGGGTTTGAGCAATGGTTTACGAAACACTTTCGCTTTGTGTGCATTTTGTTGTAGGTTAAAAGGGTTTTAGTTGGGTTTTGTCGTTTGTAGATATTTATTGATTTAAGTTTAAATCACCATCAATAGTCGAATACGATATTTCTTACTTTGTTTTAATGTTTTCGTCCCCGCCGGTGTGCACGAATGTGGACTATTTTTTTGGGCTTGTTTCTGAGCTTCTCACCGTGAATGGTTTTACTTTGTGAGGTACCTGTTTAGTTTATTTTTAAGTTTTTAAAATTTGTAATGCATTATTTTATAGTGTCCTTATTTTTTGTCGTGGTGTGCTTGCAGGGTTGTTACTTTGGCTATGTTGTTTAACTGTTTGTGGAAGTGATTACTTTCAGTCTGCAAGGCACCTATTCACTTTGACAGGTATTTAGGTTTTACTTTGCAAGGTAAGTTTTCCTTTTATTTTAATTTTTTTTTTATTTGTAATGCATTCTTTTATACTGTGCTTATTTTTCCCGTTCGTGTGCTTGCAGGGTTGTTACTTTGTTTATGTTGCTTAACTGTTTGTGGACGTGACTACTTTCAGTCTGCAAGACACAGGTATAGTGATCGAGTTTTCATATAAGATTGGATATAGTCATCGAGTAAGGTTTTCTTCTGGCTCTGAGTGTTTTGTTGGGCTTGTTTCTGAGCTTCACATCGTGAATGGTTTTACTTTGCAAGGTAAGTGTTTATATTATTTTAAAGTTTTTTTAATTTGTAATTCATTGTTTTATAGTGTTTATTTTTTGTCATCCTGTACTTGCAGGGTTGTTACTTTGTTTATGTTATTTAACTGTTTGTGGACGTAGCTACATTCAGTGTGCAAGCCGCAGGTATTTATATTTTCGGCATTGTGTTGTAGGATAAAAGACTTTTTTTGTAGGTTAATATTTTGTTGGGTTTGAGCAATGGTTTACGAAACACTTTCACTTTGTGTGCATTTTGTTCTAGGTTAAAAGGGTTTTAGTTGGGTTTTGTCGTTTGTAGATATTTATTGATTTAAGTTTAAATCACCATCAATAGTCAAATATGATATTTCTTACTTTCTTTTAATGTTTCCGTCCCCGCCAGTGTGCATGAATGTGGACTATTTTTTTGGGCTTGTTTCTGAGCTTCTCACCGTGAATGGTTTTACTTTGCAAGGTACCCGTTTAGTTTATTTTTAAGTTTTTAAAATTTGTAATGTATTATTTTATATCATCCTTATTTTTTGTCGTGGTGTGCTTGCAGGTTGTTGCTTTGGTTATGTTGTTTAATTGTTTGTGGACGTGATTACTTTCAGTCTGCAAGGCACCTGTTCACTTTGACAGGTATTTAGGTTTTGGGCATTCTATTGCCGATTAAATTCTGGTGTAGGTTAAAAGGATTTTAGTTTGGTTTTGGATTTTGCAGATATTTTTATTTATTTAAGTTTTAATCAACATCAATAGTTTACGGTTCTATTTGGAACATGATATTTGTTAATTTGCTTAAATGTTTTCGTTTGCAACAGCGTGCACGAATGTCGACGTTCTTTATGGCCGCTTGGAACCCTAAAATGTAATTTGCTTTGTTGTTCCCGAAAATATTTTGTCGTGCAAATTTTCACGGAACGTTGAGTGTTTATTTTGATGTTTTTTTAATTTGTAGTGCATTGTATTATAGTGTGCTTATTTTTTTCGCGTGGTGTGTTTGCAGGGTTGTTACTTTGTTTATGTTATTTAACTATTTGTGGACTTGACTACTTTTAGTCTGCAACACACCTACACACACACACACACACACACATATATAGATATATGTGTATATATACATATATACATGAATGTATAGGCATGTATTCATCTATATAAATACACACATGTACGCATATATATATATACACACACACATGTACGTATGTATAATGTTGTTACATTTAAAATAAATAAATTAATAAATAATGCTATGTACATTTATTTCACATTACAATAAGAAATATTATACCCCACTAAACATAGATACAAAGAAAAATAGAATGCTTCACTTAAAAATTAAGTTCTCGTTACGTAAAATGGGAGAGCAGTCATACAACTAAAACTAGACAGAGCACCCAACAAATGCACCAGCTGACAAAAAATAACCAGGGATGTACCTAGTGAAAGTTTTTTCAACTTGCCAATATTGAGGAAGCACTTTAGAAGACTTTGAAATTAGGTTACTAATAATTTTATAAATCTATTTTTTAAACAATTCAGAGACAATCAATTTAAAGAGAAATTTTTATTTCCTTTAGATTATTGTTCCACAATTAATCAACCAAAACCATATAAGTGCTTACAACCATATAAGTGTTTAGATCATTGATCCACAATTAATCAACCAGAAGCATATAAGAGTTTAGATTATCAATCCACTATTAATCAACTAGAAGCATATAAGAGCTTAATGGTTGTCTATAAACCACAGTGTACAAGGACGATTTCTGAAGTAACACCATCATCAACACAATGTTGTTACACAAAAGTGCAGTGTCCAAACTGCTCCTTACTTTCATCATCTGTAACCACAAAATTTACCACTGCTATCATTATTTTTTTAGATCAAACTTGTATTAAGTTCATCAAATTTTAGAGTTAAGTTTGTAGTTAAATGGTAATAATATATATTTACAGGATTTTTTGAAAAATGTTGGAGAAATATAGAGCTTTTGGATAATATTTCATTTATTCTCATTGTAAACAATTGCTAAGTTAACTACAAAACACTAATTTTTGAAGTTCAATTAAGTCATCACTTGATTAATAGTTTTTTGTGATAGTAGTCTTTGTAATTGACGGATTTGTTTCAATGAAGCTTTTTGTTTATCTTGGGCAAAGCCTCGACCTCTACTGTCAAACTTCTTACTATCAAAATAATGCAATTTTGAGGAAATTTTTTAATAAATATAAAAAATTAGCAACTATAATACATAAAATTATAATTAATACATTCGGTTTATATTAGATTTTACAATGAATTGTGTATTCAAACTTCCAAAACCTAAATTTTTGCCTGGAATAATCTGTTCCTTATGACTATAGATTGTCTGTTGATAGAGTATGACTTTGAAAACTTAATTTTATTGTGAAAGCATTGTTGGAAAGGTCTAATTTTTGATTTTCTGCAACCATATTTAATAAGTAACATTTAGTTTGCCTTTGCACAATGTTGTTTTGTTTTAGATGTTTGAATTGTTAATCACAGTTGTGGTTCAATGAAAACATCATAATGTTCTTTATGTGATTACGTTGTAAGAATCTCTGCATAAACTTGCTTTGGAAAGTTTGTTTGTCAATGCTTTTAGTCTGCAAGGTAAGTGTTTATTTTTATAGATTATTTGTGTTTGAAAACATTTAGAACGTCACTACTTTCACTCTGCAAGGTAAATGATCTTTGTTTGGCTTATAATTTCTCGGTCTCTATCATTTATTGTAGAGAACTTTGGTTATAATTTTTCCTCGATCTGAATCCTTTCAGTCTGCAAGGCAAGTGTCCCTTTTGCGATTTCTAATTTATCAGTCTCTATTTTTTATTTGTCAGTCTTTCTTGGTTATTGCTCTTTCCTAATCCTCCTAATTTGCAGGGTTATTGTTGTTGTTTTATTCTTTGTGGTTGTGAATCCTTTTGCTCTGCAAGGCAAGTACAAACTTCTTAATTCCTTCTTTTGCAAGTATGTTTCATTTATAGGTTTTGCATGTTTAAGGTTTTCATCATTGTTGCTGGCAGGTTCTTAGTGGTGTTACATTTTAGGGCTCTGATTTCTTCAACAAGGTGTTTCTCTATTAAAATTTAATCTGTGGAAGGTAAGATGCTTTCCAAAGCTAAGTACCTAATCAAATCTAAAATTCATACATTAATTACTATACAAAAATATATGTTAGGTCTGTACATTTATTTGATGTTTTTACAAAATTTTATATCTATCAATTTCTTTAAAAAGTTTGTAGATGTTACGATGCTGGTATAATTGATTTTCTTAGAGTCGACTGTAGTGTTGATATATGTATATGTACATATACATATATATATATATACATACATATATCTGTACATATATATATACATATATGTATAGATATATATGTACATATATATACATATATGTATAGATATATATGTACATGTATACATATATGTATATATGTACATATATATGTATACATATATATAAATATATGTACATATATACATATATGTACATATATACACATATATGTACATATATATACATATATATGTATACATATATGTACATATATATATATACATACATATATATATGTACATATATATTTATATATGTATGTATATATATATATGTACATATATGTATACATATATATGTATATATATGTACATATATGTGTATATATGTACATATATTTATATATATGTATACATATATATGTACATATATATATGTACATACATATATGTACATACATATGTATGTACATATATATATGTACATACATATCTACATACATATATATATGTACATACATATATACATACATACATACATACATATATATATATATATATATATATATATAGTTTTAGCAAATGTCTGTTTTAATAACTCCATTCTAAAGTCTGTAGCATTTATAGACAGAAGTCTGGGTTGCAGTCTGAAAGTAGTCATGTCCACAAATAGTTAAACAACATAAACAAAGTAAGAACCCTGCAAGGATAAACAAATTTTTAGAGTGCCAATATATATATATATATTTGTGTGTGTGTGTGTGCATATACACATGTACATATATATACACATGATGTACATATATATATAATTGTTTTTTTTAGAATGCTTTGTAGTGCTGATATATGTATATGCACATATATATACATGTATTTATAGGCATGTATATATCTATATAGATACACAGATGTACGCATATATATGCATGTATGTATATATACACATGTACGTATGTATATATATAGGGTTTTATCAATTCTCTATTTTAATAACACCATTCTAAAGTCTGTAGGATTTATTGATACAAGTCTACGTTGTAATCTGAAAGTAGTGATGTCCACAAATAGTTAAATAACATAAACAAAGTAAGAAGCCTGCAAGGATAAAGAAATTTTTAGAGTGCCAATATATATATATATATATATATATATATATATATATATATATATATATATATATATATATATATATATATATATATATGTATGTATGTATATATGTATGTATGTATGTATGTATGTATGTATGTATGTATGTATGTATGTATGTATGTATGTATGTATGTATGTATGTATGTATGTATGTATGTATGTATGTATGTATGTATGTCTATTTGTCTTACAGAATAAAAGCCTTCATGTGCATAGAGCAGTAATCACATAAATACCATTGTAAATTAATAGCAATGCAATACAAACGTTAGTAAACACTTACCTTGTAGAGTAAAATCCTTGTGAAAGAGAACACAGAACATTAAACATACAACACTTACGCACTGCAAAGATATTTAACTTGATGATGAATTACCAATAACCAAGAGACACTAACCAAACATATTCATAGACCCTAATGCCTGTAAAAGTGAGTAGACACCTTGCACTCTGAAAGTAGTGACATCCACAAATAGTTAAATAATAGAAACAAAGTAAGAACCCTGCAAACTAATGAAACAAACTTTAAAATAAACACCTAACTTGGAGATTAAAACCATTCGCAGTGAGAAGCTCAGAAACCCCATCCATAAAATACTCACAGGTAGAAGAAAACCTAACTCGACAACTAAATCCAATGTTACAAGAAAATTTACAGAGAAAAATACTTATAACAACAAAACAAATTACATTTTATAGTTTGAAGCACCCATAACAAAGTAAGAACCCTGCAAGCACACCATGGAAAAATATAAGCACACTATAAAAAAATGCATTACAAATGCAACAAACTTTAAAATAAACATTTGTCTTGCAGAGTGAAAGTAGTCACGTCCACAAACAGTTAAACAACATAAACAAAATAACAACCCTACAAGCATACCACGTGAAAAAAAAAACACACTATAAAACAATGCATTACAAATTCAAAAAACTTTAAAATAAACACTTATCTTGCAGAGTAAAACCATTCACAACAAGAAGCTCACAAACAAGCCCAACAAAACACTCACAGGCAAAAGAAAACCTAACTCGACAACTACATCCAACGTTATATGAAAATTTGCAGAGCAAAATATTTTTGAGAACAACAAAACAAATTACATTTTACGGTTCCAAGCGGCCATAAAGAACATTGACATTGTGCACACCATCAGGGATGAAAACATTAAATCAAATTAAGAAATATCTTAGTCGAAATAGAACCTTAAACTATTGATACTAGTTAAAACTTAAATCAATGAATATCTGCAAACTGCAAATCCCAACTAAAACCCTTTTAACCTACAGCAGAATGCACACAAACTGAAAGTGTTTCGTAAAGCATTGCTTAAAACCCAATTCAATATTAATCTATAAACTCAAAAAATGCAACCCGATAAATTTCACTTGATCATGGTTAACCTTGGTTGATACCATTGACGAATACTATAGGTTATTGGTCGATATTTAAAGGATGTCATTAACACCTTGTTATATGATTACTTTGCATTCCACTGACTTCTTCATATGATTAAAGAATTTATTTCCATGAATAGGTGACTAGAGTAATGTATGTACTATCTTTTATCTTTCATCATGACACTATCTTCCTTGAATTTACTTCACATGCCTAATATCTTCACTATCCAATCACTCTTATCACTATCATGTAAATATCTTTTGGATTCTGTATTACACTATCACTAATGCTTTTTCCCTTCACATCATGTTATTCTTCTTCATTGTGATATTTTCCTTGTTCGAGATCTATAAGATACTCTCATGACTGTGATTTTTTAATTTCATTGTCACTTGATGTAGGAAACCACTATCTTCTTTATTTTTCCTCCATGTTATCTAAGGTCTAAATTTTCCCCTTCTTTTTAAAGTTCTTTGTCATTTTATGTAGGAAACCCCTTAAGGCTTATATAATCTTATTATGAAAATACTTGTGATTTCTCTAATAATTCACTATCTTCTTTATTTTTCCTCCATGTTATCTAAGATCAATTTTTTTAAAAAAAAATGTCTTCCTTGAGGACTATCATTATTCACCTTCTATTGTCATGTAAACCTCATCACATATAACTACCTACACGTTTATCAAGTCTAAGGATACATTATATGAAATTCCAATTATTAGGCCATCACTCCTTGCATTTTGTTTGATTCTACCATGATTATCCCTGTGATTTCTCCCTATACCCTATTAAACTATCATGGTGAGTCTTACTCAACATTCACATATATATCTTGAGGATTTATACATGAAAATGACATTTCTCGCTATATTTTCCCAAGCTTGACAATTACAAGGCTTGATAGCGGGATTCTGCATCTCACATAGGGAAACATTAAACACAATGTTGTTTCACAAAATGTGTGCTCAAACTGACACAAATGAGTTAACTGACTTTGTGCACATGAAGGCCTTTAATCTCTGAGATAAATAACCACTAAAAAATGATCCACATTTACAACATTAAAATATTGCAATTGATGTGTATAATTCTGATTTTGTGACCAACTTATTATATAAGATAGATACGTTCTTTCCTTTACTAATTATAAATTCTGCAAAATTTGTATCCATTTTAGTGAGAGAATTGCCTCTAATTCTTCTCGTCATGGTGAGTTGTGTGTTGGGTTTCTTTTTGTGTCATGACCTTTCCACTCGGGGTGGCATCGGTGTGTGCGCTCATTTTTTGAAGCGGTGTTGTCTTTAATGTTTTCCTCCCCGACCAAACGCACAAATGTATTTGATTTCATTGTTGTATTCATTTCACACCCTTCAAACTGTAAAACTAAATACATAACTTGCAGAGTGAAAGCATTCATGGCCATGCTTAAATATATATCCATGTATATATATAGATATAGATGTATATATATCAAATGTATATGTATACATGTATGTACATCTATATAGACATGTATACCTGTATATATACACATGGATATATATATATATATGCACAGATCCTAAAATAAATCAAACTAAGCACTTGTCTTACAAAGTGAAAGCATTGCCTACATGTAAATTCGTCCTGAAATTAATATATCCACAAAAAAAATCATCATCAACAACATTATGAAAGAGCAAAAACCAAGAGACTGTAACAAGAAATTGGACAGTTTTCTTCTAGGGTGCAAGTTTTTTTACATTTTAGAGATCTAACTGTCTTAGCAAGAACTCTGTAATGCCATTGATGGCTATATTCTATTGCAGTATGTTGTATGCATCATGATGTACTAAAAGAAAATGTCATGTTCCCAACAAAAAGTATTTATTGCAGCCATGAAATTCTTATTATCCACCCTGCATCGCCCATGCTGCCAACATCAACATCTTACACAGCCTTTTGTTGAAATCCATCTGATTTATTAGATGTCGAAGTTGCCTCATTAGTCAATTTACAAAACTTAAAGTATTCAACTAATTATTGCAAGTTTTTATAATCAGTCAATACTAAATTCATTACAATTTACAAAAAAAAATATGATCTACTTAAAGATGTGTTGTATTATTCTTCTATGTTCACTTTTTTTAGTAATGCATTTCCATTATGTCATTCCAACAGAAAAAAACCACACTAACACAATCAAATTTCAACAATGGATAGAAGATTGAAAGAAAAAGAGGACATTAACAATGTCATTGAAAGGATGTTGCAAGAAAGCAACAAATTAAAGAGCAACCTCAGAAAGATAATTCAGCACTACAAACATAAATCACCAAACCAAACAACAGTGAACCTCTCTACATCTTGTAGTGTTGTAACAACCATACATAGTATCGAATTAGCACCTTTACCAATACCAAGTACTAAACAATTAACTGATCCAATGGTTATTTTCACATTGGGAGACAGAGTATTTAAATGGACTGATAACGAGCTTGGATGGGTTGCTTGGGTGGATGCTATGTTTTTGTAATTATTGAATCTTTGAAAAGCTACATTCATATTTTGATTAATGTTCGAAACAAACAAATGCATCTCATATTTTGAATGATCTTTGATGAGATGAACTCATATTTTGTTAACATGCTCTCAAATATGTAAATCATAAAGTGATACTTTGTGTTTTTTAAGCTTATCAGCATATGACCAATTGTCCTTTTGAACACATGTTTCAATCGCATTATGATCAATTCATTACCATTTGAAACAAAATTTAAACTCTAACAACATTACTCTATGCTCAGTTAATTTTGTTGTTCTTGTGCATATATACCTTTGATCAACTTAAATCGTCTTGTGATTGTATTCTGATATAAGAACTACAATTCATCATGCTTATAATTTACTTTTAATTGTCAAAATCATAAAAAAACAACCCGTCTTAATGTATGTACAATTTCCCCATCTTGAATATGCTTAGTTCATCACTTACCTAAACTTTCCCAAACTGAAGGACTACTGGATAACACAATACACAAAAATATTTACAATCTTCAATTTCAATTAGCAACAGTCTTTTTGTTTAGTGAGATTTTGTTGCATATTTAGCAACTACAATGAATTATTCTGCCCATTATGGCACTCAATCTACTCTAACACAATATTTTAAACGTCATAATAGGAACTCAATCAACTTTATTCTGCAAGACAATATGCTAGTCAAGGCGATGCAGAATTTATCGTCAGATTAAATCTAAAAGGATCTTGAAACTAACAAACGGGTAAATACGATATGCTTGCATGACGTTCTGTTTATTTCATATGAGCTGTACAATATTCAAATCTTCCAATAAATAAAACTTTTAGGATTAAATAAATTAACTTTCTACCATAACATGAACTGGCATGTACGCTAAGTTGTGAGCTTTGCCTCTAATGAAAAAGGTATATATGCACAATGGCATCTTTAGCAACCACCTCTGAACCGATAGAGCACTCCACAATTGATAGTTTGGTAGGCTAAATTATCAAAGCTTTTCAAAATAGAAATCTTTTATGCTGTTAATTTTTATAATACATCTCTCTTTTCCATACCATCCTTTTCATTACCACATGGATCCTTTTTTCATAGCATAGTGCAAAAGTAGATGAAAACTCTATAGATAACATAGCTTGATTACATACTTTACTAACACATGCTTTACATTAACAAGTAAGCAGATATATGACCTGCTTAACGTTAAAATTAAATCTTCTATATTCATATTATTTTTTGTAGGCAAAAACCCAAGAGTATGCCCCTACCCCTTTTGCAATTCAATCTATCAATGCTAGGGATGACCTTCCTTCAGCATTGTTACAAGTTTTGTCATTTCAGAAAATGCAAAATAGCACAGATGAAACTGACAGACATAAATTAATGTTATCCGATGGCACATACATGCAGTTAGCAATCCTTCCTTCTAAATATGCTACTCTGATGGATTCAGATATTCTAAAAATAGGCACAATAGTCCAGTTATCGAGTTATACATGCTGATAAATATGGAACACAAGGTAGGAAACAAACAATGGTTATTAAATACAATATGTTTCATTTCTTTTTAATTTTATTTAAGTATAATTAACACTAATTTAAAAATAAGTATTTTGTTTTCACAGGACTATTGTAATGCTTAGTCTGGAAGTGAAACAAAGTGATTGCCTGTTCTTTGGTAAACCAGTATACCTGTTCAAAGAACAACAACCAGAAATAATGTCTGAGGACAGACCATCAACATCTAAATGATCTCTTCAGTTTGCTACTGAATTGGCATCCCCGCAAACAACGACTTCTGAAAATATAAGCCCTATCAAAACTTTGAATCCATACCAGAATAAATGGACAATCAAAGGCAAAGTTACTCATAAATGTAAGGCATATAGCACAGCCACAAAAAAATGGCCATGTGTTTATCTTTGACATTGTTGACTGTGAGGGATGTGAAATTAGAGTGACATGTTTTGATGAAATAGCTCAATTACACTCTAACCATGTGGACGTAGGTTCACATTATATTATTTCAAAGGGATGCATTAAGGAAGCAAATGCAAGGTACAACAAACTAAATAGTCATTTAGAAATCATCTTGTCTGATGCATCCATACTGAAACAATGCACCAATGAAGAACAAGCAGATCAACAACGCCCTCTTTTCACGCCCATTACTGAATTGTTTCATCTAACAAATAGCACGTTGGTTGACATAATTGGCCTTGTTTTGTACATTGGAGATATCATTCCAATACACAGGAAAGATGTCAGTCAAACACAGAAGCGTGTTGTGAAAATTAATTATCTATCTGGTTCAATAATTGACATCAACCTATGGGGTCCAATGGCAGAACAAAAAGGCCTAGAATTGAAAAATATGTTAACCAATGATAGTGTGGTTATCCTTGCTTTGCATAATGCTCGTGTTGGCTATTTCAATGGGAAGCTTATAAACATAACAACTGCAACCACATTACATATCAACCCACCTTTTCCAGAAGCAGAACCTCTAACATTAAGAGGAAAGGACCCTTTGCTTGTTGTACCCTTTGTTGCAAAAACTATCCACATAGATGGGAAATATACTAGAATGACTATTTCTTCAATCCGTAAGAGGATGAGTGTCAAACCAGAAACAATCCAAACTACTTTGCTAGTTGTTCTGTGTTTTGTAAACGTAACTGATCAAAGTTTCTATTACGCAGATTGTCCACTAATAGTCAATGGAAGGCCTTGCAAAAAAAATGTACACAACAAGTTGATGATTCTTGGTTCTACCCTAGATGTGAAATGACTATGCAAGACTGTAATTATAGTTACCTCTTGCCAGTAAAGTTACAAGATGCCACAGGTACTCTTTGGGCCACTGCATTTGATGAGGGTGGCATTCACTTGCTACATAAAACTGCAAAAGAGCTTTGTGCACTACAAAATGATACAACAACAACAAAAACACCTTGCTCAGTGATTAAAAGACTACTATCACATCACTATTCATTCACAGTGTTGGTATCCACTGACACATACAATTCGGAATCAAAGATGATAGTCACAGTCAATAAAGTCTCTCATGTTGACTTCAAAGCTAAGTGTCATGCACTACTTGCAGAAATTGGTCACCTAAGTACACAGGATTAGCGTTATAACGCATCTTTCCTGATTATTAAACTTTCAGTTTACAATACAATTATTACATTAGATAATTTACATATTTAATAGTTTTACAAATACAAACAATTACCTTTTATGAACACATGGTTGCTTCTATAAATATCTATATGTACATTTCTTACATCTATCTCTTATCTCTTTGAAAGTCTTTCCTCCTAACATAAGTTATTTTCACTCATCCTCATTACTTTTAAATGTACTAAGCTCTATCTTATTTGCAGAAAATTTATACATATATGCACATATATCTTTTTTTTTTTTTTGGTAATATCTATTTGTATAACTATACAACACCAGAATTATTCATAGTTATAGAATTCTATGGATATACAAGTATACTTATATATGTACATATCTATATATAAGTATTCATAGTTATAGTATTTTTGATATATACATGTGTAGTTATATATGTGCATATGTTCATATACATAACTTTGAATTTTTAAATGATACATATATATACATGTGTATATGTATATATACATCTGTATGTATCAGAAATTACTATATCTATGCATACCTATATTAGAATCATGCTTTTAAAAACAGCAAGCAACTAACAACAACAAAGAATTATACATACACACACACACACACACACACACACACACACACACACACACACACACACACACACACACATATATATATATACTATAATTATTCATAATCTTAGTTTTTTATATATATACATGTGTAGTTATATATGTGCATATGTTTGTATACAACACTTGGAATATTTAATTCATATGTATATATACATGTGTATATGTATACATACATCTATATGTATCAGAATTTACTATATCTATGCATACCTATATTACAATGATGCATTTGAAAAACCAAGTTACTAACAACAACAAGTGTACGCAGAAGAGTACTACAAAGTCAATTTATAACTTTGCAAAACCTATACATTTCAAGTTAAGCACTTTATAAAACCCATACATTTCAAGCAAACTCTCAACCTCACATATATGCAGTAACAAACACAGGATTTTAACATTTCACATAGATGCACCTCTATTTATATATGTACATAACTACATGTACAAGTATTTGTATACTTCATTTACATGTATATAAATATGTGTACATATAAGTTGAGTAAATCAGAGCAACAAAACAATAGAATAGATCACTACACATACAAATAAACATCACAAAACCACTTTACATACAGAACTAATCCTCTAAAACCACATAATCATAGATCAAGCAATTTTCAATTCTCATACATTCTTAATACATACTTCAAAGTTAACTATCTTTAATTATGTAAATTCTAACATACCTCTACTCTCTTTGAAATATTAGATATCTATCCAGCCTTGCCCTAAAGAAATTGATGCTATCAAATTGAAGAGAAGCCAGACCAATAGAACTTACTATGCAAAGAACAGAGCCAATATCTCCAAAAAATGACAATTGAGACATCATGCACTACAAAGACCTGGCAATAACTTAGGAAAGTTATTACAAATAGAAAACAATGATCTTGAGAAAATTAATGTCAATCAAACACATTCTACTGCTCTTGAACTTGCTTTGAAGACTCCTTCATTTCAAAATACATTGTCTAATTTCCGTTTAAGGATTGATATGTTGGAGGTCACAGAGCCATGTTCTGTTTGTAAAGAAATATATGTGGGCATGACTATTAAAAAAGTCAATCACGTACTTATGTGCATGAGATGTTGTGGTGAAAAAGGCCTCCACCGTTTCTCCTTATCAAACAATATGGACCCAGGTGAGCAACCTTATGTTTTAAAGTCTCTCTCTCAAGTAGAAGAAATGCTCATATCAATAATTGCCCTGTTTTACAAGTAACGCATGCAAGGGGAGACCAATACAAATATTTTGGCCATACAATTAACTTCCCACAAGATATTTCTGAAATTGCAATAACATTACCCCGTCATATTAAGCAATTAGAAATTCTTATTGTCCGTAGAACCAATTTGCAAGGATTAACTTATGATTGTTACATGAATAGATTTCATGTCATGGATGCATTGGCTTACAAAATGAATCATGATCAATACTACAAGGATGTAGTCATTGATCTAGATGTAGTGCATCTATTGCCAGACCAAACCACTGACATTACAGAGCTACTACATTCACTACAAGAAGATGTTGTTCAAGATAATTCAATTGTGTCGAATATTAACAATGAAGAACAAATAGGGGAGAACACTTCCTCATTTATCCCACAACTACCATCATCAGTACCAAAACTTGATGCCATAAAAACCATCCTACATCTAGATAATAGCAACAACAACGTTGTTGCTTGGCCACAAATCAGTACATCGCCTATCAATGAGTACAATACAGAGGGCATCCTTTCCATGCAATTCCCAACACTTTTTCCTTCTGGAATAGCTTTACCACTACAACAAAGAACAAGGCATGTACATTTACATGAATATGCTTTGCACCTGATCAAATATTATGATAAAAGGTTTGGGCAACATGTTCGCTTTAGATATTATATCTACAATCTTATGATGAGACATCAATCCCAACAATCAGTTGTTGTGTTCATTAAGACTAATCTAGAAGATAGTCTTCCACACAATCTTCATGGTCTAAAAGAATACTTACAAAATACACCCTCAAATGAATTACCAAATCATATCATGTGATTTGCAATCTCGTTGCGTGGTACACGAGCATTTTGGAGCAAATCCCGATGAGACCGTACATCAATGATAGAACAGTTAGGTGCACCTACATTGTTCTTTACCTTAAGCTCAGCTGATACAAAATGGCCAGACTTGCATAAGTTATTGCCAAAAAAAAATGCAACTACTGTACCCAACAATAGAAGACAATTTATTGAAAATTTAGTCAATAATCCACACATTATAGCTTTATACTTGCACTTAAGATTTCAAGTCTTTTGTGATGAAGTCATTGTCAAACAACTGAAAGCCATTGACCACTGGTACAGATATGAATGGCAACACCAAGGATCTGCACATATACATGGCTTTCTTTGGTTACCAGAAGCACCAAATATTGATAACCTTGATTGGCCAGATCATGCAAGTATCCAATCAGTTAAATACTTCTTTGACCAGTACATCACAACATGGAATCCATGCATTGAAGAAGCTCGCTTGAACAGGCAACATATGCCCACAATTTCAGATCCATGTCTTGCAAATACAAAGATCATATCCAGGTCTGATCCTTGCACTGATTATACTGAGTTGCTCAATGTTGTCCAATGGCATACAAAGTGTTCAGAGTACACCTACTTGAGGAAAAAAAACTCAACCCTTCAATGTTGGTACAAAGCTCCTTGGCCTGAACAACATGAATCCTCATTGATATTAGACCACAACAATAACCCATCATACAAGCCAGCAAGGAATGACAATCGTCTAAATGTACACAACCCAACAATGCTCACCATATGGAGGGCTAATGTTGTAATGCCCCGCCAGGAAACCCCTAAGGGTTTAAGTTTAAAACACTCAAATAGAGTGTAAATTTTTTTTTTTTATAATAATCAAGAGCGTTAATGAAACGTTACAACGTTAAGATAGTTTGAAGTTGCCTCAGTTCATAATTAGACACAACATTAAGATACATTGTAGTTATCTGTCAACTTAGTTATCACAGCGGAAGGCTCAACCAATCCTAAGGAGTTTCCTAACGCGATTACACAACCTTACACCTAACTCAACTTGCGTCATTAGATCCATTAAACTAGATTTCTTAATTATGAGAGAATGCATAGATCATGAATTAATATGTATTCAATGTTTTGACAACTTATGACCTTAGGGAACGTTCAATTACTTTGGTTGGTGAGGAGGCCATCAAGAGGTTAATTACTCAATGCACTTTAATTCATAGTTTCATTAGGAGGTCTCCAAATAGGTTCAGGCATTTTAAATATAGCAAAGTTCATTCATTAGAGTTTTAAAATAACCATCCACACTTGACATCACCCTTTAATACTATAAATATGCTTTACGAGATTCATTCGTTTAGGGTTACACTGCAATTAGTAAAACAAGGATGCCATCATTTGATTTTAAAATATTCACCCACATTTGTTATCTTTTTTTTTTTTTTTTTTTTTTTTATATTAAAAGCATGGTTAATGAGAGAAATTCATTTCTTAAGGATTAACCACAATTAATTGAGTTAAGTCCCTTCGTTTGGTATCATACATAACCAACTATTGAGATGCAGTCCTTAAATGAAAGATAAAATGTGCCTAGACATGGGATTCATCTGAAGTTTTAATAATGCAATTAAATGGACTAATTTCATTAAGGTAGATATGCATGAGAACACACGAGAGCATCCTTCCTTTCAAAGTATCGTTAACTAGATGACATTCATCATTTCAAGGTTAGAGAAGTAAGATCGTAATGACGTTCTTCTATTAGAATTAAAATACATTTATCTTATTGTGTATCTTCTTTTTGTTAAATGAAAGATAGTGTGAGGAAGATTCTTTTACTAGGTTTAATGTATCACCCACCAATCAATTACTTTCCCACTTTAGATTAATTTTAGCAATCATGAGGGATTCCATTCATAAGGATTAAAATATGGATATCTAATTGAGCTCACCCAATTATAAAATAAATCTGGTGAGGATTAGTGGTTATAATTACAACATGAATTATTAAGTATATTCATCCAATTATACAACATGGATACCCAGTTGAGTCCCCATGATTATCAAATTATTCTTGTGAGGATTATTGTTAAGAGTAAAACGTGAAATGACTTAACAAATTCATCCTATGTAATAGAACATAATTGACATGGCGTGATTCATTTATTAAGGTAAAAAGATAGATATTTATATGATGTTCATTCTTTAGTTTCCAATCTAGGAATTGTGGCATAAATTTTAACTTTGTTTCCTTTTTACATTCATTCCCTTTATATACTTAATATCAAGTTAATCCAATAAAGTAATTCTAATTATATTTCTTTCACTATTACAATTTAAATTAACATTACCAATTTACTTTTTTTTCCACACTTTAATTTTCAATATTTAAATGCCATGCCATATTCATAATTCACAACGTTTTATGAACTTAAATAACTACGTTTATCCATATGATATTGTTTTGCATTTAAATTCGAATTCATTACTTCCGCCATACACTCATGCAAGATTACAACCTTTCATGATAATTTAAAACATAAAACAAAGCACGCTATAACATCACATAACACAGATATGATCTCGGAGTTCACCCCGGGTGGGCTACATCTCCGGGTCTGCTCAACTGCAAGACCCCTTTGGTATTATATCGTTCGGAATACATGATTTATAAGTCTTTTACATCTTGCCACTAAGGCGAATACAATCAAAAAAATACAACAAACACCTCCTTCGGGTTTTACATGATGGTCCCTTCTAGAGTGGCTCCAACTGAAACACTACAAGCAATTTACAAGTTCTAATGACTGACGATATTTTGACTAGGGCACATTCCGGATATGGCCGACAAAATTATCTAGCTGACAAGGTCCAAAAAAAACAAACACACCAAGGTATGACGCCTCCCCAAACTAGGAAAATATGGAACTTATACTTACAACATTTTCCTTTTTAAATTGATACGATATCCAATTATATTGGGTTCCAAAATTAATCGTGATCAAAATAAATTTAACAATACATGACAAATAAAAATGTTATTTCCTAATTAAATCTACAAATATATATATATAAACACCAACTCCGTATTTACTATTTTAATACATACATATATATATATATATATATATATATAAAACATAAATTTAGCGAAATAAAAATTGAATAAAACTATTCTCCAACACAATGGACCTTTCATCCATATATCTTTTTTTTTTTATTACTTTGCCCACGGCATGTATCACAATACACATATATTTTTTTTATGTTTTAAACAACCACACAAGAAATGGCGTACCCCTCACATTTTCATTTGCCCTTGGCAAACCCTAAGTAACACACAGAAGGCTCTTCGAGCGGCGGCGCCACTGCGGTGCCCGCAGGCCCGCGGCGCCCTGCGGCCACCGCGGCCCCTGCGGCCACCGCAGTGCCGCGGCCTTAGGGCTAAAGTGCACTCGGGCGGGGAGTTCCCAGGGAAGGCGAGCGGGGAGGCGGACGGGGTAGCGAGCGGTGGTGGGGAGAAAGGGGAACGGGCGAGGGGGTAAGGGGGGTGCGTGCGGGGAAAAGGGGAGGAGGAGCGGGTGGAGCTCCGCTCCCCGCCCTCCAAACCCCCAACAAAGTTTCATTTTTTTTAAAACCCCCAAAAAAATGCACAGTTCGCTACCATGGTAAGAAAACAACGCCCAGCCCGATGGTAAAAGAAACACACTGTGATGATCCTCCATCGCACAGTTCGATATAAATGTATATAATTTTGTTTTTTCATATATTGAAATAAGCCCAAATGGATGCACACAAGAAGGATGTAAAATCCCCATTTTTAAAAAAGACAAATACAGTCACAGCCATCAATAAATTTCTTTTTTTTCCAGGTTTATAACAAAATCTCCATTATGGGAATTGTGTTTCCTACCCAGTCAAAATCACAGAATCCATTAAGAACAAGGATTAATTCAAGGACAACCAAATTTAAAGGAACAACTGCAACTATTCTTCAAGAAAACACATTCATGAGTAATATCCTATCTTTTTTTTTTTTAAAACAAGTAATAGAAAGGTGGATACGATTCCTACCTCCTTGTGCAATTCCAGGCATGAATCTTGATGAGAGTTTCCCCAATCTGCTACTCCCATGCAAATCTTCCCCCCATTTTTCCAAAAAAAACTCCCAAGCCAAAGAACCCCCAAAAATGCTTACAAACTAGGTTAAAAAGAGAACCCTAATTTTGCCCTAATTTTTAATTTCGAATTTAGGCATTTTATTTTAAAAATAAAATAGATGAAAATCAAAATAGGAGTCATTCATTTCCATTCCCTCTTACCTCTCATTTGTTTTCCCTATTAAAATTAAAGTTCTTCTATTTCTTTTTGAGTTTTAAATTTTTAATTTCCTCAATATTAATTTTAGGCCTACATTTATATTTTGGGACTACTTACCGGGTAAAGCGTTTTAATTAAATTTTAATTTTCTAAGAATCAATCTTTTTATACTATGTCAACTATACAAGTAAAAAAAGAAATAATTTTCGTTTAAATAATAATAATTTATCCCTTTTCTTCCAAAATGCGAAAATGAGTAATTTATTACTATCTCCCAAACGACTTTAAAAATCTTCCTTTCTAAAATGCATAATTTATTAAAGTCGTAGTTATTAAAATTAACTATTAAATTAACTCGCTATAACTTAATAAAGCGACATTTTTAAATAAATGACTAATCTAATGCAAGAGTCTTGTTTATTCAAATTTCTCAACTACAAATGCATAAAAGTTACAAATGCGTAAATGAGCACACTAACCTCAGTTAAATACCTTAAGCTTGCTACAATAACAATTTAAAGCAATCTCTTAAATTAGTGATTAATCATATAGAAGAAGCTACCTATTTAAATTTCTATATCTCTAATGTGTACGTTTAATCATAATTTTAAATTTAATACTTAGGATAACAAACCTCACTTACCTCGTGCAAGGCATGCAAATCGAGGTAGTCCTCCAGATCTCTCGATGCGCATCCCAATGAAAGGCAAGCTCCATGAATCCATGCACGATGCTCACCTAACCATGGCTAAGGCAAGACGAGCATTATATGACCACTAATTCCGAATTCAAAAGATGAAAGAGCATACTCAACCTTGCAAGTTCCAAAGGAGGTGAACCTTGCCCTAAGCGGTGTTGTACCTGAAATCTCCTGCACCCATGAACTCATACAAGCATGCATATACAAATACATATTCAATGAAGACGTTAGCTCAAGATTTATCACAGGGGTTAGGAAACAATTACATTTACATGAAAATCGATGCAAAAGCACAATAATAAGCATGCACAATTTATTTATATTATCTAAGCTACACATTGCATATCGGTTACTCTACCATTCAAGAATGCCACATAGGAAGTCAATCAAGGTTAAATGGGTTTTAAAAGTCCGACTAGGGTATGGGCATTACATTCTCCCCCCCTAGGTTCCGACTTACTCCTGGAAGTCGCAAAGTTAAACGGAAGTCCTGCAACACTTATTAGTCCTTAAACTCAATTAACAATTATCAATTTACACAAACAACTATTCTGTCAACAACTTAAAACATTATTCACCAATAAAAATGCATCTAACATCATTCACACCTTCAAATATTCTATAATTTTCACACAATTATAGCAAAGATACGAGACTTTTCCCTCCTTATTACACCAAATTGAAGCAATTAAAATACACATAGACACAACTATCCTTCTCATTTATCAATCATGACAAGAAAACAGGCTCTCAAGGTCAATTTCTTCCATCAATTCCTCTTTTTCACAAGATTTTATCACATAGAACTAGTTTCACATAAAACAATTTCCAGGGTCAAGTTATCTTCTCAACAAAAAGAACAACATAAGAACTCAATTGTTTACATTTTTCAAACATACAAGATCCTTCCCAATGACTATGCCCCATAACATAGTGACAAGTTAATACCATTTAATCCATGATTACACATAATATCCATCCACCATACTGGTTTGTACAACACAATAGGCCACATGTGAGCATGTCTAATGCTCGGTCAAAGGTAACATATATGATCCACATCTCTATGTCTGCTCTCAGAATACATACATGATCAACAAATATCCATCATCTCACTCAAGGGCTTGATGGTGCTAGGGTACACCATAGCGGTGCCACCTTCCATACAAGTCCCCCGTGAATATCCCTTGTTGTGTAAGGTGTTTAGCCTCCAAGAGATAGTCACCACTCATAGGTAGGTAGTGGATCTTAGCTATTTTCACAGCCTCACATACCTCCATCCTCAAGGTTCCTTGCGTCTACTTCCTCGTATACACTCATCCAGGCCCGTCTCCTACGTTCTTGGAGAGGAATTCACATCACAACACAAGACCAGCATTCAAAAACAACAAGAATTAACCGATTTAGCCACCAAAGTACAAAAGATTAAGGGTAATATTTGTCAATTCCAACAATAAAACAAGAAAATAATTTCCGGATTTGCAACATCAAATCAAGTAAAATTCAAGATCGCAAGATCGTGGCTAAACTGTCGAGGTCAAAGTAAAATAAATTTGCTGGCCCACAAATAAATAAATAAGTAAATAAATATAATAAATTCATAAGTGCACATTACATCACTATGTGACTAATAGCTAGCCACCAACGAGGAAGGAAGGAACAATCGTCTAGCTATCCTAGTAGCTCATCATGTGGTGTGACCAAGTCACACATCCACATGGCATGGCAGTGTGCACCTCGGCATCACCCCGCATCACGTCGTCACGTGGCATGGCTCTACCCAATACATAGCAGTAGACCGCATGGAAATGTCTACTACATCCCGCATCGTGTCTCAGCACGGCATGGCAATACTCCAAGCGGACAAAGCACGCAATGGACGTATCCCGCATGGCAGTGTATCCCGCGGATAAGGCACGCGCTGGTCACACTCCGCATAGCGATGTTCCTCTCAGAATACTCGCCGTAAGCCAGAGGTATACATGGCTAAGGTCTACCCATAAGTCTACCAACACTAACCAGTTGGTAACTTATGTAGAACAATAACACGCCTCTCATGAAGACAAGGCAACAAATGCTCCAACATGTAAGAAAGTACCACGCCTCTCATGAAGACAAGGCAACAAATGCTCCAATGGAATCCAACAATATGCTCAAAAACTGTCATCTATATGCTCAAGATAAAGGATAGGAATAAGGCTGGCACACATGAACCTCATAAATCGGTTCATCCCAAGGGGAAGTATTGAGTACACCTATGTTATAGTTTCGTTACAAAACCATGCTTTTCCTCGAAATAGGGAAGCTAAAGTCGCTTCGCGTCGACATTACTCGTACGCTGTTCATTCTATTCAAGGAATGGTGACTTCTACTACTACCCCTTCACATACTGACTTATCAACAACCCGTGGGTTGGCACTCAGTAAGGGAAACAAACAAGCAACATCACATAGATAGGTATGGTTTCCCATACTCATAAACAAACACATTCCCCATGGTTGATTACTTCACCATCCCATGGGCACACAAAGCAAGTACGGGTTTTCTCACGACACACACCGAATAGCACTATTACTGGTTTAGTCACACTTACGGGGAGCACTTTACATTATGCTAACATATACTTAAGGGAAGTTTTAATTATGCTTTACACATGAATCACCAACAATGTTTACTCTTGATCCACATACTAAAATTTTCAACAATTCAAATTTACACAACGAGATAACATCATTCTAATATCTTTCTCAATCTTCCCTAAGTATTTTCATTCACATTATTAACTATGCAATTTCCCTTTTCAAGATGAAAAACTTTCCCCTTTTAATTAGAAGCCCAAAGCAACATAAAATTTTGCATGCATTATAGCAAAACTTCTTCTTAAATCACTGCATTCTAAATAGTGTTTCAAAAACAACTATTCCTATATTTTAAACGAGAGGAGGAAGAGAGTTGGAAAATCAACTATTTCCTACGAATACACAAAAATTTCAAAATCACACCATATGCTCGGACATAAGTTTATCATTTGAGTTGCACGGTTTTCATTTTGCTATCTTTTAGGAAGGTGTCAAAGCATCCTAACATGAAATTTCTAATCATCATTGCTGCACTATAATGTTCTAGTTTTCCGAACAAGAATTCAAAATGACCAAATTTTCTTTTTGTAATACAAGTCTTCTAGAGCACAATCACTATTCGTAATACAATACAATACAATAATACATCAAATCTAACATTGGAAATTCATAATATAACAAGGAGGTAAATGAAGAGCTATCCCCTAGATTTTTTTACACATTTAATGCATACAAATCAGCAAGTCTTTTATTTACTCCTTTCGAAACATAATAAGGCAATTATCTGATTCCAAAACAAGTTAAATGGTGCGTCATTTAATAGGTCCTAACCACACTAATTGATTAAGCACATAAAACAATCTTTTGAGAAGCACATCAATTTACTCTTGAAGCTACTACAGTATGTCCTCTTTTAGTTTTCCTTTCACATCAAGCAATTTGCACAAAATCAACTATACGCATATTAAGGCACCTTACTTAAGATGAAATTTATTTATATTACTCCTACCAAGCACATGGAGCACCCTTTTAATGCAACCATACAATTTCTATCATTGACCAAAAATTAACTCCTAAATCAATCCTTTTCACAATCTAAAGCACAAAAACGTTATAAGGTTCACACAAGGCTCAAAATATATCATCCTTTCTCTTGCAATTAGAAAACTTAACTAAGAGGTAACTACACATATCAATTCATTTTAATTTACTTAGAGAAAGAGAAAAGAAGATGAGTCATAATCACTCAATGTACTACATGATAAGCATTAACATTTGCCATACTAGTCTTTCAAGTGGACAATCGTGAAGATAGAGCCAAAACCACAAACAACACATTTCGTACTTTTAGGTTCAAGACATTAACAACCAACTTAGATGGATTAGTCAAAGAGGGAAAATAAATCGAAAATGAAGGTACATACGACTCCCTTTTGAAGTAAGAGAAATCGTAGACCAAGACCTCATTAAGCAGACAAAACACCTATAATTACTCCCAAAACACCCACATCATTGAGGTGAAACAAAGTGTGAACACACACGTTACACACAAGAAGGGTCTGTTAAATCACACCCTCACATCAAGGTGGACAAGCATACAACATAAGATAGACACATACACAACAACTAAGGGCACAAGCGAAACCAGAGATCCCAGTGTTGCAACATGGGCTCTGATACCAATTGTAATGCCCCGCCAGGAAACCCCTAAGGGTTTAAGTTTAAAACACTCAAATAGAGTGTAAATTTTTTTTTTTTATAATAATCAAGAGCGTTAATGAAACGTTACAACGTTAAGATAGTTTGAAGTTGCCTCAGTTCATAATTAGACACAACATTAAGATACATTGTAGTTATCTGTCAACTTAGTTATCACAGCGGAAGGCTCAACCAATCCTAAGGAGTTTCCTAACGCGATTACACAACCTTACACCTAACTCAACTTGCGTCATTAGATCCATTAAACTAGATTTCTTAATTATGAGAGAATGCATAGATCATGAATTAATATGTATTCAATGTTTTGACAACTTATGACCTTAGGGAACGTTCAATTACTTTGGTTGGTGAGGAGGCCATCAAGAGGTTAATTACTCAATGCACTTTAATTCATAGTTTCATTAGGAGGTCTCCAAATAGGTTCAGGCATTTTAAATATAGCAAAGTTCATTCATTAGAGTTTTAAAATAACCATCCACACTTGACATCACCCTTTAATACTATAAATATGCTTTACGAGATTCATTCGTTTAGGGTTACACTGCAATTAGTAAAACAAGGATGCCATCATTTGATTTTAAAATATTCACCCACATTTGTTATCTTTTTTTTTTTTTTTTTTTTTTTTATATTAAAAGCATGGTTAATGAGAGAAATTCATTTCTTAAGGATTAACCACAATTAATTGAGTTAAGTCCCTTCGTTTGGTATCATACATAACCAACTATTGAGATGCAGTCCTTAAATGAAAGATAAAATGTGCCTAGACATGGGATTCATCTGAAGTTTTAATAATGCAATTAAATGGACTAATTTCATTAAGGTAGATATGCATGAGAACACACGAGAGCATCCTTCCTTTCAAAGTATCGTTAACTAGATGACATTCATCATTTCAAGGTTAGAGAAGTAAGATCGTAATGACGTTCTTCTATTAGAATTAAAATACATTTATCTTATTGTGTATCTTCTTTTTGTTAAATGAAAGATAGTGTGAGGAAGATTCTTTTACTAGGTTTAATGTATCACCCACCAATCAATTACTTTCCCACTTTAGATTAATTTTAGCAATCATGAGGGATTCCATTCATAAGGATTAAAATATGGATATCTAATTGAGCTCACCCAATTATAAAATAAATCTGGTGAGGATTAGTGGTTATAATTACAACATGAATTATTAAGTATATTCATCCAATTATACAACATGGATACCCAGTTGAGTCCCCATGATTATCAAATTATTCTTGTGAGGATTATTGTTAAGAGTAAAACGTGAAATGACTTAACAAATTCATCCTATGTAATAGAACATAATTGACATGGCGTGATTCATTTATTAAGGTAAAAAGATAGATATTTATATGATGTTCATTCTTTAGTTTCCAATCTAGGAATTGTGGCATAAATTTTAACTTTGTTTCCTTTTTACATTCATTCCCTTTATATACTTAATATCAAGTTAATCCAATAAAGTAATTCTAATTATATTTCTTTCACTATTACAATTTAAATTAACATTACCAATTTACTTTTTTTTCCACACTTTAATTTTCAATATTTAAATGCCATGCCATATTCATAATTCACAACGTTTTATGAACTTAAATAACTACGTTTATCCATATGATATTGTTTTGCATTTAAATTCGAATTCATTACTTCCGCCATACACTCATGCAAGATTACAACCTTTCATGATAATTTAAAACATAAAACAAAGCACGCTATAACATCACATAACACAGATATGATCTCGGAGTTCACCCCGGGTGGGCTACATCTCCGGGTCTGCTCAACTGCAAGACCCCTTTGGTATTATATCGTTCGGAATACATGATTTATAAGTCTTTTACATCTTGCCACTAAGGCGAATACAATCAAAAAAATACAACAAACACCTCCTTCGGGTTTTACATGATGGTCCCTTCTAGAGTGGCTCCAACTGAAACACTACAAGCAATTTACAAGTTCTAATGACTGACGATATTTTGACTAGGGCACATTCCGGATATGGCCGACAAAATTATCTAGCTGACAAGGTCCAAAAAAAACAAACACACCAAGGTATGACGCCTCCCCAAACTAGGAAAATATGGAACTTATACTTACAACATTTTCCTTTTTAAATTGATACGATATCCAATTATATTGGGTTCCAAAATTAATCGTGATCAAAATAAATTTAACAATACATGACAAATAAAAATGTTATTTCCTAATTAAATCTACAAATATATATATATAAACACCAACTCCGTATTTACTATTTTAATACATACATATATATATATATATATATATATATAAAACATAAATTTAGCGAAATAAAAATTGAATAAAACTATTCTCCAACACAATGGACCTTTCATCCATATATCTTTTTTTTTTTATTACTTTGCCCACGGCATGTATCACAATACACATATATTTTTTTTATGTTTTAAACAACCACACAAGAAATGGCGTACCCCTCACATTTTCATTTGCCCTTGGCAAACCCTAAGTAACACACAGAAGGCTCTTCGAGCGGCGGCGCCACTGCGGTGCCCGCAGGCCCGCGGCGCCCTGCGGCCACCGCGGCCCCTGCGGCCACCGCAGTGCCGCGGCCTTAGGGCTAAAGTGCACTCGGGCGGGGAGTTCCCAGGGAAGGCGAGCGGGGAGGCGGACGGGGTAGCGAGCGGTGGTGGGGAGAAAGGGGAACGGGCGAGGGGGTAAGGGGGGTGCGTGTGGGGAAAAGGGGAGGAGGAGCGGGTGGAGCTCCGCTCCCCGCCCTCCAAACCCCCAACAAAGTTTCATTTTTTTTAAAACCCCCAAAAAAATGCACAGTTCGCTACCATGGTAAGAAAACAACGCCCAGCCCGATGGTAAAAGAAACACACTGTGATGATCCTCCATCGCACAGTTCGATATAAATGTATATAATTTTGTTTTTTCATATATTGAAATAAGCCCAAATGGATGCACACAAGAAGGATGTAAAATCCCCATTTTTAAAAAAGACAAATACAGTCACAGCCATCAATAAATTTCTTTTTTTTCCAGGTTTATAACAAAATCTCCATTATGGGAATTGTGTTTCCTACCCAGTCAAAATCACAGAATCCATTAAGAACAAGGATTAATTCAAGGACAACCAAATTTAAAGGAACAACTGCAACTATTCTTCAAGAAAACACATTCATGAGTAATATCCTATCTTTTTTTTTTTTAAAACAAGTAATAGAAAGGTGGATACGATTCCTACCTCCTTGTGCAATTCCAGGCATGAATCTTGATGAGAGTTTCCCCAATCTGCTACTCCCATGCAAATCTTCCCCCCATTTTTCCAAAAAAAACTCCCAAGCCAAAGAACCCCCAAAAATGCTTACAAACTAGGTTAAAAAGAGAACCCTAATTTTGCCCTAATTTTTAATTTCGAATTTAGGCATTTTATTTTAAAAATAAAATAGATGAAAATCAAAATAGGAGTCATTCATTTCCATTCCCTCTTACCTCTCATTTGTTTTCCCTATTAAAATTAAAGTTCTTCTATTTCTTTTTGAGTTTTAAATTTTTAATTTCCTCAATATTAATTTTAGGCCTACATTTATACTTTGGGACTACTTACCGGGTAAAGCGTTTTAATTAAATTTTAATTTTCTAAGAATCAATCTTTTTATACTATGTCAACTATACAAGTAAAAAAAGAAATAATTTTCATTTAAATAATAATAATTTATCCCTTTTCTTCCAAAATGCGAAAATGAGTAATTTATTACTATCTCCCAAACGACTTTAAAAATCTTCCTTTCTAAAATGCATAATTTATTAAAGTCGTAGTTATTAAAATTAACTATTAAATTAACTCGCTATAACTTAATAAAGCGACATTTTTAAATAAATGACTAATCTAATGCAAGAGTCTTGTTTATTCAAATTTCTCAACTACAAATGCATAAAAGTTACAAATGCGTAAATGAGCACACTAACCTCAGTTAAATACCTTAAGCTTGCTACAATAACAATTTAAAGCAATCTCTTAAATTAGTGATTAATCATATAGAAGAAGCTACCTATTTAAATTTCTATATCTCTAATGTGTACGTTTAATCATAATTTTAAATTTAATACTTAGGATAACAAACCTCACTTACCTCGTGCAAGGCATGCAAATCGAGGTAGTCCTCCAGATCTCTCGATGCGCATCCCAATGAAAGGCAAGCTCCATGAATCCATGCACGATGCTCACCTAACCATGGCTAAGGCAAGACGAGC